>NC_040036.1:4269264-4634448 GCF_003713205.1 Coffea eugenioides | reverse complement strand
GGTTCGGCGGGTCGCCTGCCCAGCTCTCGCCGGGACTCAGTCGTTCACTAAAGTCCTCAATTAAATTACAATATAAATCTCAAATATACATCACATGGTCCACAATTATACATCCAAGTCTCCAATAATTACATGTCACAAAAGCAGCGGAAACAATTCTCAACTATACATAAAATGATTCCAAATCAAAACTGTACAAAACATAGGCCATCCAATCACGTGCACAAGTACTATAAGTCCTTCCTTCGCCTTGAGCCCTGTGGAGGGGAATAAAATATTTTTGGGGTGAGCTAGAAGCTCAGCGAGTAACCAGTAAAATCAAAACTCAAATATATTTCACAATAATGCATTTCAATGATGTCATGATTCCAAGATCAAATGTACGTTTATTGCTCTCGTGAGCCAGTGAAATCATTGCACTTGAACACCCAACGCTCAAATATATCATTTAACATTAACTCACGAACTCACGAAAGTGGGAGCAACATTGGTGCTCCAGATAACCATGAACATGAACCATAAACAAGGTGGAGACGTTGGTGTCCAGCACAAGACTTTCCCAGAACTCATTGAAGCCAAATCATGTCATGAATTCACATGCAAGCACGCATGATATGCAATCGAATAATTAATGCAAGAAACATTTCACAAGTACTTTGGAAATAGTTTAGGGTCACTCACCTCCACGGCTCAGAAAATCATCCATCATATAACATTGGCTTGTTCAAATCCAAGTCTTAGATCACAAACTCAATGCAAACAAATCCCTTCAAAGTCCGGACAGCACTTCCCCTGAATTTGCTAACTTTTCCAGCCATCATGGCTTCATTATTTCCTCATTCCAACCCAAAGATACACACACAACAACAAGTTCATCCAATAGCCATTCAGCAAGCTCCAAGTAGTACTAGTACAAGTCAAGCTAGGGAAAAGTCCGGAAATGAAAGTTAAGCTCAAAACCAGAAAAACAGTTTTGATGTCATTTTGCGGTAATGGCACCAAAGGTGCTACGATTGTCGGATGAAGGTGTAAGACCCACCGTTTCGAAGATAAAAGACAGGGCTACAACATTGCATAAGGTCACTCAACCCAGTTTCGAGGGTAACTAGGTCAAAAATGCAAGATACCATACAAGAATCACAAAAAAAGATTCACAGAACGCATTTTACCGGAAACATCATAACTCAGGCTCTCCAAGTCCAAATCCAGAAATTCCAAAACCAGCTGAAAGCTAAGAAACAGGGCTAAATTTCATCAGAAGACCTAAACAACCAATTCGGAAGAATTCTCAACCAAAATAACCCATTACAGACGCACTTCTCAATTTCGGGTAAAACCAGAACAGCAATAGTAATTTCGACTTTTCTCATTCTACACTACTCCGATTGACCTGAAATTTTGTAGGCACCTCTAAAATGTCATTCCCTACAACTTTCATGTTTTTAAGACAAGGCCAATTCGGCCTCTATCTATGAGCTAAAAATTCGGACAGAATGAAGAACATTGAAACCTAGTTTTCCACTTTTCCTTCCAAAACAGAAATTGATTGTAATTAATCACTTTTTCCACCTCCTAGAGTCATTAAACATCATTTCCAATCATCATACATGACCCCATAATCATATCCATATGAAAACAGAAAAATCCCAAAAATTATAAAACTTCACCAATTCAACCAAAATCAAGATATAATCCATAAAAGTGCATCTTATACCACCACCAATCATGAATTGAACATCAATTAAGGGAGGAGAGTGGTTCTTCACAACTCACCTTAGCCATACAAGAGATAGAGCAACAAATCACCTTAGCTTTCCAAACAACTCACAAAAACACCTCAAGACCACTTAGCAAAGAGATTTTATGGAATGATTTGGAGTTTTATTGGTTGGATTTGAAGATTGAGCAAGAAATAGAAGGAAGAAATTGAGAGCTTTTCTTTCTTTCTTGAGCAAGAACATTCGACCAAGAAGCTTGCAAAATGAAGCTTATTTTGATCAATTTTTTGTATTTATCTGGTAAAGGTAAAGGTAAAGTCAAATGGTCAAAGTCCAAGATTAAATCACAAGATGACACTTGTCACCTTTTGGTTCAAAACTTATCTTTTTGTCTCTCCAATACAAATATCTTAACACTTTGTAAAATAATATCACTTAATACAAAATTCCAACAAGTTGTCAAAAATATAATGCATTTACCGCACTTGCGGGTCCCACGTTCAAAATACGTTTTTAATTACTCAAAAACTAACCGATACTAGAAAAATCATTTTAAAACTATCTTTGCTCATAACTTTATCTGGGGAATTTTTCTAATCAAGAAAATGTAGAAAAGGCGGGCAATTAAATAAAATAAACCCTAGAAAATTAGAAAATTTTCGGGTTCTCACACTCATTCTTTTCGGGGCGTCACACAAGAGGTTCGGCCAACAAGAGGTAAGAAATGGTAATTTTTTTGTGCATGTTTGAGATATTTAACCAATTTTTGGTCAAAAGTCAAAATAGTGAATAGTAACTCTTAAGTCAAACCACTAAGAGGGTGACACTTGTCACCTACATTAATGCAATCTTATCTTTCTTTTCCTCTCACATCAATCAATCTCACTCTCTACTTATCTCTTAACACCCGATAAATTTTATACAGTATCCGAAACTTAACCTTATTGGCCGAATTTTTCCGAACTTTTCGCACTAGTGGGTCCCACGTCCAATATATATTCTTAATTTTCTAAAAACTCTCCAATACTAGAAAAATTATCTAAAAACTATAATTGCTCATAAAATTTATCTAGAAAATTTTTCGGATACAGAAAGTGCAGAAAACAAGCCATGAAAAATGCGAAAACCTAGAAAATGCAAATTACGGGTTCTCACAGAGAGAGCAAAGTGAGGGGGGTTACGTTCCGATCTTATAGCTATGAGCTCCTTGTTCTTATGAGTTACAACTCTTCTCTACTCCTCTCTCTTCCTCCTCTATAGTCGGTGATTGGTCTTGCGAGAGAGTTGTGCACCGCTCATGTTGGATTTGTCGGAGTTGGTCCCGTTATTTTTCCCCATCTTGGGGACATGTATTTTGTGAGACTTTGTGACGATTTTTGGAATACGGTTGCAGATCTGGAATATGAAGTGGGATTTGACGGAAATAGTTTTGGATTGGTAAATAAGAGATGAAAAATGCTTGGAGGCCATTGAACAAAAGCATAGAATTAGAGATGTTAGTGGTGACGGATGAGGGAAGCAGAAGAATAGGAAAATGAAAAAAAAAATGTGAAAATACCTTTATATCCTTACTTTTTTGGTTTATAACAATTACACGTACACGCTAATGGAGCGTGCCCCCCACATCCTTAAGCTACCGTCAATTTTTTGGATTTTGTCACGGATTTTATTTAAGTAGATTAGATTTTATAATTTAGGGATTTAAGTGTCCCATTTTAAAGTTTAAAGACTGAAGTGGGCTTCCGTGTATAGTTTAAGGGGACAAAGTGGAATTAACCCCAATTGTAAAGTAATTTGACACAATTATGAAAAGGAATCTCGAGTTTTTCATGCAAATATTTGTTATTTAATGATCAACTATAACAATAAACCTTTTGCTATAATAGGCTATTTTTATAATGTTTTATTGGGAATATAGATTTTTTTTAGGATAGAGAAGAAAGTGATATCTTTTTTTTTTAAGTTCATGGACTATTTGTTTTATAGGTGGAATTGCTACAGTTTGGAAGTGATTTGGGCCATTTGTTTTAAATTATTGTTGCTTTATTCTTGATTTTATTACAAATAAAAGAGCTACAAAAAAATTGGATGATATTGGAAGTTCCAAAAAATATTACTAGTTTAACATCCGATCTGGATAGATATTAGCAACAATAGTAATAGTTCTTCTATATTTCAAATAAAATATAAAAGAAATGAATAAGAAGAAAAAGGAAAAAATTGTTATGAAACAACTAAAAGTGTGGATGTCCCTTTGTAATCCCAAAAGGATTAATTCTTGATTTATGGCTACATTATGTATAGAAGTTACAATCCATAAATCTATTCATGTAGTGAAAGAACCGTTTCATAGGTTTCTTCATATTCTTATAGTAGTAGGTGTTTAATAGGATTAATTTACCTTTAATCTTATAGTACCTATATATAGAGGTACATTAACACCTTTTGAGAGGACTTTTGTATTAGTTGGTATAATCAGAAAATCACTCTCCATTTCTCTCTTCTTCCTCCAATATTTCACTTGATACTATAGTAGTTGATTTTATTAGTTTTACAACACGTTATCAGCACGAGTCTCTATTTTTTAGCAAAAGGTGAAAATGGAGTCTCTACCTTGAGCAAAGGTGAAACAAAAGACTATTGAGATTCTGCTAGTGTCAAATCAACTGTTGAATATTTTTTTCGAGCAACTCTTGACTATCTATTGAGGTAAATTTCTGACCCAAAAACTTATTTCAATTTCTTGTGGCTAACATTTGAATGATCGCAAAATACAAGTACTTACTGCTGAGCAACCACTAAACACAAACATATACTGTTTGGCATCTTTGAGGTAATATTTCTCCTTTTAATTCTACTTATTTATCTTTAGAATTCTTTGTTATAGATACTTATATTCTGATGCATTGAGTTTTGGAGATGCTATTATAGAAAATTAATTATGATTGAGGATCCACTTGTCTTTTGAAATATTTAAAGAAAAAGATTCGACCACCTGAAAATGGTCGTTCTTTAACGAAAAAATTTGGCCACCAGAAGATGGTCATTATTTCAAAATTTGGTATGATAAATTTACTTATGGGTGCAAGTACACAATTCTGCTATGTTTAGAATTATTTCTTAATTGAAAATAATATTCTCTACATATTTCTCAAATATGTTCTTGTAGTAGCAATATTGAGAGAAAATTTGAGAAATATTCTGCACTTATTGCATGCTAGTTCTAGTCCATTCCCAGAAGTGAATGCGACTAAATTTCAATTTACTAGTTATGGATGCTGCCATGACCATGATTTTGGTAAATATATATTTTACCATGACAAGAGAAAAAATTACCACTTGAAGTGGGATAATAATGATAAAGACAAAAAAGTAAGGATCCTGAAGAAAAATGTCCTGAATTACATTTGACGAATCAAAATTATAGTAGCATCTTCACATGGCCAATTTCTTTAAATGCCCTGAAGGTGTATGATGATTGATTAGACATTTAAAGCTAGATGAATCAACATTTTCAAGAATAACTACATAGATGTCATTTGTCCTTTTTTCCTTGAAGATAATATTAAACTTAGAGTCAATAACAAGACAATCATGCTTTTTGAATAACACAAACAGATTTCTATCATACAATTGATTAACACTTAACAAGTTATAGCTCAGATTATCAACAAGAAGGACATTATGAACAAAAGTTTGACTATTCTTACTAACATCTCCTATTCCAACTGTTTTGGCTTTGTTATCATCCCCAAACGTTACTTTTCCACTTGATTTTGACTTGAGTTTGATGAATTGTGATGGATCACCGGTCATATGCCTTGAACATCCACTATCAATGAACCATTTTGATTCCTTAATGATGTTCACCAAGTTCACCTACACAAAAGTTCACAAGATAATATTTGGTACCCTTTACTTTTTGGGTCCTTGAGAGTTAGCATTATGTCTAACTATCCACATGCATTTCATGCCATTTTTCATATTCTTTCTTACATAGCAATTACTCTTCATATGACCAATTTGACAACAAAAACTAAACATGGTCAGCGAATTACTTCTATGGACAGGTTTAACAAATCTGACTTGTTTTCTCCTATAAATGGTAAATTCGTTTGCACTAGAATTCAACCTTTTCTCATGAATGTCCAAATGAGATATTGATTCATTTCTTTGAAAATAGTTTTGTTTCTTGTGTTGAAGCAAATCATTTAGACAATCCATTCTTTTTTTTCAAGTCACTTTGTTCCTTTTTAAACAAATCACAAAGCTTTGTTTTTCTATCAAGCTCAAAAAGTAAAACAGTTTCATTCTTTTTGAAGTGATCATTTTCATTTTTTAGATTCTTATTTTATTGAAAATGGTTTGCATTGTCTTGAATAAGAAAATTAATCTTTTGTTTTAGTTGCTTGTTTCTAGCACAAGATTCTTTCAAACTATCATGCAGTCTCTCAATGAAGGAATTAACATCTTTATCAGATTCATCATCACTATTAAGTTGAGAGTTGCAAGTAGTTACCTCGTCGTCACCAATGGCCATGAAAGCCATTTGAGCAGATTCTTCTTCTTTTTCAATATCATCGTCTGAGTTACAATCATTCCAGGTGATTTGAAAATTGTTGAATCTAGGTTTTCGTTCAACATTTCCTTCTCTCTTCTTCTTCATTGGGCACTCATTCATGTAGTGTCTTAGTTGGCCGCATTCAAAGCACTTGTCAGCTTGCTTTTTATTAGCCTCTTGCTTTCCTTTGTTTCTTGCATTGTTGAACTGATTTGAAGATGAATTGCTGGGTCCTCCCTTTCTGAATCTCCTCTTGTTGAGGATTCTTTTGAACCTTCTTGTGATAAGAGCAAGATCATTGTCGTCAACTTCAGCATCATCACCATCCAAGGAGGCCGAGTCATCTTCATCTTGAGATGCTTTTAAAGCAATGCTCCTTCTCACCTTTGCATCCTCTTTCTCTTGTACCTTGGACTTAAGATTCAGCTCAAAAGAGGTTGGAGAATTAATAAGAGATTTTATAGGCATAGAATTTAGATATTTAGCCTCTTCAATGGCAGTCATCTTACTCTCCCAATCTTTAGTCAAGGCATTCAAGATTTTTCTATTTTTCTCACCTAGGAAATATTCCTTTTCTAGCACCTCTAGGTCCTTAATGAGATCATTGAATCTACAATACATCTTGTTAATATTTTCATGAGGTTCCATCTTGAATGATTCATACTTGGTAACTATGATAGATTTCTTTTGTTCTCTCACATTTTCACTCCCTTCATGGATTTCTCTCAATTTATCCCAAATCTCTTTAGCCGACCTACAATTTTTGACCCAAGTAGATTCATTTGAATCTAAATCACTATACAACACATTCATAGCTTTGGTATTCAAAATAAGGTGGTTCTATCATCACCAGTCAACTCATTTCCGATTTTTGGTCTTGGTCTATGAGTGATTTCATCTATTATAGAGGCATCATATGGACCTTCATTAACAATAAACCACAGTTCAATATCAATAGATTGCAAAAAAATAATCATTCTCTCTTTCCAACTCACATAATTGGATCCATTAAATATTGGGGGTCTAATGACAGATTCACCTTCAAAAAACATGGCATTGTTGGTTGTCATTTTTACTCCAAAACCGATTGAGCTTAATCTCTAGGAGACCAAACTCTGATACCAATTGTAAGGATCGAAGACAACCTAAGAGGGGGGTAAATTAGGTTATTTAAAAACTAATCAAGTTATGAGACACTTTTTAACTCAATATGAAATTTACCCTCTTTTCTAGATGACTACACGATGAACAATTGATTAAGAAAGCAAGATTGTTCAGGAGTAGAAGAGATAATCAATTTATGTTTGTAAGATAGTAAGCAAAAGGGAAAGAATAGTAAACCAAATATTTTCAAGCTCCTCTTGAGCTTGAGTATCACTTTATAGAACAAGTCTGTGAGAACCCGTGAATTTTTCTTATTTTTCAGACTTCATTTTTGCATGCCTTTTCTATATTTTCTTTAATAGGAAAATTTTCTAGATAATTTTTATGAGTAAATATAGTTCTAGAATTATTTTTCTAGTATTAATTAGTTTTTGAGAAATAAAGAGCGTATACCGGTTGTGGGACCCACTAGTGCGGTAAGTTGATAAAATTCGACCAATTAGGTTAAGTTTTGTATACCGGAATTAATGTACTACGTGATAAGAGATAATTAGAGGTTACTTAGTTGTATTATTGTTGGATTAGCATTGGAGGGAAAAAGGATAAGCTTTAGGGCCAAAAGGTGACAAGTGTCACCATACCATTTATTCTTGGACTTTGACTAACTTTCCTACTTTACCATTTAATCAAAATTTGACCAAAAATTCATCACATTTTGCTCCCCTTTGGCCGAACCTCTTGTTCAAGAAAAGAAAAAAATCCTCCAACTTCCTACTTCATAATCTTGCTCCAATCTTCAAATCAAACCGATAAAACTTCAAATCACTCCATAAAATCCCGTTGCTAAGTGGTCTTGAGGTAGTTGGTGAAGTGGTTTGAGAAACAAATGTGCTTAGTTGGCTCTTCTCTTGAGTTGCAAGGTGAGTAGCTAAGGAGTTCATTCTTTGGTCTTACTAATGTTAAATTGGTAGCTTGTGTTAGTCAAAGATGTGATTTGGTGAAAGATTTCATGACTTTTAGTTGAGATTGGTGACTTTTATATTTATTCTTGGATTTTTCTGTTTTTATGTGTTTAATATTGATTGGCCATGGATGATGGTTGGGAATGATCTAAAATGAAGCTAGGGTGCGTAAATTGTAGCTAATTGCGGAAAATTTCCACTTTGTGCGGAAAATTCCAGATTAGGGTTTCATTTTTCCCCAATTCTGCCCGGTACTGTTACACCTAGTTAGAGGCCGATTTGGCCTTACCACAAAACATGAAAGTTGCAGAGAATGATGTTTTATGGTAGCCTCCAAAATTACAACTCAATCGGAGTAATGTATCCTGTAAAAAGACCGAAATACCCCTGCTGCCCTGTTTCTATCCGAACATGCTAATCAGCTTTTGTAATTGGTTGTTTTCACCAGGAATACTACTGATTTGGTTGTCGATGTCTTTTTAAGAAATATATCCTGGTATCTTAGCTTTCATATGGCTTTGGAATCACTTGAATTGGAGTTGTATGTGCTGAGATATGATTGAATGAATCAGGACTACTAGTTGAACTGCGAACTGGAAAATCTGGGGTTGTTTTGGTAAATTTGACCTAGATACATTGCAAACTGGACTGAGTGGCCTTCTTCAACATTGTATCCCTTTCTCTTAGCTTCGAAACGGCATAAATTTCACCTCAATCCGACTAGTGTCGCTTCAGTTGTGTTAGTTCCGCTAAGCAACAGCAAATCTGCCTTTTGTTTTCCAACCTAAACGTCATTTCCGCACATGTCCTAGCTTGATTTGGTAATCATATGACATTGAGCCTATTGAGTGGCTATTTATGTTGTGTGTAATGTTGGGATTGATTGAGGAAAATAATGAAGCCATAAATGGCTGGGAAATAGGTAAATACAAAGGGCGTGCTGCCCAAATTTTCGCTCGAGGGCTAAGTTTCTATTTGAACTTGTATATTTTTCGTTTGGCAAATACTATGACCGTTTTCCATCTTAAAACATGATCCTTCTTCAATTGGAAACTCCAAATGTGTACTTACTCTTACCCAAATAAGAAGGAGTGGTTTAGGGTTTTCTTGGGTATTTTGACCTCCTTTTTTTCATGAATTTCATTAAGACCTTTAGTGTATAATATCTACTTGAATATGAGATGATTTTGAACCATATAAACGATTCCGAAAACAGTATTTCTTAGCCTATCTAGTTGGATTCCGACTTGTCTTTAGTTTGGTTTTACGTTTGGTCTACGAAACCCTAATTATTCTTGTCCACGGGTCCAAATGTCCTCGTTTCATTTTAAAGTTTTTTTATACGTTCTACTCATCAATTGTTGAGTTTCTTTGATTTCACCTAATTGTTTGTGCTAGATGAGCTGTAATATTCTTTCTCGTTTAATCTTAGGTTTTCTCGGTGACTAAGGATAATATCCGGAAGAATATTTTGCACGTTGTTTTGCGTGCATAGGTGAGTGTTACTTATTTGTTATATTCTCCTTGACTTCATGACTTGTTGTTATTGTTTGATAATGTGTTAAGTGTTTCCAATGATTTCCAAAACAAACTTTCTAGGCGAGCGTGTACTTTATCGCGCTCGACCTAAATGAAACGTGAAATTTTCAACGATTTAATGATTGATACATTAGTTGTGCATGATGTAAGCCTTTTGGCTGAATTGGGCCCTGCCCTTCGTTACCGATCGACTCGAGCCAGAAGCGGACTCGGTCGGGCGATATGGTGACCCTGGGTGTGAACGTTGGTACACTCAAGTATTACCTTGTAGGTTGGTGGAGCCTGGCCAACGTCCAGGAGGGGGTGAATGAAATGAACGATCGAACGAGCGTTTTACTTCAAAAATGCATTTTCAAATGATTGGAGGAATAATGGGAATGACAGGAGAACGAACGAACGAACGAACGAACAAATGGCTCCCTGTGAGCCCGTATCCTTTTAATGAATATGTTATTATCGCTTTCCATTGTAAATGTTTCTTGATTTAATGTATTGGCTTTGTTGTTGAATATGTGTTCGGAACCTCACTGAACTTTTAGCTCACCCCTTTAGTTTTGTTTTCCTTAACAGGGGGATGCGAGCAAGGACGACAGCCCAGTGTAGGTTAGCCTAGTCTAGTTTTTTGTTTTGTAATGGTTCTCGCCCTAGTGTTTGGCACGGGCTGGATGTATGACGAATTGAGAACCTTTGTATATTCGATATTTGTACTTCCTCTTGAGATAGAAATGTATATAAGTTTCGCTTTAAGTTTTGGATTGTTATTTCGTTTGATCTTGTGGTTTTATTTCGGATTTGATTGAGGTTCGACTGAGTCCCGGTGAGAGCTGGGCAGGCGGTCCGCCGAACCCTCTGGTTCGCCTTAGGGGGAGGTGGGGCTGTCACAAAGTCTCTTCAAATTGATCAAATACAGCTAATCTTTGTGTACAAAGGAAGGATCATTTCCTCCTTACCCCAAGCTACACTTGGTCAAACTAGGAGGTTTTACTATCACTCAGATAACCCTCACAAATCTACACTATTGAAGTATTTTCTCACACAAGAAGAGTTTACACGAAATTTACACAAACAAGAGTACAAATCCTCTTTGAAGAGTATTTTCTCACTAAAATCACTCTAGATCTTTTGTAGTCTAAATGTGCAAAAGTATTTGGAAGTGGTTGACCATGCTCTATTTATATGAGACCAAAAAGTTCATCTATTAATGTTTCCAACGGATAGAAGGCAAATAAGGAGTCAACTAGCCATTGGTGGTGTCGGACATCTGGTAGACCTGTTTCTTTCGTCCGACAGCAGGCAGTGAGCTCAAGAAGTTTTCTTCAATTCTTTTGGACGTCCGGTACCTTCAATGTTTGCGTTCGAAAGTAGATAGTGAAATTGAGAATTCTTTTTCAATTCTTTCGGATGTCAGGTGCCTCCAATGCTTTGCGTCCGAAGTGTCGCAATGTTTGTCGGACGTCTGGTGCTCTAATGTTGTACGTCCGATCGAAGTCAGTAAGCATAGAAGGAATAACTTAATTTCTTCAGACGTCCGGTGGTGGAGTTCTTCATGCATCCGAAGTTGCGCAATGATTATCGGACGTCCGATCCAGTCTTCACGAGCATCCGACAACTTTCATCACTCTTAGTTTCTTTTAGTTGTGCTTAGTCTTTGAATCTGATTTGCTTCATTGCTGAAAAAATCTTTGAGGAGATATCAGTAACATCCATTTATTTTGTAAACATCAAAAGTTAGGGACTAAGATTAACACACTTACTTCTCCCATCCATCATTTTACCCTCTCGGATCCGTAACCAAACACGCACGAAAAGGGCGATATTACACGAGTATGCCGAACAAGATCTGTGATACCCCAACTTTTAGGATACTATTGTTGTTTAGTTTCAAAGAGGATGTTACGATTTCTTTAGTTTATTTTTAGTTTAAGACATTGTTTTGTTTTAAAGACTAGAAACCCTAAATTCTAGAAACCCTAAAGTCTAATCAAAACCCTAGCTTTCGCTTGTGACTAGCCGGTTTTCTTAAATTTCTCATATTTCAACCGAAACCCTAATTGTAATCTATGCAATTGTAAAACCCCTCATATTTTCTTAAAATTCCCTTTAATTTGGAATCTATTACTTTACAATAACTTTAGTATACATTCACTTCCCCAAT
Source organism: Coffea eugenioides (assembly GCF_003713205.1). Classification (NCBI taxonomy): domain Eukaryota; kingdom Viridiplantae; phylum Streptophyta; class Magnoliopsida; order Gentianales; family Rubiaceae; genus Coffea; species Coffea eugenioides. Next base: position 4,622,409 of record NC_040036.1, on the reverse strand, counting down.
AATCATAAAAACAAGGGTTTCCTTTTTACTTTCATCGTTACGATAAATTAGGGTTTTTGCGTCTTTTCGTAGTATGATTATTCGGTACGAAGTGTGGATCAAATTTGGTGATTAAGAGTGAGTTCCAGATGATATTAAGAGTATGATTAGAAATGAAAATAATAAGTTAGTGAATTATAAGTTAAAACCCTGGTATACGCGATTTAAGGAAAAACGGGTTGAACCGACGGGTACCGTTTGTTACCGGATGAGTGCACCACTTGAACACTACTTTATTACCTTAATCTTCTCACTTTTATTTCAGCAAAATTGGCCCTAAATATCTTCTTCATAGGGGCCGAAATTCTTGACCAGAAAATCGAGGAAAAAGAAACAAAATTGACTTCCAATCAAAAGGTGACACTTGTCCAATTTTGACCCAAATGAATTCCTATCATCTTAACCTTCTTGAAGTTTCAAATCAGCCACCATTTCTGCACATTCCAGCCGTGAGAGTGAGAGAGAAAAGAGGGAAGAAACCATTCAATTTCCATCTTGATTTTAGCTTAATTTGAGTGAAAATCCAAAAAACTAAACCGATTAAACCCTTCCTTTAGTACCTAAGAGCCTTTGTGTGGTGAAACTTTGGAGGGAAAGGTTGTGGTTCTCTCTTGCTAGCAGCTTTGGTGAGTTATTATGGTTTCCTATCCTTTCCTTGCATTTAATCTTGTTAAAGTTTAATTAGAAGCTCTTAATCTAGCTTTATGACGGTAAATTTGTTAGATTGGAATGATATGTTGGAATATGGAGCTAGGGTTTATATTCTCAGCCTTGATTATGGTTATCTACCTCTTAATGGATGTTATTGAGTTAGTAATTGGTGGGTTGATGATAGAATACTTGTTGGATATGAAATTCTAGAGGAAAAGTTCAAATTCCAGATTTGAGTTTTATTATTCCCCTATTCTGCCCATTTCTGGTTGCCTATGTTAGAGGCCGAATTAGACTTAGCCTAAAACATGAAAGTTGTATAGAATGATGTTTTCAGCTCAATTTTCAGCTCAATCCGAGCACTGTAGCTTGTGAAAAGACAAAACTACCCCTGACTGCCATAGGTAGAGCCCTGTGGACAGCGTTGACCTTTCACCAATCTGACCGCATCTGTTCACCCTGATCCGCACTGAATTAGCCTTTGACCAAAACATGAAAGTTGTAGTGTTATGTCTTAGCTTTCCAAAGCCCCTAGAATCACCTCGTTGGACTTTGATAGCCTGAGTTATTGTCATTTAAACATAGCGCGGTTAACTGACCTGTTTGTGCGATTCTGGTTCAGTAATTTGAACCTTTGACCTAGATACACTACGAACTGGACTAAGTGGTATTCATCAAAGTTGTAGCCCTCTATCTTAGCTTCGAAACTATATAAATGGTACCTCAATCCGATAATCGTAGCCTTGGTTGTGTCCGTTACGGAAAATAACGTCAAATCTGTCTTTTGTTTCTTGACTCAACCTTCATTTCCGCACATGCTCCTAGCTTGATTTTGTACTTGTATGACTTGGAGCCTATGGAATGGCTATTGAAATGAGATGATTTTGTGTATGACTTTGGGATTGATTGAGGAAAATAATGAAGCCATAAATGGCTGGAAAATAGGTAAATACAAAGGGCATGCTGCCCAAATTTACGCTCGAGAACTAGGTAGATATATTTGCGACTTGAGTAAGGCTTGAGAGTGAATACCACGTGAACCATCTAGGGTATTTACGTCTTCTTTTATCGAGGTATATACGTTAGAATTCGGCCGAAACTTGTACCCTTGGAAAAATGAAATTTACGACTACTAGAAATACGTTTTCTTTGCCACTTCGACTCAAATAGCGATTTTAAAGTTTTACAAGTAAGCATAAGTTATACAAATATTTTACTTATATCCTTTGGTTTAAATGTACTCTTTTCACTACCAAAACCATATTTATACTTTGTACTAGTACGTATTCGAATTTTCTTTGAATCACTTAAATCTTTGATGGTTGAAGCATAATGTGTTATTTTGATTATATTAGGGTTCCTTGGTGATTGAGAGTGTTATCCGAAAGGATACTTTGGACGTTATTTTACGTAAATAGGTGAGTGTTCCTTTGTTATAGTTTCATTGACTATGTGGCTTGTTCTTGATTATATGGCTTGTTATGAACGAATGACAACATGTTAAATGTTTTCAATGATTGCTTAAAATGAGTTTTCGAGGCGAGTGTGTACTTTATCGCACTCGACCTAAATGAATGTGAAATTTTCAATGATTAAATAATTAAATGCTAGTTGCGCATGAATGTAAGCCGTTTGGCTGAACTGGGCCCTTGCCCTTCGTTGCCGGTCGACTCGAGCCAGAAGCGGACTTGGTCGGGCGATTTGGTGACCCTGGGTGAACGTCTGGTATACTCGAGTGTTACCTTGTAGTCTGGTGGAGCCTGGCCAACGTCCAGGAGGGGGTGAATGAAATGAACGAACGATTGTCAATGCAAATGAGGGGTTTTACTTATCGAAATGCATTTTCAAATGATTGGAGGAATAAGGGAATAAAAGGAGAATGAACGAATGAATGAACGAATGGCTCCCTGTGAGCCCGTATCCTTTTAATGAATGTGTTAGTATTGCTTTCCATTGTAAATGTTTCTTGAATTATTGGTTATTGATGGTCAATGCATTGAACTTATTGTTTGATTATGTGTTCGGAACCTCACTGAGCTTTTAGCTCATCCCTTTAGTTTTGTTTTCCTTAACAGGGGAAGGCAAGCAAGGACGAGAGCTCGGTATAGACTAGCCTAGACTTGTTTCAGATGTTTGTAATGGTTCTCGCCCTACCTTTTGGCACGGGCTGGATGTATGACGAATTGAGAACCTCTGTATATTTGATGTTTGCACTCCCTTTTGAGATCGAAATGTATATAGGTTTCACTTTAAGTTTTGGATTGTTTTCGTTTGATCTTGTGGTTTTTTTCGGATTTGATTGAGGTATGACTGAATCCCGGCGAGAGCTGAGCAGGCGACCCGTCGAACCCTTTGGTATGCCTTAGGGGGAGGTGGGGCCGTCACAGGTGGTATCAGAACCACTTCGCGTGGTCTCTGCGCAGAGTGAGTTTGGGCCAAGTGGTGTTATGGTCCTAATTTCGTGAATGGGTGTAAAGGATTAAGGACTCTTTTGAGCATATGTTACGAATCATGAAACGTTCTAGGTTTAAACCTTTATCATGGTACTTTGGGGACAATAGTTAGGAATGCTAGGTAGGAATCTCTAATATGGGTGATTTACTCTTGGGACCGGCCGGCTCGAGTTGTGAATTGTCTTATTGTGGATTCTTGTACTTGGGTACCACATAGTGGAGAGCGCTAGAATAAGGGTCTATATCTTGATTGCACTTGAGGTGAGTTTTGATGGCAAAGGTTAAGGCGTGGATGATTCTAACATTTAACCTAGTCATTGGACTGATCAAAGGGATTGGAAACACTTGAACTGCCTGAGACCGACTAGGTTGCGCTCATTTGAGACTTGAACTTGGTTTGGCGAGTGTGCTCTTACGTACACGTAATGGACCTGATTTGACTTTATGCATGAGTAATATGACCTATATGTGGACTTGAATTTGCTGACTGTTTGAGAATGTGAATTGCTGGGTATAGGCTAGCCGAATGAGTTCTTATTCGTACTCGTGCTCCTTGAACTTGAAGTAATTGACTCTGCTTTTGAACTTATATGTTTGAACCCTGCTTTGACCTTGCTTTTGAACTTATTCGTACTCGTGTGGTTGTAGACCGGCTACTACTCCTCTGTTGCGGTTGAACTGAAACTCTCTGGTGAGGCATTGCCTGTTGTGTTTTCCAGCACCGCCAAGGATAAAATTTTCGACCTGAGAAATTTTTGACTTGAGGCTAAGCCATGTTTTGAATTTTTCAAATATCTGAGACTTTATTTTCACTCAGGGCCAGTTGTTTGAACCGAACCCTTTTGTATGTTCTATTTGGCTACTTGTTTAGCTATCTATTGGCTCTTTATTAAGTGATAAGATCATATATAAGGGATTTGAGTGATTTTTAGTACTTGACTGACTTTGGAGGACTATTTTGACTGGATAAGTACCCGTTGGAATGTCGAGAATGACATTCTTTTAAGGAGGGGAGATTGTGATACCCCAACTTTTAGGATACTATTGTTGTTTAGTTTCAAAGAGGATGTTACGATTTCTTTAGTTTATTTTTAGTTTAAGACATTGTTTTGTTTTAAAGACTAGAAACCCTAAATTCTAGAAACCCTAAAGTCTAATCAAAACCCTAGCTTTCGCTTGTGACTAGCCGGTTTTCTTAAATTTCTCATATTTCAACCGAAACCCTAATTGTAATCTATGCAATTGTAAAACCCCTCATATTTTCTTAAAATTCCCTTTAATTTGGAATCTATTACTTTACAATAACTTTAGTATACATTCACTTCCCCAATAATCATAAAAACAAGGGTTTCCTTTTTACTTTCATCGTTACGATAAATTAGGGTTTTTGCGTCTTTTCGTAGTATGATTATTCGGTACGAAGTGTGGATCAAATTTGGTGATTAAGAGTGAGTTCCAGATGATATTAAGAGTATGATTAGAAATGAAAATAATAAGTTAGTGAATTATAAGTTAAAACCCTGGTATACGCGATTTAAGGAAAAACGGGTTGAACCGACGGGTACCGTTTGTTACCGGATGAGTGCACCACTTGAACACTACTTTATTACCTTAATCTTCTCACTTTTATTTCAGCAAAATTGGCCCTAAATATCTTCTTCATAGGGGCCGAAATTCTTGACCAGAAAATCGAGGAAAAAGAAACAAAATTGACTTCCAATCAAAAGGTGACACTTGTCCAATTTTGACCCAAATGAATTCCTATCATCTTAACCTTCTTGAAGTTTCAAATCAGCCACCATTTCTGCACATTCCAGCCGTGAGAGTGAGAGAGAAAAGAGGGAAGAAACCATTCAATTTCCATCTTGATTTTAGCTTAATTTGAGTGAAAATCCAAAAAACTAAACCGATTAAACCCTTCCTTTAGTACCTAAGAGCCTTTGTGTGGTGAAACTTTGGAGGGAAAGGTTGTGGTTCTCTCTTGCTAGCAGCTTTGGTGAGTTATTATGGTTTCCTATCCTTTCCTTGCATTTAATCTTGTTAAAGTTTAATTAGAAGCTCTTAATCTAGCTTTATGACGGTAAATTTGTTAGATTGGAATGATATGTTGGAATATGGAGCTAGGGTTTATATTCTCAGCCTTGATTATGGTTATCTACCTCTTAATGGATGTTATTGAGTTAGTAATTGGTGGGTTGATGATAGAATACTTGTTGGATATGAAATTCTAGAGGAAAAGTTCAAATTCCAGATTTGAGTTTTATTATTCCCCTATTCTGCCCATTTTTTGTAGCCTTTGTTAGAGGCCGAATTAGGCTTAACCTAAAACATGAAAGTTGTATAGAATGATATTTTCAGCTCAATCCGAGCACTGTAGCTTGTAAAAAGACAAAACTACCCCTGACTGCCATAGGTAGAGCCCTGTGGACAGCATTGACCTTTCACCAATCTGACCGCATCTGTTCACCCTGATCCGTACTGAATTAGCCTTTGACCAAAACACAAAAGTTGTAGTTCTATGTCTTAGCTTTCCAACGCCCCTAAAATCACCTCGATTGGACTTCGTTAGCTTGAGTTATTGTCATTTAAACATAGCATGGTTAACTGACCTGGTTGTACGATTCTGGTTCAGTAATTTGAAATTTTGACCTAGATACACTACGAACTGGACTAAGTGGTTTTCATCAAAGTTTTAGCCCTCTGTCTTAGATTCGAAACGGTATAAATTGCACCTCAACCCGATAAGCGTAGCCTTGGTTATGTCCGTTACGTAAAACAACGTCAAATCTGTCTTTTGTTTCTTGACTCAACCTTCATTTCCGCACATGCTCCTAGCTTGATTTTGTACTTGTATGACTTGGAACCTATGGAATGGCTATTGAAATGAGATGATTTTGTGTATGACTTTGGGATTGATTGAGGAAATGAATGAAGCCATAAATGGCTGAAAAATAGGTAAATACAAAGGGCGTGCTGCCCAAATTTACGCTCGAGTCGATATATTTGCGACTTGAGTAAGGCTTGAGAGTGAATACCACATGAACCATCTAGGGTATTTACGTCTTCTTTTATCAAGGTATACACATTAGAATTCGGCCAAAACTTGTACCCTTGAAAAAATGAAATTTACGACTACTAGAAATACGTTTTCTTTGCCACTTCGACTCAAATAGCGATTTTAAAGTATTACAAGTAAGCATAAGTTTTACAAATATTTTACTTATATCCTTTGGTTTAAATGTACTCTTTTTACTACCAAAACCATATTTATACTTTGTACTAGTACGTATTCGAATTTTCTTTGAATCACTTAAATCTTTGATGGTTGAAGCATAATGTGTTCTTTTGATTATATTAGGGTTCCTTGGTGATTGAGGGTGTTATCTGAAAGGATACTTTGGACGTTATTTTGCGTAAATAGGTGAGTGTTCCTTTGTTATAGTTTCATTGACTATGTGGCTTGTTCTTGATTATATGGCTTGTTATGAACGAATGACAACATGTTAAATGTTTTCAATGATTGCTTAAAATGAGTTTTCTAGGCGAGTGTGTACTTAATCGCACTCGACCTAAATGAATGTGAAATTTTCAATGATTAAATAATTAAATGCTAGTTGCGCATGAATGTAAGCCGTTTGGCTGAACTGGGCCCTTGCCCTTCGTTGCCGGTCGACTCGAGCCAAAAGCGAACTCGGTCGGGCAATTTGGTGACCCTGGGTGAACGTCTGGTATACTCGAGTATTACCTTGTAGTCTGGTGGAGTCTGGCCAACATCCAGGAGGGGGTGAATGAAATGAACGAACGAATGTCAATGCAAATGAGGGGTTTTACTTATCGAATTGCATTTTCAAATGATTGGAGGAATAAGAGAATGAAAGGAGAATGAACGAATGGCTCCCTGTGAGCCCGTATCTTTTTAATGAATGTGTTAGTATTGCTTTCCATTGTAAATGTTTCTTGAATTATTGGTTATTGATGGTTAATGCATTGAACTTATTGTTTGATTATGTGTTCGGAATCTCACTGAGCTTTTAACTCATCCCTTTAGTTTTGTTTTCCTTAACAGGGGAAGGCGAGCAAGGACGAGAGCTCGGTATAGACTAGCCTAGATTTGTTTCAGATGTTTGTAATGGTTCTCGCCCTACATTTTGGCACGGACTGGATGTATGACGAATTGAGAACCTCTGTATATTTGATGTTTGCACTCCCTTTTGAGATCGAAATGTATATAGGTTTCACTTTAAGTTTTGGATTGTTTTCGTTTGATCTTGTGATTTTATTTCAGATTTGATTGAGGTATGACTGAGTCCCGGCGAGAGTTGGGCAGGCGGCCCGCCGAACCCTTTAGTACGCATTAGGGGGAGGTAGGGCAGTCACAAGATCTCAAAAGATCGATTTCTGTTTTAATATTGTCATGGTTCATCGAGCTTCTCGACCAGGCCCACGCCGGCTCGAGTAGCAAGGTTAGCCAATGAGATTTGGGCGTCCCCCACGAGTACACGTATAAGTCGATGAGATTCACTCTAATTGACATTGAGTCAAACATGAGTATAATTTCACGTATGAGCAAATTAATTATATAATCAAGTAAAAAAAAATGAGTGCGATAAAATACACACTCGACTCAACAAGTCATGTTCACGTATACACGTAAGATTAATCTAGTAAACACAATAATTCATGCACTTGACACTCACCAATTCAAAAGTAATTGAATGAGTAAAGTCTTTAGTTGTCCCCTCCGAGATTCTCTTCAAGACTCGCTTGAGCACTTGAAGAAATAGGGACCATATATCACTCACGTAAACTCACGGCCACTTATCATTCAAGGAAGAAAGTGCATCGTTTAAACGTAGAACAATGTCATAAGAGGGCTTTACTCTACTGAAATTCAAGATTTAAAGTCACAAAAAAAACTTGTATCCTCTATGAAATTGGGTTTAAAATGGACTATCAATATCAAAAGAAAGTGAAAAGTTCTTAAAAGCTCATTTCCTACGAAATCGGAAATTTTCCGCCTTGCGCGACAAAACTTAGAAAATTAGATGTTGAGGTCGGTACATCCAAAAATGAAAAAATTTGCACCATTGGAAACTAGATCCAAAGTAATAAAAGTTCCTAGAATACACCCTTCCAAGATTCCAAACAGAATGCATTCATTTTTTAGCTCAAAGTTGCTGATTCATGAAAACAAGACAGAACCAGTCTTGGTTTTCCGCAATGTTTTGAAATTCGGCAAAATTCACAGGAAGTGAATCAGTCTCTGAAATTTATAACACGATAAGGGTCCCAAATAAAATTTTAAACACAACAAGCGGAACTAAATTCGGATTTTTGAGCAACAAGATATAGCAGTCCGAAGTCAGTTGATTTTCGCGACCTAATCAGTGGATTTCCCAGTTTTGAGGAGTAATCTTTGGGGCACTATTTGGTTATCGAAATGGTATTGAAATTATGCCGAATTTGGTACACTTAAACTTCCATATAGGCACAACCGTTCTATCAAAATTTAGGCAAAAAATCAAACAAAAATATAGTTAATGAAACAACCCAAGTTTGTGAAATTTCTCAAAACTAATCTGCCAACCCTATCTCTCTTTATTTTTCGAAAGTTTTGTCCAACGAAATCAGCCCCAATTCATTCCATTTTTGAAACCAAGGTTCCAGAAATTTAATGAGAAATTTATGGGTAATTGATACTAAAATTTTCAAAATATAACACTCCAAAACAGAATTGACCATTCTGTCAGCAGGGAAGGGAAAATTTTCCAGTTTCCAACTTTGTTGCAGTTTCGAAATCAAACCATATCTAACTCTACACAACTCCAAATTGAGAATAGTTTATGGCGTTAGAAACTAGGTTCAAAATGGTACAATTCACCAGAAGGCATCATTTCAAAAATCTTTTCACAAGTAAGACAAAATTGAGCCACAAGATGCAGCTTCCTAGTTGCTCTCGGACAGACAGGCAAAGCAGGACAGTCCACTTTGCCAACTCACCACATTTTGTTCAAAATGAACTAGAAGGAGATTCTTATACCGTTTGAAAACTCTGAATGTCTAGTTTTGAATGCCACAAACGGCACTCAGTTTTGAATTTTGTACAAAGAGTTATGATCAGACAAAGAACCACTGTCCGGTTACACTGCTAGCAAATTTCCAGATTTCAACTTTTCCAAAACTCAAGTTTTATACAACCAATCGACATGATCTTTGAAAGACACTTTTTACACACATAGTACAACATATATTCATCAATTTAATAGCCAAATAAGCAACAAAATTTTGAATTAAAAGCAGGACAACATGGACAGAATTTCGGCCAGCTTTCCTTTCACAATTTTTCCAGCTTTCTCTCCACTTTCTAACCATAATCATCTCATTCATCACATAAACAACAATAACCAAGCAATATACCCTCAAGTCAGCTACCTAAAGGCCTCCTCAAGACATCTAGCTTAATATTTAAAGCAAGATAAATGTTTCCTCAAGTCCACTAGCCTATAAACTTCATTAGGGTTTCAAACCCATGAAAACTAACCATCAATCTTTGCAAAATTTGAAAGGTTAAGGAGATGAAGTGATTACCCTTTAAACCCTAGATGAACACCAGATTTTTCCATCAAAATCACCAAGCAACACCTCAAGCATTCACCTTTCTTCTAGTTGGAGCAAAAACCCAAGGAATTGTGAGTTGGATGGAGTGAATCAAGCAAACTTGGAGCAAGAAGTTGAAGCCTTTCTCTTCCCTTTTCTTTTCCTTTGGGTCGGCCGAAAGTAAGGAGAGAGAGAGTGAGGGTTTTGTGGTTTGGTTTCTTGGAGGGAAAGAATGAAAAAGGTAGTCATAAAGTGTGCACAAAAGTCAACCCTCAATAGTACAAAATGGGTTTTGTACTACCATATTTCTCTCTTGTTTGGTACACTTATACACTAATCCTCCAAGGCAATTCCTCTCACACTGTAATTACTCACACATACGAGTCTAATACAAATTCCTCACTTCTACAATTAATCGGACCAGCATGACTTCCGAGAAACTTTCGACGCGTGCGTGAAAAAGTGAAATTTAAGGGAAATTCATGCAATACTAGGATAATTCAATAACACTAGGGAAAATAATTTATAAAATGACTAAATTAAGAAATAAAACATGAGTCGTCACACTTAACGTAAAAAACTTACTCAGCTTAGGAAGCAAATACAAATGGTTGGTCCGAATACCATGTTCTTGACATATTGATGCTAGTGATGTTATATTGTTTGTCTACTTTGATTCTCGAACTATTTCTCAAGTCCCACCAATCACATTTAAACATAATTACTCGATTTTAAGTAAATTAGTACCCGACCTCTTCTATTTCAATAATCACACCATAGAAGTTTATTTCTTTAGTAGATGCTTCCCCTTGACCATAATTCCACTATTTTGCATCTTTCATTCTTTTTCACGGGTTTTGATATGAAATCTTAACCCATTAACATTATACCCAGGAAATGTATTCACTTGAAAATGAAGTCCTTTAGCCAATGACAATAACTCATCACTACATCCCCCAGGTGCATGCATATCGGTAACCTATGTTAACCAATTAAGACGTGTTAATAATTTAGTGAACTAAGAATTAATTGAAGCTGACAAGTTTTTGAGAGGTATATTGTATACTTATGCATTCTTCAAATCATTTTGAAAAAGTCTAAATCTTACCTTTGCAATACATTTTATACAGTTTGATTTTCAAGAAATTCTTTATGCTCCCTATGCAATAGTAGCACTAGTTATGTATGTATTATGACTGCTCTTTAATTATGACTTGTAAGACATTAATGATGGAACTCATAAGGGATTTAGGATCAAAATATGCTATTATCTCATATGCTCATAAACTTCTTCACAATTTTTCAAGATGAACAGGTGCATGTTCAGCAATGCCGATTCACTTAGGCAACCATATATAGATAATTTTCCAGCAACTTCAAACCTCTCCATATTTCATTCCATTTGATCATATTTAGTAGGAACATTGTGTAAATATCTAGAAATGAATGTAAGACATTCATCATCCAAGTAGCACTTTGCAATACAACTTTCTGGTCTAGAACTATTATGCATATAGCCCTTGTATTGACCTATTTTCTTGAACAGAAAATTTTAGTTCACGTTGTTAACAACTAATGGATTTAAGGTAAAGGAAACAGACTTTGAAAAACGCATGTAACAATACTCTCAAATGGAAACATCCACCGGTATTGTACTAGTCCAACAATCTTGGTTTCGGCTGGTAAATGGACCATTACACCAAAAATATTAGAAGGGAATAATTTGTCAAGTTTTTATAGTATAAGAACAATGTTTGTCTCCTACATTTCCAAGTAACTCATCTAGATGGAGAGTTTTAGAGAAAATTTTTCTAAAAAAATTGCTGATCTTGATTAAAAGTTGAGATACATCTTTCGACAACTTTCCTCTTATTGCTAGTCGAAGAAGCCGTTGTAAGAACACATGATACTCCTAGCTCTTCATCCCCAAATGTTGACATTCTTTTGTCTTAACACATTGGGGTATGTTTGAGGCAAAGCCATTCGGGAACTTAATTAAGCTCACAAATTGGCAAAAAAAATTTTCTCTGCACATTATAAAGTGTAGCATGCCGGTGACAACTTTTGATGTACCCTCCCCATAGGTTGTAGATGCAATTCTTCCTTTAATCCCATTTCTTTCAAATCTTCTCGAGCCTGCCAAGTATCCCTAGTTTTTGAAGCTGTCGCGCCCCATTTTTTATAAGAAAAATAAATGGTTTTAAAAGGTGAATTTTTATTTGAAAAATGAATTTTGTTTTAAAAAGAAAAAATGAAGAAAAATATGGGTCTAAATGGGACTTGAAAATGCGACGGTTTGACCCAAAATATAGTTTAAAAAGGGTTTTTGAAATAAAAATTGGAGTCGCCACTTGGTATAGTGTTAAGGTGTACCAAGTCACCTAAAAACAAATTTTTAAAGAAAAAGGTAGAAAGAAACCCCTTTTAAACGACTCCTAGTCTACGTAAACCAACGAAAAAGATTCGGGAGTCACATTTGACGAAGGGGAAGGCAAGGATAAAAATCCAAGGCACCCCTTCGACCTAGCCAAGGTTAGTTTCGTGATTTAGTCAAAGATTTTCTTATTTTTTAACCTAAGGATTTATCACATTTGGATGTACTATATGAATGCAAACCCTAGACCTAGGGGGGCATCGGGGGGCAAAATTTCTCTTCAAAGCTTGAACGGTGCCAATCATATTAATTGTGATGCCCAATAATGACCCTTTGGAGAAGTCACGAATAATGCAAAAATATGAGACTCTAAGAAAAGGAAAAGGATAAAATAATTATAGAAATATACATGTGTTAAAGGAATGCATCATGTCGGGTACGGGGGACTAATGTTCGTGACTCAATTTTTCCTTTTAATAGAGGGAATACGAACGTGCTAAGGTTAGAAAAGCCAAACTCGTCCATATCCCATATTCAAGGGGAATCCCTAACCTAATCAAGCAAATGATTTAACCTAATTTTAATGCTTATATGAAATGCAAGTCTAATGTCATGTTTCATACAAAAAGGACAAGTAATATACATAAAAGGGAGAATATGGGGGAAGGGGTATACGTATATAAGAAAAGTGTCATGCAATATGATGAAAAAGGCCCTAAAAAGTAAAGATATGCGTGAGATGAAGTGATCACACAATCATGCAATCATGATCTAGCGCGCGAAGGGCTCCTAAGGGTCTAGCGTTGGACTAGCCCATATTTCTATTTTCTCACCAGCGTTGGACTAGTGAGAAATCGAACAAGGGAAACCACAACTAGCGTTGAACTAGTGTGGTATCGAGAAATGAATCACAGCTAGCGTTGGACTAGTGTGATAACGTCACTCATTAATTATAATCTCATAAAAGCATAATAAAGCGAATAAACACATAATGTCACATAAGCACATAACACATAATCATGATATCTAGATGCAAGGCCCTAGGAAAGCGGTAACACATAGCACGTAAGCATGCAAATCACGCAAGCGAAAAAGAAAGCGAATAAAACCCTAGCTATTACATTTTTGAGGGGGCCCAACTACAATCTAATGGGGGAAAATAAAATTAAATAAAATAAACCTAACTATTACAACTTGGCATTTAAATACCTCTCAAATAATCAAAATGAACTAAAATAAACATCCAAAATTAAAACAAATAAAGCGAATAAATAAATGAATAAAATGAAAATATTCAAAAGGCATGCAATTAAACACATAAAATCACATAAGGGCACATAGGATCAATTAGAGTCAAAATAATGGATAGAGTGTACCTTCCTTGAGTTGATGCACTAATGAAATGAAACTACTTATTTACCCTCCAAAAAAACAAGGAAAGGGTCAAGGCATCACTTTAATTAACAATTAATCATAAAAAATGAAAATGAATGTGAAATTGAATCAGTCGAATCATGTAAACAACCTATATTTAAGAAATTAAAACAAGCGAGGACTTAATTGCGAAATTAATAAAGTTTAGGCGGTCAATTTATTATTATAAATACTAGGGGTCTGAAAGAAAATAAATTAAAATTAAAGACTTAAAGTGAAACCCCCCAATCGAATGATAAAATTCACAAAACAAAATAAATGAAAATCCATTTGTTACATTCGAAGCACAAAATGCACAAAATTTCACTAAGAATCCAAATCAAAACTAAAATCTAGAAAATGTTCTTAAAAACCTTCAACTTTATTCTAAGACTCATTAAAATCTATTCAAGAAATCATGCTCATTAAAATCTATTCAAGAAATCATGCTAAGACATATTAGAGAAAAATGGCATGTTAAAGGGATAAAAATGATCGAAATTATCTAATTAGTTGGGCCATAGTAAAATAAAGAGAAAATTGAGGGATCAAACTGTAATTTTTGGAAAGTTTTTCATGCATGCTACGAGGCTTTCTTTGTTCTTATTTCTGCAACTCAAGTTATGAAGCTATCCTTCTGCAATTTTTATCCACAAGCTCTCCGCAGCTCTTAAACACACTCAAATTCAATATGAACTAAAGCAACAAGACAACCACCTAATTCTCTCACTTTGCAACATAAAACTCCAGATTTAAACACCAAAAGTCGGACAAAAGAGCATGCAAATCTGGACAGTTCATGGGTTTTCTTTCTGCTACTTTGAGATTTTTACAATTTCATACGGCAAATTTTAATACAATAACCTCAAACCAGAAACCATCCCAAGCTCTACATAAGCTTATCTTCCAAAAAACTTGGTAAAACATGCAAGAGAAAGGCAATAGGGATGAACAAAACACATACAACAGCGAGAGATGCAGTAGACTACAAGCATCAGCAACAAAACTACAAGCATCAGCAACTCCATGCTCCAACATGTGACTGAATGGAAATATGCAGCAAAGACGCAAGGAGAAAAAACTCATGGCAAATATGCACACCGAATACCAAACCGAACACTACAGAACTCACAAGCTTCAAACAAGCCAAGACTTTAACAAACAAAGGAAAGAAACAGGATCTGTCCATGCTGCTGCAACAAGCCGAGAACTTCAAGCTTAGCTTGTTGCAGCAGATTTGTATGCGCAAATTTAAGCGCAATGCAAACTGAACCCAGGCAACAGGATTATCAAACATTTCTCTTATTTTCAACATAAAACTGTTGGATTTGAAACACAAAATTCAGGAAGAGAAAGCGTGCAAAACTGGAAATAAGATTTCTGCAATTCTCGGTTTCTTGATGAAGCACAGAAAAATCAGCGTTATCCATTTTGTTAGAAGCCAAGTAATTTAAGCGCCAAATCCAATCATTCTAATGAGGTTGAAGACCGAATGTGACGCCCCGAAAAGTATGAGTGTGAGAACCCGAAAATTTTCTAATTTTCTAGGGTTTATTTTATTTAATCGCCCGCCTTTTCTACATTTTCTTTATTAGAAAAATTCCTCAGATAAAGTTTATGAGCAAAGATAGTTTTAAAATGATTTTTCTAGTATCGGTTAGTTTTTGAGAAATTAAAAGCGTATTTTGGACGTGGGACCCGCTAGTGCGGTAAATGCATTATATTTTTTTACAACTTGTTGGAATTTTGTATTAAGTGATATTATTTTATAAGGTGTTAAGATATTTGTACTTGGAGAGACAAAAAGATAAGTTTTAAACCTAAGGGTGACAAGTGTCACCATAAGATTAAGTCTTGGACTTTGACTTACTATTCAACCTTTTACCATTTACCATAATAACTTCAAAAATTGACCAAAATATCTTCATTTCTAAGCTTCATGTGGCCGGCCACCTTCAAGCAATAAGGGAAGAAAAGATCTCCAATTTCTTTGCTCCAAGCTTGCTTAATCTTCACTTTTAACCGTTTAATTTTAGTTTTACTCCATAAAAACTCTTCTCTTGGTAGGATTAAGGTTCTTGGTGAAGTGATTTGGAAGATTTAAGTGCAAGGTTGCTCCATCTCTTTGGTTACTAAGGTGAGTTGAGAAGGACCCCTCTCCTCCCTCTAATGATGTGTAATTCATGATTGGTGGTTGTATAAGATGCAAATTTATGGATTAAATCTTGATTTTGGTTGAATTGGTGAAGTTTTATAATTATTGGGGATTTTTCTGTTTTCATATGGATATGATTATGGGGTCATGTATGATGATTGGAAATGATGTTTAAGGACTCTATGAGGTGGAAAAAGTGATTAATTGCAACCAATTTCTGTTTTGGACTAAAAATTGAAAAGTGAGGGTTTTGTGATGAACATTCTGTCCGAATTTTTAGGTCCTAGATAGAGGCGAATTAGCCTTGGCTCAAAACATGAAAGTTGTAGGTATTGATGTTTTAATGGTACCTGTAAAATTTCAGGTCAATTGGAGTAGTGTAGAATGAGATAAGCCGAAATTACTATTGCTGTTCTGGGTTCATCAGGATGTTAGAACTGCGTCTGAAATGGGTTGTTTTGACTGGAATTGTTATGGATTTGGGTGTTGAGGTCTTCTGATGAAATGTAGCTTGATGTCCTAGCTACTATATGCCTTTGGAATTTCTGCATTTGGACCTGTTTAGACTGAGTTGTACTGATTACAGCATAGTGTAATTTGTAAACCTGCAATTACGGTTCTGGTTTGTTATTTGGCATATTTGACTTAGTTGTGCTGGGATTTGGACTGAGTGACCTTCTGTAATGTTGTAGCCCTGTCTTTTAGCTTCGAAACGGTGTATCTTACACCTTCATCCGACAATCGTAGCGCCTTTGGTACCATTACCGTACAATGACATCAAAACTGTTTTCTGGTTTTGAGCTTAACTTTCATTTCCGGACTTTTCCCTGGCTGGACTTGTACTAGTACTACTTGGAGCTTGCTGAATGGCTATTGGATAAACTTGTTGTTGTGTGTGTACCTTTGGGACTGATTTGAGGAAGTAATGAAGCCATGATGGCTGGAAAAGTTAACAAATGCAGGGGAAGTGCTGTCCGAACTTTGAAGGAACTCGTTTGCATTGAGTTTGTGATTTAAGACTTGGATTTGAGCAAGGCAATGATATTTGATAGATGATTTCTGAGCCATAGAGGTGAGTGACCTCAAACTATTTCTAAATTTATTTATGAACCGTTTCTTGCATTATTTACTTTTGAACTGTTTTCAAAGTTACTTTTGGAACTGTTTTCTTACATATCATGCGTGCTTGCATATCAGTGTCTTGTTATTATTGATTTTGCTTTCAAATTTCTTAAACGAGTTTTCTAGGCGAGTGTGTACTTTTTATCGCACTCGACCTAGAATAAATATGAAATTTTCTAAGGATTTAATGATTAAAATGCTATTGCGCCAACGAATGATAAGCCTTTTGGCGGAACTGGCCATTGCCCCTTGTTACGGTTCGTCTCGAGCCAGAGCGACTCGGTCGTGGCGAACTAGGAACTTGGGTGAACGTTTCGTATACTTCTAGTATTACCTTGTATGGGACGCCCCCACTTCTCCCAACGGGCACCCAAGTGGTAATCGCGGAACGCCCTGCCTAGCTCTCGCCAGGACTCGAGACAAATCAATTTAAACTTAACAATATATAACAATTTATACCAGTCTAATAAGGAAAAATCGCTTCCATAAACGAATATCCAAGTCTTGTACCACGTGTTCAAAATACATCCGTTATCCAATTCTTACGTCAGGATCCAAAAGATACATCAATTCCCAAATATATACAATAGCCAAAATGTCTAGCCAATTACAATTGAACCCTAATACAAAAGTACATCCAAAGGGTTCCAACGAGTTTCACTCCATCCATTCCTGTTAAGGAAAACAAATCTACGGGGTGAGCGAAACGCTCGTGAGGCCAAGAAAACACACATGCAAGCACGTTGTTCAAATAACAATCCCAATATTCAAGTAATTTACAATTCGAGCGAGAAAAAAAATAAACAGAAACAATTCAAGGATATAGGAGCTCTCAGGAGCTATTTTCCTCTTGCTTCGCCACGGCTCGATCCGATACCCCCTCGTGATGACACTCCGTTATCCTGGTGGGTATTTTATCCGTAGAAACTTCACTTATTACTTCCTCCGACCAACATTCCACCCTCTCGGATCCGAAACCAAACACGCACGAAAAAAAAGGCGATACTCGTCGAGTATGCCACACGAGATCTCAGGAGATCAAGTTTTGATTTTTGAACACGCACGAAAAGGGCAATACTCCACGAGTATGCCGAACAAGATCTCAAAAGATCAAGTTGTGTTTTGTTACTCTCTTGGTTTATCAAGCTTCTCGACCAAGCCCATGCCGGCTCGAGTTGCAAGATTGGTTAAGAGAATTGGGCGTCCCCATAAGTCGAGGAGGTTCACTCCACCCGACAACAAGACACGCACGACATACACGACATGCATGGCAACACGACACGCACACGAAAACGGGTATATTTTAATCGACGAGATTCACTCAATCGACTTTGAAAACCAAGTTAATACAAGTAAAGTTCAAGTAAAGGAGAGCGAGTGCGATAAAGTACACACTCGTCTCATCAAGTGATATTCACGTATATAAGCAGGTAAATCAAGTAAACACGACAAGTCATGCACTTGACACTCACCAATTAAAAGTAATTGAGCGAGAAAATCCTTAGTTGTCCCCTCCGGGATTCTTTTCAAGACTCGCTTGAGCACCTGAAGCAATTAACAAGTATTTTTCACTCACAATCACGTATTAATCAAGAAAGGAGTTACGCTTATTTGGACTAGTCAATACCTCAAACCAAGAACCTTAGCCACTCAAAATAAAGGTTCAAAAGTGAGGTTTTATTAACACAAGAGAAACTGATTTCCTTCATGAAATCAAGTTTAAAGCGATCAATTATCATCAAGAAGGAGTAACAAGTTTTCAAATTTTCATTTTCTAAGAAATCAGTAAATTTCAGCTTTGCGCGTCAAATTTAGAAAAATCAGATCCTGCACTCAGTAGGTCCAAAATTATAAAACTTGGTACCGTTGGAAACCTCTTAGAAAGTACTAAAAGTTCTTAAAAGACACTTTTCCATGAATCTAAGTGGAAGGTATTCAAAAATGGGCATGAAATTGCTGTTCCAGAACATTCAGAATTAAGCCGGGGTTGGTTTTTCGCTAACTTTGGAAATTCGGAAAAATTCACTCGTTGCAAACTAGCCCTTGAAATTTATAACTCAATTAGAGGTGTAAATAAGGTTTAGGGCAGAACAAACGGATTGAAAATTGGAGTTTCGAGCACCGAGATACGGTAGCTCAAAGTTAGGAAAATTCAAGTCTGGTGAACAATTTCCAGATTTGAGTTTTCAAAATTGGAACCTTAGCTAAGAGTCAAAACGAACTTGGATTGGTATAAAATTTTGCAATATGTTACTCCTATATGAAAGGCATCTCTCTATCAAATTTAAGGGAAAAATACCTTCGGAAAGATAGTTAATTAATCATCCAATGTTCAGGAAAATTTCTAAAGCAACCTGTCTTTTGACTTCATTTCCCAATTCAAATCGTTTAATCAAGAAAGCTATCCAACCATGGTTCATTTGTGAAATAAAGGTCTAAGATACATCCATGATACCGTTGGTAAGTGTTTAGCATCAAGAACTTCAATTAATAAAATCATTCCCAAGTTTTGCCCCAAATCAGTCCAAATACTACATTTTTCCAAAACAGGGCAGTCCTCTTGTTTTAGTCACAACTCAATCAATTTAACTCGGAATGAGGCATGGTTTATGGCGTTAGAAAATACATTCACGGGAATAAAAGTTCACAGAAGGAAATGTTCTGAAATTCGGCAAGCAACCAGCTCAAAATTGAGCCTCAAGTTGCTGCCTCAACAAGCCATTCCAGCAAATCCGAGAGACAGGACAGCTAACTTAAAACGTTTGGTTCGGATCACTCACAAAGAATCAGAACGTGCATTTTATCTCAAATTAAAGCTAGGAATGTCTAGTTTCAAACACCACTGACAGCACTTGATTTCGACACCCGAGGACAGAGTTATGGCAAAAATACTACCACTGGTCAGATCATACGCGAATCAGTTTTTCCAGATTGCTACTTTCGAACAAAAATTTCATTTGCCCAACCAAACCTCATTATTTTTCAATGAAATTTTCCACACCTCTAATACATCATATAGGCATCCAATTCAAGCCATTAGTTCATTAAAAACTGGCCTTAAAATGGCCGAATAAAACAGGGGTAGAATCGGAAGTTTTTGCTTCTTACACCCAATGAAGTTCCTACTAATTACCCACCACTAATGCATCATTATAATCACTAAACCAACAATATAATCACCATCAATCATCAAATCAACAACAACAACCCAAGTGTGGGAATTCCAAGAGCCCACAATCACATTTTTACACCATAATCAAGTAACTAAGTGCATGCATGAGTTAAATCTTGCCATATAATCTCTAAAAGATAAGAATCCATGGGTTGATCATTACCTACTCCTTTGGTTTGCAAGATCAGAATTTTCGGCCCTCTTAAAGTTCCAAGAAACCGTGAAAGCTCCCCTCTTCCTTAGCTAGATATAATCTCCAAGGGGTTTGCTAAGTGGTCTCCAAGTTTGGTGTGATTTGGATGAATTTTGGTGCATGAATTGAAGATGAAAAATGAAGAACAATGGAGAGCTCTTCTCCTTTCTTGTTGCACGGCCAAGTGAAGTGAGGAGAGAAGGAGTGTTGGTTCAATTGTGGCTTCCTAAGAAAGATTCATTGTGTGGTGCAAAATGCATCTCAAAGTCAACTTGAAATAGTGCAATTAGGATGCGTTTGGACTCGATTTTTCTCGTGCGTTTGGTTCACTAGTGCACTAAACCTCCAAGGCATATATATTCTTGTAAATATTATTCACTCTTAATTGTCCCGGAATAAGGGTCTAAAGTCCCTCAATCGAAGTCGCGCGCGTGAAAACGCGTACCGTCAAATTTAACGCTATAACGCGAAACTTTCGGAAAATTCTTATAACGATTACACTACTAACTATCACTTGAATATTTATTCATAAGATTACCTATTTTAGGACCATAGTACAAGTCTCCAATATTCCAAGCTTATTGTGCTACTACGCGGATAAAATCTCCAAGTACTATTCACTATTTTTACGAAACGCGCTCTAGGGAATTAATTTTCGAAACGAATCATTTTAAAAATATAACGAAGTTATATTACCATGTATTTAGGTCTAATAAGACTAGAAAATATTCCTTGGAAATAAAATCCAATTAAATAATTTATTAAGCCATAAATTAGGCATAAAATAATAGTTTTTTTTTTTTTTTTTGCGAGTCCTCACAGAGAGAGAGAGAGAGAGAGCAAACATTTCTGGTTCCTTATTTCTCCAGCTTGCAACCGAGAGAGTGAGGGAGAGAATTAGACTCATTTTCTCTTTTCACTACACCACACAAGACAGAGTTGAGAGTTAGGAAGAGATTTCAGTTTCTTGGTGTTCAAACTAGCTGCGTTGAGGGGAGAAAGTAGACAAAACCTGGTGTGATTTCCTTGAGGAGCTGAGAGGGAGAGGAAGTAAAACTGTCTACATTTTTCCAGCTTTTATTTGTGAGGAAAAGGGAGATAAAATTTCTATAAAGCCCCTCATTCTTCTAATACCCATGATTACTCATGTTGCATGTAGGATTTTACCTAAGAAAAGTGAGTTTTGCTAAAGAAAAACCCTGTTTAAAGACTGATCACTTGCTGGAAATTTTCTATTTTGGCTGAGAGAAGGAGAGCTAGTTTTGCAGCTTGTCCTTTGAAATTTTTGAAGGAATTTTTACTAGGAGTTCATTTTATATGCCTATTCTCTTGTTTTACATGAGATATAGTATGTTTTACCTTTGAATCTAGAGGAATGTTGGCAACTTGGATAAGAATTTTGAAAGAAATTGCTGGAGAATTCTGATAGGCTGGCCAAGTAAGGAATGTGGAATTTTTCCAGTTTGCTCCATGAATTTTGACTACAAAATTTCATATTGTGGTTCAATACACTTTATAACACATTAATCTTAACATGCATGTTACATTTGAAGTTTAAAAAGGTGGATTTTATGGCTGAAATGTTGGTACATGCTCACTGCTTTGCTGGAATTTTTCCAAGCTCTTGACCAATTGCATAAAGCTGGAACTTTCAGCTTTCACCTTAAACTTTGAGTGAATTTTTGCTAAGATTTCATGTTTTATATCATGACAACTATTTATATAGAATCTGGTATGTTTTATATGGTTGAAATAATAGTTGCATGCTCATTAATTTTTGCTGAAAATTCGGTTAATGGGGCTGGATTGACTAAATTACATGGCTGTTAGCTTCTCTGATGGAATGTAGCTGTGATTCTTGTTTATAAAACAGAGATTCTTGGAAAGTTTTGCTAGATTTTCGAAGCTGCATGTTTTCATTTCAGTGTTTATGTGATTGCATCTCGGATTTGGTTAACAACTTGGTAGATTGAATAAAAATCTTGGAAGATGCATGGCTGGAATTTCAGTTTTGAAACCCAAATGACTGGTTGTGTTCTCCCAAACTTATCTATCAACTTGTGAACTAAAGTTTATGGAAATATTGGTTAAAATTATCCAATGGCACTCTGTTTTGCTCTATATATTTTGCCTACCTTGATTTGAGAAGAAATATCGAGTCTTTGGGGAAGAAATTTGGAGCTAGTTGGGCTTACAAGACTGTTTGGGCTGTTTGGGATTGTTGAAGAGTTCAAGCTGTTTTCTGGAAATTTTTGGGGATTTTAATCAAACTTTGAACTAAGAACAACCTATTAAGTATAATGGTAAAACGTAGGTTGGATTTAAGGAGACTTGAACAAAGAAATGGTGAACTTTGGACTGAAAACATGAAGCATGTCCTACTAAAAATCTATTTTGAACAATCCTAACTTAGTACTTAGGGATAATGCTACAGTGCTGATTGTTACCATAACTTGTGAATATTTTACATTAAAATACTAGTACAACCGGTTAATAGTAGTCCCCACATCCAAAATTGGTATATTTAGCGACAATTGCACAACTATTTATTCTGGTTTCCAATATTGAAAGTAACATCAAGTGGTAATATGGTAATTTTGGTAATAAAATTGGTAAGTTATACGTGTGATATGAAATTTACTCTTTAAATACCGAATGTTACCACTTCTCCAACGAAACTTCCTACTTTATAATCGTAAGTTTAATTCAAATAATACTAAGTTTTGGAGAAAAATGGTAAGTTTTACAAATAAAATGGTAAATAGGTGAATTGTTTAAACTTACTACTTTATTTCACAAACTTACCATTTAACTTTAAAAAGTTACAACAATTATAATTAGTAAGTTTAATTGAAATAATGGTAAGTTTTTGCTAAAAAATGGTAAGTTTTACAAATAAAATGGTAAATTGGTGAATTGTCCAAACTTACTATTTTATTTCACGAAACCAGGCGCAATTCTTACATTCGGGTAAAACCAGGACAAGGGTAATTTCAACTTTTCTCATTCCACGCTACTTCGATTGACCTGAAATTTTGTAGACACCTCTAAAATGTCATTCCCTACAACTTTCATGTTTTAAGCCAAGGCCAATTCGGCCTCTAACTAGGAGCTATAAATTCGAGCAGAATGTATTCATCATAACCCTAACTTTCCAAAATTTCTTCCAAAACAGAAATTGGTTGCAATTAACCACTTTTCCCACCTCCTAGAGTCATTATATACCATTTCCAATCATCATAGATAGCCACACAATCATGCTCATATTAAAACAGAAAAATCCCCAAAAATAATAAAACTTCATCACTTCAACCACAAATCAAGAAATAATCCATAAACTTGCATCTCATACTACCACTAATCATGATTTAAGCATCAATTAAGGGAGGAGGGTGGTTCTTCACAACTCACCTTAGAAACAAGAGAGAGGGGGCAATAGGTCCTCTTAGCTTTCCAAATAACTCCACAAATCAACTCACAAACACTAAGTGAAGAGGTTTTATGGAGAGATTGCAAGATTAAATGGTTAGATTGTTGAACTTGAGCAAGATTGAAGCCAAAAATTGAAGAGTTTTCTTTCTTTTCTTGCCTTGAAGAAGTCGGCCAAGAGGAAGACAAAAATGAGGAATTTTGGTGAATTTTTAGTTATTTAAGTCAATTGGTAAGACATGGAATAGTAGTCAAATGGTCCACCCAATAGCCAAGTGACACTTGTCACTTAATTTATTGCTTGCCTAACTTTTATCTCTCTCATACCAATCCACTTAGCATCCTCTACTTATCTCTTAACACCCGATAAATTAATTCCAGTATCCAAAACTTAACCTAGTTGGCTGAATTTTTCCAAACTTTTCGCACTAGTGGGTCCCACGTCCGGTATATGCTCTTAATTTCTCAAAAACTATCCGATACTAGAAAAATCATCCAAAAACTATATTTACTCATAAAAATTATTTTTCCAATTTCTCACATCAATAAAATATGGAAAAACGTGCAATTAAAAAAAAATAAAACCGAGTACTTTAAAACAAATTTATAGGCTCTCACACTTATACTTTTCGGGGCGTCACAAATAGAAAGTTTGTGCATTAAAAAGGTAACTTACATGGATGACTAAAACTTACTACTTTATTGTCCAAACTCACCATTTTACTTGAAAAACTTACATACAGCTAAATTAATAAGTTTAATATTAAAAAGGTCAGTAGTAAGTTTTGTTAGATAAATGGCAAATTTGGCTAATAAAAAGGTAATTTTTGAAATTTACTTTTTTATTGCACAAACTTGTTGTTTTACTTGAAAACCTTACATACAACTAAACTAGTAAGTTTAATCAAAATAATAGTAAGTTTTGTAAGATAATTCGAAGTTTTGCTAATAAAAATGTAACTTTTGAAATTTGCTACTTTGTTGGATAAATTTACTAATTTTTGTCAGAAACTTACCTATTGCTAAAGTGAATAAGTTTGACAAAAAATATAGTAAAATTCATTACATAAATAATCAGATTCAATATTAAAAAAGTAAATTTGTTAAGTATTTAAAACTTACTATTTTTACAAGACAACCTTATCGATTTAGTTGGAAACGTTACATGTACCTTTGGATGCATTATTTAATTCACCAAAAAAAGGGACGCAAAAAACTGTAAACTGTCACAAAAGGAAAGAAAACCGGATGTTCAGGTCAACTGCTATTATTTTATATTAAGTCACCTAACGATATCGGTACCACAACACTATCCAGTACTTAGATTCTAGGTTTTAATTTTGAATTTCTAAGGTGGGAATGAACCAAAACTGATCAAATAGGTTACCTTATAAAATTTTTACTTATAAAATTCATCCAAAATCTAGAATGAAATCAAGAAAATTCATAAGATTTCTAAACTGCCAAATTCTAGAAAACTTACTAACTTTGAACCTTGATTTTTAAAATGATCTTTAGAACCTAAATCCCAACTTTTATTGCCATATAACCACCTTACCTTACCTTACTTTGATAAAATATGGAATTTTAGGGTTTCAAAGATTAAAGTTACCTAGACTTTAAACCTTTGATGTACTAGAGTAAGATAAGTACTCAGATCACCTTAAAACTCCCTATATATATAGATCCTCGAACAATAAAGCTTGGAGACAGACAAACAAGTCAATTCTTACAACAAAAATCCATATATATATATATATACACACACACACATTTAAACTTCACGGATTATATGTACACATATATATGCTTTAGTCAAAATAATCATGTGAGCCTTAACTTCACCATTTGGGGAAAATAATAAGTAGACTAATAAGTTTATAAATATCTCACGAGCGGAGGGTGAACCGAAAGGGGGTTCGAGCACCAAAGAGTAATTTCAAACTACATGGTGAGTGTTTTATATTTGTTTGTAATAATTGAATACTTGATGAATGATAAATGTTATGTGTCTAGTAGATTGATATTTGTTGGATTATTGATGTCTGAATTGTTTAGAATGAAAATTAAAAATTGCTACTATTTTACTGAAAAGTGTATGCATACTTTATTGCATTTGGCTTAAGTGAATTTTGGAAATGATAAATGCTTAATTGTTACTGGAATTGTGCATGAATGTAAGCCAAATGTGTACTTTATCACATCAGCTAAATTGGGACCAAACCCCATCGACGGTCAGCCATTCGAGCCAGCAACAGGCTTGATCGAATAGGTCGATAGTTCTTGAACGCTACTTATTGGTATACTCAAGTATTACCCCCTTACTGAGGCATCTATTGGAGTGACGAAGTGATTAATGATTGTAGGGGATTGTTTATTGTTCAGGAGGATATAGGAGCAGATTGGTGGAATGTGAAGTGATTGCAGGAAGTTGTGCAATGAATTACTAAACAAAGCTAAGTACTATGTTTGGAAACAGACGAGAGCCACCTCTAGAGTCCGTATTAGTACCGTATCCTTGAATATTGATTATGCTATTTGTTAAGAATTGTTTCACAAATTTTTCTATTATTAACTGGTTTGTTATTCCTGTTATATTTCTGAAAGTGTGAAATCGTATGTTTAAAGTTACCTATTTTGTATAACCTTACTAGGTTTTGCTCAATCCGTTAGTTTATTTTCCTTACAAGAGGGAAAGACGGGAGTGAGAAGTAGCTAGGAGTTAAGTCAAGACCCAAAATATTACTTGGAAGATTTCTTTTGTACCTAAATGTTACCGTTGTTTTGATTTTACCTTCAAGGGATATATATACATGTAGTAAATGGTTTTAATTTTTTTGTTTGGGATGTATTTAAGTAAGATGGACTATTGATGGTTTTGGTTAATGAAATGTTATCTTTCAAGTTAATATAAGTGAATGAGTCCTGACAAGAATTAGGCAAGCGATCTGCTAAACCCCTTGGTTCACCTTGGGGTGTGGTGGGATCGTCACAACTTCTAGTGATGACTGGTTATCATCCCGGGCAGATTTTCATCGAATCAGTTTTTTTTCTATTTCTAGGCAATTTTTGTAATTTTTCGGTTATTTTCTATTTCAAAGTGTTCGTTTGAGTCTTGTAAATCTATTAAGGCATATCTAGCGTATTTAGACACAAATATTAGTATTATTAGTGTAACGACCCCACCTCCCCCTAGGGCATACCCTAAGATTTAGCGGACCATCTATCCAACTCTCATCAGGACTCACTTACTAACATTAACTTGGGAGATAACATTAACTCCAAAGTAAGCATGAAACTCCTCAATCAAACATTACAAACCATCAAGTTTTCCAAAACATCCATATTTATGTGCACAACTAAATGGATCGACATACAAATTGTTCAATCAATTCACTAAATACAAATATGATGGCAATTATTTAAAGCGAACATTGCAACTTTCGAACTCACCATTCTTCAGATCCACAATTCCAACCCCTGTTAAGGAAAACAAGCTAAAGAGATGAGCATAACCTAGTGAAGTCCCAAGAAAACATGCAGTCAAATTGGCAAGTTAACAATCACATATATCAAAATCTTAAAACAAAGAACAACTACAAGCAAAGTCATTAAAAGTTCACATATTCAAATAAACAATTTAACATAGTAAGAAAAGGATACGAGTGCTAATATAGTAGCTCCTGCTAGGTTCTAGGCGGAACACTTAGTCCTGTTCAGAATTCAAGTGTAGATTCGACTGATACGATAGCTCTTGCCAGATTCCAGGCATAGCACTCAGTCCCGTTCAGTATTTCACTTGCAACTAAAAGGATACAGTTGGCTCTTGCAAGCCAATTCAACAGCAACGTTTTCCGAGTTCATTGACACTCCGTCAACATTTGAAATTCAATAATAAACAATGTCTGTAGATCACCGCTTAATGCCAGTCTCCGTCCACTGATCATCCCCCTTTACTGGACCCGAACGCCAATATGTAACAAGAGGGGTAATACTCGAGTATACTGAATCAAGTAACAAGAAACACGACCTATGGTTTGTCAATTTTCTCGATCAATCCCTTGTTGACTCGATTCAACTAACTAGCTGATGGGGTGGAATCCCAAGTACATAGTATAGTCGATAAGATAACATCTCCAACGGACTTTCAAGTCATGTACATATATATTCGTTCACATATAAATAGGATAACAAGAGCTCAATCAAGTTAGGTCGAGTGCGATAAAGTACACACTCGCCTATTCAATATTAAGTCAGGCGAGCTTATCAAGTCAAGAGTAGTCAAGCAATCAATCATTTCAAGATAGCAGTTCAAGTATTCACAATCTCATGAAAATCACACGTCAATCAAGCAACAAGTCCTAACATGCAGTTAAAACACTCACCGACTTATCACAATCTTTACACTTCAATTCCTAGGCCACTCTTGAACCCTGTGATCATATATAGTAGAGCATGCAAAAAGTAATAAGGCATCAAAATTTCATCAAGACCAAAGGTCAAAAGCGACTGAACTTGAGTTCTTAAACCACTACTCAAGCTGTCAAATTTTCAGCACACATAACTCGTATTTCCCCTCGAAATTCACAAGGTTTTCTTGTTCACATCAAGTGGAAAACCACGTACATGATAATTCAATGACTCAAGCATATTATGGAGCAAAAACATGTCGATTATAGTTAAGATTTTTACAAAAATGGGACAAGGCTCTTGGCAAGAAAACAGAAAAACCTCAGCTTTAGTGTTTCCTCCAAAAATTAGGTCTTCTAGCTTTTAACTCAACACATACCTCATGCATGTTTAGCTAAAAGAGGTAAATGATACATGAAGTGAGTTCTGACCAAAATCAGTAAAATGTTGCAGTTAAAGCTGCAAATTTTCAGGTTTACCCCATCAGCCTTCAAGCATCAACATAAATAGAAATTTCTATCAGTGTTTCTTCAAAATCCAACACTAAATCTCACTTAGATTCAAGTAAAACACTACATGTATGCCGTAGAAATAGAGATAAGAGGTATATACAGTACATTTAGACAAAATCCAACAAAACTTTCATAAATCATAACTTTTACTTGTAAAATTAAGGGAAAAAATCACGTATATGGTAGCTCAATGCTTCAAGCATAGTATGGAGCAAAACTATGTTATGTATAGACAAGAATTTTGAAGAAAAGCAACAAGAGTCTTGAGGTTCAAAACTAAAAGTGTGCAACTATCAAATGTTGAGGCAAACATCATTTTCCTCTGCTTAACTTCTTTGTTTTGGCTCAAAACTAACATGCATGTGAAGATCAAGGTTTTCTCAAGTATCTCAAGTAAAATTATGTCAAAATCGCCTTAAATTTAAAACTCAAATGCTCCCTCTCTCACTTGACTAACAAGGAAAAATTTTCCAGCAACTTGCCCCAAGTTTTCTCTAGTTAAACCTTCAACTATCACCGCTATTTTCATGACAAATATACTAGCAATCAAGCTAGGGTTTAAACTAAACTATGGTACATCTTTTAGGCAAAGAAATCCATTAAAATGTCACATAGATAAAGCTTTAAACTAAACTAAAAATATTATACACCAAAGTTGGAAATTTGCAACATAACATGAAATCCTTCATAAAAGTCCTTCCTTTAGTTTCTATAACATCATACATCAACTAAACTCAAAGATAAAGGAAGAAAGCTAGGGTTTCTAGCCAAGTTCACCTCTTTACCTCCAAAACCTGGGATGGCAAGCAAATCAAGAAGGTTGCAAGGCTTTCCTCCTCCAAGTACTTCTCCAAGAGCTTCCTTCCAAACTTGATTTCAAGATTTGATGGAGTAGATTAGGGTTTCCTTCTTGTTTTCTCACCAAATAGACAAGAAATCAAACCTTGAAATTTGGTTATTTTTCCTCCCTTTTCTCTCCCCCAATTCGGCCAAGACAAGAAAGAAAAAGGAAAAAAAATGGTGAAGAAGAAAAGTTTAGGTTGGATAAGGATTAAACTTGGTCTTGATCAAGATTTTCCTAGATGAGTGACAAGTGTCCAGAACACAAGTTATCTCTATCCAATTGTCTCAATTCCACTAAAATATCTAGCTCTCCTCCAATTAACTCTTAACACCTCTTTTCACATAATTATTTTTGCACAAAACTTCTTCATGTCTACCAAATTTATTACACACACCTCACTAGTCGGTTACATTTGCATAATGCACTACGAAACTCAACATGCAATAAATTGAATGAGGCAATATGAATAAAAATCATGATTCAACTATTAAATCAACCAAGAATTCAAGGCAAGTAAGTGAAAATACAAAATGTGCAAATAATTTTCAGGTCCTCACAATTAGGATTTAGAAAGTTATGTTTTATATTTTCCAAATAGGTCTAGAGTTTGAGTCTTGTAGGCTATAAATTGCCAACTTTATGCAACGTTTTCGGAAGTTATGTCAGAGATGAATAAAATCTGAGAGTTTTTTCTTTCTTGTTCCTCGAGGACGTCCCTTGATACAAAGTGAGTGTGTCTCCTTTGTTCAAGTATGACTTTATCAATCAAGAAACACGTTTGATTGTGGTGTCTTCTATCCTTCTAGCATGGTCTCTTAATTGTGGTGTCTTCTACCTTTTTAACACGGTCTTGAGCTGTCCTTGATCATTTAGAATTCGCAAATTATTCATAACTTGATTAAGATAGATCATTCCGCTACCATATCGATTCGATTTCTTCTCAAGCATTCCTTGGAGAATCAAGTTCACATCATCCTATTTGAAAGCTTTAATGCCCTTTTTTCCTGGAGGAACACTTTAATAATTTTTATATATCCTACAGCAATTTAAGGTTGAGGATATCCACTATTTGACCAAAAATTTTAGTCATATCCCTGTGAATTGAATTATCAAAGAAAAGAACCACAACTTTGATGCCCATCAAACCATGTACTTTGTTTGCAAATTTCTACTATTGTAACACTCAATTGTTATTAGCCCATCTCATTTTGACAAACCTTTCATCTTAAGTTATTAGCTCTATAGCTATTGCTACTTTGTTTTTCTTTGGTGTTAACAGCATGGGACTTTCGGAGCTTCGCTTGAGAAATTCCTTTTGATTTGAACATTGGTGGAGGGTGGACTTCTTACTCCACCTTTAATGATGAAAAAGTTGTATTTGTTGAATAATGTGCTGCATCAATTAGTTTGATTAATTAGTAAATGAGCTAGTTGGAATGTTGTCTATGCATCTAGAATGTTGGAATGCTCTCTAGATAGTTGACATGTTCTCTATATATCTAAAATACAGTTATTAAACCCAACTCGGGGAGGGACCCGACGAAAGAGATGGATCAATAGGTTACTGGTTCAACCAATAGGTGAGTGATCCAACCAATAGGTCACTAAATATATTTAAATATTATGTCTCATAATTTTTGATATAGTTGAACTACAATAAAATATGCCATAATAAATACTTTTTTTTTTTGAAAAAGGAAATAAATTTTATTAATTGTAATCAGAAGAGTACATAGCTATGAGATTCTTAAGTACGGAAAACACAATCTATCTAAGTTAACGAAGCCTTTAACTAGGCATGGCAAATTCTAAGTGCGATAAACGGCAGATACACGGCTTGTACTAGCAAGACGAGCAAGGGTACCTACTGCAGAATTGACCTCCCGATAATTGTGAACAAGGTAAAATTGCCCACCCTGAACTATGCCCTAGACTTGTCGAACAAAAGCATCAATGCGCCATGGACAGCTAGAATGCTTATGGACCATGTCAAGCAGGATCTTACTCTAATTTATTATAGAATAATTAATTCTTATAAGAATTAAAGAATTAACAACCTAAATTTAATTAGTAATCCATTAATCTTCAAGTATAAAATTTTGTCTTAGTGTAATTATTTAGTTTATTTATGAATTTTAAGTGCAAAAATTTATTAAGAACAATATTTACCTTTAAAATGAATTGTGAAATATGTTATTTTTTTTAAATACATTTAATAACTTATAGAGTTTGGGGAATAATAAAATGTTATTAAAAGATTCCAAATATATTTTGCTTTGGAGAAATAAATAAGAATAAAAATATAATATATAATATAAAAAGAACAAAACTACTAACAAACGAATAGTTGGTCCAGTGGTGTGACGCCCCCACCGCCCCCTAAGGCGAATCAGAGGGTTTAGCGGGGTGCCTGTCCAATTCTTGTCAGAACTCACGTACTCACTCGAACCCAATCAAGATTTTCAAGCCAAATAATTTATGAAAACCAAGAAAATACTTGAATAACAACATCCACAATCCTTAGGCAATAACGTTAACTATTACAGCCATAGTACTTCAAATACAAATGGGATCTACACTTCCAAATGTCCAAAAGTCGCTCAAGGAATTACACTATCTCTAAACAAAAGCTGGCTAGTCTAGCGCCTCCAATTTTTCACTTCAAATTCCTGTTAAGGAAAAACAAGGGATGAGCTAACGCTCAGTGAAGCCAAGAAAAGCAGGCAAGCAAACGAGTACAACTAGCATGAATAATATGAAATCAAGAAGGGCAACCATAATCTTTTACGTAAATTCACAAGAGAAAACAAATGCACAATCAATAAAGGATACAGGAGCTCTCAGGAGCTACATCCACACTTCATGCTACACCGATACTTTTGAACCACGATTTCCAAATGTTGACACTCCGTCAACCAAGCAAGTGATAAGTCCGTAGAACCCCACTTTTCACCAATTTTCGTCCACCACTATACCTCCTGCCGGGCCCGCATGTCAAACAAGATGTGATATTACTCGAGTATATCCAAGCAAGTCAAGTACACGGCCCAAGGTTCACCAAACTCCTCAACCAAATCCTTGCTAGCTCGAGTTGAACGGCTAGCCATTGGGTTTTGGGCCCCCTACATATCAATAATATTATATCAAGTTCACGTATAGCAATGACAATTCAGTAAGGTCGAGTGCGATAAAGTACACATTCGCCCGTTAGTAACAAGTTCAAAAGAATGACAGTTCATAGTCATATCATTCTCAAACTCATTAACATCTCAAGCATTTATATAGTGCTACCATGCACTTAGAACACTCACCAAATAGCACTTAAGCGTCCACAAAAGGATCATCTGCACGTTCAATTTGCAACCCTGACAGATACATGCAACATATAAGTGAACCTTTAGTGTTCACCAAATCAATTCACTTAAGCACGAAAACTTTGCTTTCAAATTAGTCGACTTTGGTGTCCTAGACACTTCAATTCATTCAAGATTTCAAATCGACAATTCAAGTAAAAGAATATAACTTTCCAATCGGACAAAAGCATTTCGTTTAGTTTGAACAAGGCTTTCCACTCCTACAAGTTTTCTAGCAAGCAACTCATAGCAAAAGTCCATTTCTCAAATACTTACATTCGTAATTTTTGTCCCAAAATCATCTTATAAACAAGGATCATAGTTTAATAAGGTTTTTTGAACTAAACCGACCAAAACTCCATTAAAACAAAGAGTCAAAGTCAAATCAATTCATAAAATTGTCAACCACTAAACTTTTGAAGGATATCTCACTTTTCCCCCTTTTTAACTTCAAAATTTGGATCTAAAATCATTATACATACCAAGATCAAGTTCCAATAGAACCTTTCGAGCAAAAATCCTTCCAAAACACATGTTTTCAAGCTCAATTCAAAGGGAAAATCCATGTACATGTGTGGTCAATGGTTCAGGTATAATATGGAGTGAAAAATATTAAGTTGAACTGAGAAAAGTGAAGGAAAGAGTGCAAAGGAGAAGAATCAAAGTGACAGTTTTGACACCTCTCGGCATTTTATCATAACTGGAGGTACACTTATTAGATTGAGATGAATTTTATGGCGTTTTGAAACTAGGACATAGATCTACATTTCTTATGAAGACATTGAAATTCAGTTCATGCATTTTCGTGGTCAAAAATAGCAATCATAGAGGCACAAGAAAACTGTCGCGTCATATCAGGGCATTTGAGCAGTCTCGGGAAAACGGCTATAACTCAATGTAGAAAAAATGAAATCGAATGCCGTTGGTTGTGTTTGAAACTAAACTCAAAGGGCTTTCCAACGGTATAAAATTTAGACTCTAATTCATTTTCAATTAATACCAGAAAATTTGACAAGTTGACTGGAAATGCTCTCTGAGTTTCAGTCCATTTTGCAAATTTTCCAACAAGAAAACAAGGAAGAAATTCATAGTTTTGGTTCAAATTCAACATACAAGTAAAGAGGGATATGTTAACAAGTTTCTTGAACAAGAACTTGCCCAAAATTATTAAGAAAAAGTGGAAATCAAGGCTGGAATATCTTCCCCTATTTTGGACAGTCAAGGCAGAATTTTCCCACAAGAATTTTCCAAACATTTCTCTATAAAATCTTTCCAATTTTCCCATAACAAATCCATGAACATATCAAACAATATATAGCCAAGATTGTTAGCAAGAAAAATCATGAAAATTTGCACATAAACAACCCTTAACAAAAGATCAAACACTTGGTGGACAAAGAGATTTCTTCCATTTTCACCAACAAATCACTAAAAATATAACTCAAATCCTCAGGGGTTTCATCAATCATTAACCCTTGGATATCAAGAAACAACAATCCACAAATTCTTGGCCAAAATTTTCAAGATTCAAACATACAAGAGACTATCAAGTTTCTAGTACCAAAACTTCCATAAAATTTCAAATTCACCATGGATCTTCCAAGATTTAACCTAAATCCACTTGAAATGTAAAAGAATGAAGTAGATTAGCCACTTACCTCTTCAAAGCTTCAAATCCTATCAAGATCTACCCAAGATGATGGCAAGATCAACCCCTAGGAGCTTCTTTTTCCCAAAATCTTCCAAAGGTGCAAATAGGTTGGTGGAAGAAAGTTTGGATCCTCAAAATTTTTCAAGAAAAGTGAAGTTTTCTCCCTCTCTCTCCCTCTCTCAATTTCGACCAGCCAAGGAAGAAAAATGAAGGCCCCTTGGTTGTTTTTTTGATCTAAAATACTACCCACAAGAAAGGTTTCTCCAAGTCAACTTTGAATAGCATCCAATAGTGCCTTCCACTTAAGCTTTCTTGCTATCAACTCTTAGCCTTTCTAACCTTCTTTTAACTCCCAAAATCTTTCTTAACTTCACTAATATCTCAACTTATAATTTTCTAGGGTTTTGGCCAATTTCACTAACAAGTCGCAAAATCAACAATTTTCAAGAAATTAAACGCTCGAAAGTTAAAATATACATGATGTGAAACCCCGATCTAGACAACCAAAACACCATGGCTTAGGCAGCGGAAATTTGACCCAACTAATCCCTAGAAGTCACGACCAATTTTGATATTATCTCAACCCGTAACTACTCGAATTAACGAACCAAATTGGAGGTAGTAGAACGCCACAATCAAGGAGATACTCGATTGATAAGTTCGGGTGAATAACTTGAGAAGATTCTCAAGTATTCAAAGGCAACTCTCTTGCCAAAGAGAAAGTGAAAACTCACTAATTGTATTTAATAGTCAAAAACTCATCCCAAAACAAAGAGGAATTGGGGCTATTTATAGCCCTTACAAGCATTAACCCTAATCCAAAAGTTGACCAAACTACCCTACATACTTAAGAAAGATTTTGGGCCTTACTTACTAACAAATGGGCCGCAATTAAACTATCTTAATTACCTAGACTTTTTAAAACGAGAAATAACCAAAATCAACGAGAAAAATCAAATAATCCTACTAAACTCAAGTATTCGTGCAATCAACTAGTCTTCACTTGAATCTTCCAATTCCCCATGTGCTTGAATGGGCCTTGATCTTTATATTCTCATCATTCCCCTCCTCTTAAAAGCAATTTGCCCACAAATTGAAGCACGAATGGTGACAAGACGAGTTACATGCCTTCGACTCAATCTTGTTATGATGGCTACAGATGGCATCCAATGCAAAGCCCATGTGCTATGTTGGAAAATAACCCTCGTCGAACCTTGAATCTCACAAACCATCTTTAATGTATGCTCAACTTTATTGTTTGTGGTCATGAGGTAAGGGTCCTCAAAGTGGTATGAAGTGTATCCCGTGAAATCGAACTCCGGCTCGAACACACTTGCAAGGCACCAAGGCGGATTTGGTGATGTTGGAGCTGCATGTGGACTAAGAGCAAGACGAAAATCATAATGGTCATTGAGGTACTTGTTCTTTAAACGAACCCTTGGTACACAACCATCCCTAAAATATGGAGTGTTCCCTTCAAGATGAGCTCGAATCAACTCCCCTTTGGTGTGGACTGATTTGAGTTGACATTGTTCCATGAATGGATACCAAGGGGGTTTAACTCTTGGAGTACCAACTCCATAGAGGCTTGCAACGTCTACAATTGATTTTGGAATGGAACACACCAAGATCAGCTCAACTTGCCTTTGCTTGATCTGTATAAAAGAAGAAACACTAAACAAAGCAAAGGTAAGTTTGTTAAGAAAATAATAGGCCTTCACCGGGTTGCTCAAGATCAGCCCACTTTCTCTTCTTTCTTCCTTTTTACCACCCATCTCATTAGATTTTTCCATCTCTTTTTCTAGTTCAACAGCTGACCCTTTTATCTCATTACTTTCAACTTCCTCGGGTTTTACCTCTGCAGGCACAATTCCCTCATCTAGCTTTTTCTCCATTCTATAACGCTCAAGCTCACTTTTCATGCATGCTAGATCAATACAAAGTTGGTCATAAGTAAGTGATACAAGTGCAAGACGACGACTATTAAATAAGAAGGAATACTTATTAGTATGTCCATCAATTTTAACTTCTCGCCTCGACATCCATGCTTTTCCCAACAACACATGTGTCACTTGAATTGGGACTACATCACACAACACCTCATCCACATATTTACCGATTTGGATAGGTACAAGTGTGTGCTTAGTAACCCAAACATCCCCATGAGTGCTCGTCAACTTGTACGGTTGAAGATGATCAATGGTTGGAAGATTTAATTTCTCAACCATGATAGCACTTGCAAGATTGACTTCACAACTACCATCAATGGCCAAGCTACAAATTTTATCTTTGACACCGCAACGAGTATAAAACCAACCAAGCAACTGAGATTTGACGAGGTCCAATTGCTCATCTACACCACGTAATGCCACTTCTTTGACTCCCTTAGGATCAGGAAGACAATGTTGTGGGCTAGCTTTTATGCGTCTTATACTCGCCATGACGTATGAGGGAACCTGCAAAAAGTTAGCAACGAAACCGAAGATATTGCCTTTCACGCTCCCTTACGTGTATCCACTCGCACTCGTGTATATGGATGTCACTCTAATGGACTTACCAAATACCTTTACCTGTTGGGTTAGGTAGTTGAGAAATGCTGCTCAAGTCCAACAACCGTTACCAATGATGCGGATACGGGTGTGCAATAATTAACTTCAACCTTGGGTCAAGGATCCTTTGGTCCACATTGGTGGTCCGATGACAAGATCAAGAACCAAGAAGGCGAAGAAAGCTTTACGAGCCTTGATCATTCACCATACAAGCAAGGAACAAGCTAAGTTTGAAGATGTGATGGACCATGAAATTACTTTGTTCACTTGTACATTTGAAGTGAAGGAATGATCCCATACTTGTTAGCTTAGTTGGTAGTTGTTTTAAAACTGTCTAGTTTAGTAGTTGTTAGGCGTTGAGTATTTATTACTTATTGGGCCTTATCGGAAAGCTTTAAAGAGCTGGCTCTTTAAGCTCTTTATGCGGACCGAATTTCTTCCAGGTTTATGTGGGCCGGATTTTGCCCTAGTTTTAGCCTATAAAAAGGCACCTCTTGTATGAGTAAAGACAGAATATTACAACCAGAAATCGTGAGGAATTTTTCTTCAAGTTCTTAATCGAACTTACTCTTGAATTCTTGAGTTCATAGCTTAGGATTCAAATCAGACTTTATCGATTAGCTTGTTCCCTAATCGTGGTGTCGCTTCATCCATCCTTATTTGCTTAAGGCTGCTGATTACCTTTGTGTGTCAAAGGTCTTGAGTTCATGAGAACAATCGAGTTCAATTTCTGTTGGGAGAAAAGATCCAACTCTGATAATTACAAGGTTGGGAGGTTCTAGGAGGGTCTTCCCCTAGGGTTGCCTATATCAGTTGGTAATCAGAGCATCAGGTTAATTCTCTTTTAATTAAAGTTGTTCATATCTTGTTAGTTGTGTCTTTTGTCAAAAAAAAAACTGTAGCGATTACTGTTCGTCGTTACTGTTCCGAATTACTTTCTTTTGAGTATTTCTGAAATTCTGTTTTGCCTATTTCTTGAGAATTGGTTGTTGTTTTTGCAAACCCTAGACACCGCAACATAATTTGGGGAAATTCTTGTGTTTCTTGAACAAATTCTTGAAGTTCTTGGACCACCAAGTCTTGTTTTGAAATTTCTTGAACAATAAACCAAGAACTAGGGTTTTCTTGGAATTGGCATAACCTTTCATCCGTTTTCTTGAACTTGTTGGTGTGATCTGAATTTGTGTTCCTTGAAGAGCCGAAAAAAAAAGAAAGAAAAAAAAAAGGAAGAAGAGAAGGAATTGGCTCTCATACAAAGGAAATCAAGTTTCCAAAAAAAATCGTGAGTTTCCAATTCTTGGTGGGTTCCCAAATCTTGATTAGTCTCCAAATCTTGGTTGATTTCCCAAAACTTGAGTTTCCTAATTTTGATTGGTTTCCAACTCTTGAGTTCCAATCTTGATTGAATTCCAAAGACCCCAAACGACCTAACCAGCCCCAAACACACCCAATTCTGTTTTCAAAACCAAACCAAACACCTTAGCCCAAACCGCCTTGGGAGTTCTTGAGTTTCTAAAATCGGTTGAGCTAGTTTTGCAATCCGATTTGACTGAAATTTGAGGACTGGTTCGTACATTATTTGAGCACCCCAAAAGCACCATTTATACTCCAAAATACTGACCAGAAACTCAGCAAAGCAACAGCTGAAAAAAAAAAAAGTTCCTAGCTTCAGGTAGAGTTTTTGTTTTCTAGGATTCGCAAAAATTCTGCTTTGTGTCTTATTACTTATAGGGTAATTAATTCTGGAATTTTTGAGAGTTGAGTTGTCTTAAGAACTTCGAGAAGGAAAATTGAGAGTGAGTGTGTTTTCTTGAGTGATACACGAGTGCTTTGCAAGGTAGACTAGGATACATTTGTTTTGCAGGTTTGACAATATGTCTCAAGAGGGGAACATGGCCGAGCCGTCTGAGACCGATGTGTCACTCAAATTGGTGCTCCAAACTCTCCAAAAACAAGCGGGGAGGCTTGAATTTGTGGTGACACAACTATCCGATAGGGTGGCTGCCATTGAGATGCGAGGTACTGGAGATATTCCCAATAGGGTTTCAAGTGCTCAGAGTGTTGAGCATGATGCAGATGATGAGGGGTATCATTCTAACACCTCATTCCGATCAAGGAAAAGCCACAGGGAAGCGAGGGAAGGTCGAGACCGACCTAGGAGTATCGATGACAATCTTGGTTCCATCAAGACTAAGATGCCTACCTTTCATGGGAAAAATGATCCTGAATCTTACTTGGATTGGGTTAGACGAGCTGAACAAGTGTTTGAAGTCCACAACTACTCTGAAGAGAAAAAGGTGAAACTTGCAGCTATTGAATTTCAAGATTATGCATTTATTTGGTGGGAGCAAGTATGTGCCACAAGGAGGAGAAATAGGGAACAACCGATTGACACTTGGACTGAAATGAAGCAAGTGATGAGAAAACGATTTGTACCCTCCCATTATACTACGGACTTGTACGATCGGCTCCAACAAGAGAACGAATCTCTCAAGAGGAGGGGTTCCATGCAATCTACCTCTTTAAAGCCGGTTTATACAAGAGATGACAAGAAGGTTCATTCAACATTTTCTAGGACTAAACCTAGAGTTGAACCACCTCATGCGGAGTCATTTTGGGAGACATATCAACGTCTTCTACACCAAAAACAAATGGAGTCAAATGGATGCTATCAAAGTGAGTTTTCTAAGAAGGAGATGGCTGACCCTATTCCCAACAAAGGAGTATCTCATCCTATTAAACCATTTGTTGAGGAGGTTGATGATGAGAAAACAATCGAGGGCGTTAAACTAGATAAAGAGATGGAAAAATCTGATGAGATGAGTGGTAAAAAGGAAGAAAAGAGAGAAAGTGAGACGATTTTGAGCAAAAATGTGAGGGCTTATTGTTTTTCTAACGAACTTACCTTTGCTTTATTTAGTGTTTCTTCATTTGTGCAGATTAAGCAAAGTCAAGTGAAGTTAGTCATGTCATGCTCCATTCCAAAGTCACTTGTACAATTCACTAGTTTCCATGGAGTTTGTCTTTTAGGAATTGAATCTATCTGGAATCATCTCATGGAACAATTTCAATTCAAATCTGTCCATACCAAAGGGGAATCACGTCAAATCCACCATGAAGGGAGAATTCCGAAATTTGACTCTCATTTGCTACCTATGGGTCATTCATCATCTTTACCTTCTTTTGAGTATAATTTCCATCCTAACACTTGTATTTCTTATCCAGATTTTGAAGAAAAGTGTAAAAGGCTAGCAATGCCTTCTCAAGTTGAATCAATTGGTGGAAGGAATAATGAAGTGGCAAAGGGAGTATTCACATTTAAAACTTGTTCTATACCTTCTTACTATTTAGTTGATGATGTACCATTACTTCTTTACCCACTTTCTAATTTGTTTCAAGTTGAAGGTTATTTTATTTTTGTAGGTTGTAAAGCTGTCCAAAATTTTTCAGTTTTGATTAAAGACTTACAACCTTATTTCGTGCTTATTCCAACGAAAGGTGGTGATCTTTCATGCTTATTCACACAGCCAAAAGCTAGTGGCCAAGTGCTCAATTTGTCAGCTTCAACTTGTGCTAGTTCGAGTAACCCTCATGAAGTGGAATTCAATTGTTTGCTACCTTATATGTTGGAATATGAGAAATTGTGTGTCACGCAAGATCCCAAAGCTGTCCTCCACGAGTTGTTTAGTGTCTCATCCATGCAACAAGTTGCTCCCAATTTATCCATGCAAGATGATTCAAATCAATGTCAACTAGTGCTGGATTTTACACCTTTGCACAATCAAGGTGTCCATGTGAAGCTTCATGACCAAAGGCTAATTAGAGAGTTTTGGATTGCCACTTGGGATTTTCACACGCCTTACACAAGCTCTTTCCTACCTTGGCGCATGTCCTTGTTTGAGCGCTTCCCGAAGCTGACCAAACGACATGCAACATGGCTCGTAGTCATTCGTCTACTTCCAACACTGCTGTCCTTTAAGCGCACCATCGATTTGTGGACAACTCACTTTCAAGAGGAGACTTTGAAGATTCAAGGACAAATCTTTTCGAGGAAAGAGGGAATGATGCGGATACGGGTGTGCAATAATTAACTTCAACCTTGGGTCAAGGATCCTTTGGTCCACATTGGTGGTCCGATGACAAGATCAAGAACCAAGAAGGCGAAGGAAGCTTTACGAGCCTTGATCATTCACCATACAAGCAAGGAACAAGCTAAGTTTGAAGATGTGATGGACCATGAAATTACTTTGTTCACTTGTACATTTGAAGTGAAGGAATGATCTCATACTTGTTAGCTTAGTTGGTAGTTGTTTTAAAACTGTCTAGTTTAGTAGTTGTTAGGCGTTGAGTATTTATTACTTATTGGGCCTTATCGGAAAGCTT
Organism: Coffea eugenioides; assembly: GCF_003713205.1. Classification (NCBI taxonomy): domain Eukaryota; kingdom Viridiplantae; phylum Streptophyta; class Magnoliopsida; order Gentianales; family Rubiaceae; genus Coffea; species Coffea eugenioides. The sequence continues at coordinate 4,581,109 of NC_040036.1, read as the reverse complement.
TAAAGAGCTGGCTCTTTAAGCTCTTTATGCGGACCGAATTTCTTCCAGGTTTATGTGGGCCGGATTTTGCCCTAGTTTTAGCCTATAAAAAGGCACCTCTTGTATGAGTAAAGACAGAGAATATTACAACCAGAAATCGTGAGGAATTTTCCTTCAAGTTCTTAATCGAACTTACTCTTGAATTCTTGAGTTCATAGCTTAGGATTCAAATCAGACTTTATCGATTAGCTTGTTCCCTAATCGTGGTGTCACTTCATCCATCCTTATTTGCTTAAGGTTGCTGATTACCTTTGTGTGTCAGAGGTCTTGAGTTCATGAGAACAATCGAGTTCAATTTCTGTTGGGAGAAAAGATCCAACTCTGATAATTACAAGGTTGGGAGGTTCTAGGAGGGTCTTCCCCTAGGGTTGCCTATATCAACCAACCTTTCCACAAGTGTAATCACAAGAATGTAGGAGAAAATGTAGGAAAGTGTTCATAGAATCTAGGAAGAGAATATAGGAGAGTTTCCTAAAGTGGATGAGAGAATATAGGAAAGGTCCTAAAAATGGATGAGAGAATTTTTGGAGAGTTTCCTAAAAAATGGATGAGAGAATTTAGGAAAGTTTCCAAAAAAATGGATGAGAGAGTTTAGGAAAGTTTCCTAAAAAGGTAGGAGAGAGAGTGTCCAAGTGAGTACAAAGAGTTATCCAAGTGCTTTACTTAGTTTCCTAATTGATTTTGGAAACAAGTTAGTTTTTGGAAACCTTTTGAAAATCCTCTTCCTCTTGAACAACTTTTGGTAACCTTCTTGAAACAACTTTTGGTAACCTTCTTGAAACAACCTTTGGTAATCTTCTTGAAACAACTTTTGGTAACTTCCAAATTCTACTCCAAGAAAGATTGCACAAATCAGATTTGGTTCTCTATTCAAAACAATTCGGTTGCCCCTTTCTTTCCTTTCCTTTTTTTTTCTCTTGCCAACCAATTCCTCTTTTCTTTCTTCATTTTTTTTTGACTACAACTATCAACCACGACACAGAACAAGGAAGTCCATAAATAATAACAACCAAGAACTCCAAGATCTTTCAAGAACGTTCAAGGAAGTTGTCAGGAACTTCAGAAATTTCAAGATTGTGGTCAAGAATTCAAGAAGCTCAAGATTATTGTAAGTTCTCTTCAAGATTCACAAAATTCCAACAAGTTTTGCCAAAATTCAGATTTGAAAACCAAGTAAACAAGTTGGATAACACAAACAACAAGGCTGGACAGATTTGTATTCGGATGAACAGTAACTATGAACAGTGTCGGTCTGTGAACAGAAATTTTTTTTTTTTGGTTCTAAACAAACGAACAGATTGGGATAAACATATATGACTCGAAATAAACGAAAAACAAAAAAAAGATATAACCTGGTGGTTGTCAACTAGCTCTGGTACCAACTGATGTGAAACCCCGATCTAGACAACCAAAACACCATGGCTTAGGCAGCGGAAATTTGACCCAACTAATCCCTAGAAGTCACGAACAATTTTGATATTATCTCAACCCGTAACTACTCGAATTAACGAACCAAATTGGAGGTAGTAGAACGCCACAATCAAGGAGATACTCGATTGATAAGTTCGGGTGAATAACTTGAGAAGATTCTCAAGTATTCAAAGGCAACTCTCTTGCCAAAGAGAAAGTGAAAACTCACTAATTGTATTTAATAGTCAAAAACTCATCCCAAAACAAAGAGGAAGTGGGGCTATTTATAGCCCTTACAAGCATTAACCCTAATCCAAAAGTTGACCAAACTACCCTACATACTTAAGAAAGATTTTGGGCCTTACTTACTAACAAATGGGCCGCAATTAAACTATCTTAATTACCTAGACTTTTTAAAACGGGAAATTATCAAAATCAACGAGGAAAATCAAATAATCCTACTAAACTCAAGCATTCGTGCAATCAACTAGTCTTCACTTGAATCTTCCAATTCCCCATGTGCTTGAATGGGTCTTGGTCTTTATATTCTCATCAATACAAGTAAGAGAAACTCATTTAACAATTAACAAGTAAATCACTAAATGAATGCAAACTTTATAAAAATATAATTTAAATAAAATGCAAATAGTTAGAAGGTGAGAAAAATAATTTTCTGGGTCATCACAAGTGGTGATTCCCTTATTCTCTTTACCTCTATGCATAATGTCTCATGTTCAAACCTTTGTTGAAGCATTTGTACAAAATTTTTCCTATAACAATATATGGTCCGGGTTCGTTGAAAAATCGGCCGATTCACCGGGTTTATCGGTTGAACCACTAGTCCGTTGACAAGTTAACTGTTTAATTGTTTGAACAGTCCAATAAAAAACTCAGCCCAGTTCAGTTGCTGGTTCATCGGATTGAACTGACAGGTCAGACCAAGTTTAATAACACTGATCTAGAAGGTTGGAAATTAAGAAAGTTGTTGGTAAGTGTGATTGGAACTCTTCTAGAATCATCATTAACAAGTATAAATAGATCTAGTAAACTCCAAACCAATGCAAGAGAGTGAAAGAAATAAATTTGAATATTATTTGGAATAGTTACTGTAGTACTTTTTGTGATGTGATGTATGTGAGATAAAAAAGGTGATTGGGAATATAAAAAAGATGGATTGGGAAATGTGTTTATAATGCAAGCGAAATATTATTTGGGATAATTTCACTATCCAAACACTCCCAAAAGAAAAAAAAAATTGAAACTACCTTGTCTCCAAATATTTTCAATTGTGGTCTAATATCCAACAGTATTGCACAAATGTCCTTGCTACGCTTTATAAAAGCTCAAATATAGTTGTAGGTCAAATTTTATCCTTTGTTTGGATAGGAGGTTATTTGAAATAATTACTGCAGTACTTTTTGTGATGTGATATTTATGAAATAAAAAAATGGTTGGAAATTGTGTATATGATGTAAGTAAAACAAAATTTGATTTTTTTTTTTTTGAAATTATTGATATCCAAACACACTAGTACGGAAAAGCTTCTTGTTGCTTTTAGGGATGAGGGGTAGGAGCGGTCATCAGATGGACCGCTCTTAAGCTGTTCACGGCCAAGATTTGACCCAAAAAATTGTACGATCCAGATCATTTCTTGTATCTCGTTTTTAATAACGTGTGTGGGGTTCACAAAAATTTGTTCTAAAGTTACACTGTGTGCAAACAAAGTTACGCGATTTGCAAAATGCATGGTACTAGCAAGTCTTCCATTTGACTATTAAAACTAAATTGCCCCGCTGTTGCCTATGAAATCTTACCTCAGCATTTTGTCCTTATTATGCCTCATATTCCTTTTATACATCTGCATTGGACGTTTCAGAATTAATTATCAGGTACTTTTTCCTTGTCTTTCTGATTTCTAATGGAATTTCAATTCTTTTTTCCATTTCAGCTGAGATAAGATCCCCATGATGCCCCTTTTAATTGTGAGAGTGTGTTCCTTTTTTCTGGTATGCAATATAATTGTATTTTGTCCTTCTTGTTGGCTGAGTTGGGATTTCCTGGCTTAACAAGATCCTATTAAATCAATAACAAGAGGTTCAAGTTTTCTTTCCTCTCCATCTTCAATTTGTTATTTATAGAATTCTTTCCATCTTCTTTTTCTTTGCCATGGTCGTAACTTTTGGAAATGCACCACAATTTCCCTCCCTTTAGTGAGGGAATTGCAGAAGTGGTCATTTGGGTTCCTTAGGTAAAAAATCTCTGGGTAGTCTTATTTGTTGCATCACGTTTGTTGAAAATTCTTTAGAGTTATCACCCTTCACTGTGTGATTACTTGCTGCATTAGCATGAACTTTGCATTATGTGAACTATCTTAAACAGTGCTAGGAGTGCTGCAAACTCTCTTATCAAATACGATCTCGTTTTAACCTTTTCTGCACTCCTCAAGCTAAAGCAACGTTCCCGATTTTCCTGTTTCAGTGCCTAAAGTAACATGAAAAAGTCATTTGCTCAAGTCCAAGAAGTTATGCTAACATACTGGTACAATCATTTGTGTTATTCTTTCTGCAGTGGTTGACATTTCTCAAACGAGTTCTACTTGTATTGAAGGGGAGAGCAAAAAGAACATCTTTTGTCTTTTTCTCCTTGATGTGTTGTAAGTGGGAATCTTTATTAAGTTCATACGCATGCTTTGGACATCAGTACTTATCCTGCACCATGAATAGACTCTTTTGTGAAAAATCTATTTCCATTTTTCTACCAAATCTACATTCAGATAATATCCAATCTCGTTGGCTTATAATTGTCCTTTCATAATAATGAGAAACTTGTGAACCCTTCCCATAAATCTGGTTGTTTCTCTTAAATTGATTTGCTAAGCTGTGTGTGGATTTGTTTTATGCTGCTCAAGCCTCTCCTGCCCCTTGTATGGATTTCTGCTTTTTATCAGTCTTTGGTGATGTCTCTTTCTGGTAGAACTGGTAGAACTTCAATGTGCAGCTACTGGTTTTTTTTGGCCCATGACTTCCTGCCAGGTTGTTTCCTTTGCAAGTCCCAGGCTTGTGCTTGGGCAACCTCTTATGGGTTAAATCTAACAGACGATCATTCCTCATACTCCAAAGTATCATTTGCTCCCAAGTAAATGGTCAAGACAATTTCCTGGGATCCAAAGCTTGCTCTGATACTGAAATGGTGATGCGTTTGATTATAGAAAATTAATACAAGAAATTGAGCATTGGATGAGAGCAGTAAGCTGAAAGCCAGAATGACAACAGCAAGAGATATGGATTCTGGCAATGTCTGTTCTTTGTCAGAGAAAGAAATTCCGAGTTCTCAAAATTGACTCCCCCAAAAGCTTAGGATTTAAATTTCTCCAAAATGTAGTGAAGACCAAAGATGAACTCCTGGATGTGTTTAACTGACTTCTAAATTGTCCGACAAACAATTAGACATTGGTTTAGGATTAAATCAAAGCTCAGAGGCCCAGAGTCATTCTTTCAATAGGTAGTGTACTAGTCCTTGTTTCAATACTGGGTACACCAAGTCTTGTTTTTGTTGTTCTCTAATAGCAACATTTTTTTAAGGACTAAATTTGAACCTGGATACTTGTACCTTGCCTGAAACTTTGGTGCTGACATAACTTGCATGTACTTTTTGATTGAATCGTGTACGAATTTGAGTATAATTTCTTTGATTTGATAAGCGTAATTATGCTTTATTGCAGTTGTCAGAACTTGTCAGTATGGAAGGATACAGTGAATGGATACGTTTGGTAGCAGAGTTTACGTCAAAATCTTTGCTGTCCTGGCAGGTAAATACACTGTTGCATTCTGCTTTTGGATAATATCTACTTATAGCTTTCCTCAATTGAAATGTGATGTGATTCTAGTAATAACAAGACTCACCTTAAACTGCTTCTGTGATATTAATTGATATTCTATCTTAAAATAATGGTTTTTTTTTTTATTTTTACTTTCTTTTATATTCCTTGGACCTGGCTGTGGATACACCCTGTATATTATGCTTGTCATCTTTTCTCCATTCTTGATTTGTTTCTTTCTTCTTTTTGATTTTCCCCATCCTTCTCCCCCTTCCTTCCTGCATATATACCCATCTTCCTTCCGGTTGTCAACTTGGAGTAAAGTAACACTAGCTCATAGGACTCCTGTAAGCACTAGGAGCAGCTAGAAGTGGCCAGGTTTCTTGTCATCATGAGTTTCTACTTAAAAATCTTATTGAATCTGTTTTCTTGCAGTGGAAGAGCACCTGTGTTTATTACCTTCTAGGGCTGTGGTCCAGATTGGTAGTTCTGTATCATATCTGAAAGCGGATGCACGGAGCTTGCTTGATGAGTTTGTGTCAAAAATTATTGAAGGTTATATCACATCAAGGCTGGATGCAAGTCAGGTAGAATGTCATCATGGCTCTTTTTTGCTTGGACAAGTTGGGAAAGTTAATGCAAGGGAAGTAAAGCGATTGGTTGCTTCATTTTGTCATTCTAGGCTGGATTACCAGATGATCTTTCAGAACACCCTCTGGATGTTGAGCTTCTTCAAGATCAGCTTGATTCCTTTCCAAATCTTTGTAGATTTCAGGTAAAGTCTATGTTTTTTTTTTCCTTGTTAAAAAATCTCATTCCATAGCTCTAATACTATCCGCTTTTGTGTTCTAACAGTCACTGATTTATTTGTGTTCATGATCTCAGTATGGAAGAAGTAGCTTGTTTCTTATTAATATCATGGAACCAATTCTACAAACATATACGGTATGCTGAAGACTCCATTAGTGCTTTCTATTGCTTGTGTTCCTTGTATTGGATAAAATGTACTTATTTGTCCCTTCTCTTCTGTGAATTTTCTTCCTTTATATAGGAAAGAGCACAACTTCAAGCTACTGATGGTGAACAGTCAGTCATTGAACCCGAACTTTCTTGGATAGTGCATATAATTGCTGCTCTCTTAAGAGTGAAGCAGTGTTCTGGTTGCAGGTAAAGAAACTTTCTATGTGATGTTTGTTGGTTGACAAACTTTTTTTTTTTTTTGGGTTCATTTTAGTCTTGTCTACGTATGTTAAACTTAGTTCACTGATTATTATGCACCTCGGATTCACAAGAAGTAATTGATGCAGAACTTTCAGCACGTGTATTGCGTTTAGTTAATGTCTCTGATACCGGGTTGCACAGTCAGGTATGCAGTGGGGACAAAGCCTCACTGCTTCGAATGATATTATGCGACTTGATACTAATGCTTTCTACTACATTTTCACAAATTGCACCAGTTGTTTGTTTGTTGAGGCAGCTTTTGAAGTACCCACTACGTTTTTTGTTCCACTTCTGATTTTGCTGCTTCTTTTCCCTGGATTCTGAGACTAACTAAAAGTACTGAAAAATTGAGACTTTGAGTGATTTCAAAACAAAATCTGTGGATTAGGGCACAGGTTTTTGTCCTTTTTCCTCTAATTTCCTTAAAAGAAATAATGCACTGGAATATTTCTTTCATAGACTAGTATTTATTTATTTATTTATGCTCTTTCTGATTTTTCACAAATGATGTTAATAATTCCATGGAATTCTAAGGCACACTTTTTGTGCCTTTACCTCTATTTTTCTTAAGAAATATTGCACTGTGATACTTTGGCTTTTACCTTTAGTTATTATATGTTTTTTTTGCTCTTTCTGATAGTTCGATTTTTTTTTTCATTGAGAGTTGCATATATTATTATGTTTTTGTATACCTGCTAAAAAGAATCTCCCATTTACACAGTGGACAACTATTAAGGTTTTAGGTGACTTTGTGAAATTGCTGATTTATAGTGTAGATTACAGTTTTAAAACCAGAAAATAATCTATTATGTAGATATGCATAAGGAATGTTTTCAGAAACAGAAAAAAGATATCACATAAATGAAAAAGAATTACTTGCAGTAATAAAAGAATGTCATAAATTTTAGGGATAATTTCAAAAACCTCCCCTGAGCTTTCTAAAAATTTCACTCACCTCCCTTTAGATTTGAATAATTACACTAACCTCCCTTGATGTAGTAAAATGACTATAATATCCTTAACTCATAAATAATTCCTAAAAAAAATTGTACAATTACAACTAGTCTTTCATTTTAAAGTAATGACTACCGTACAAAATAAACTCTTATTCTCTTTTTCTGACACTCTCTCTTATCTTCTTTCTCCTATATCTCATAATCCATTATTTTTCTGCAATTGTCATCTACACAACCATGTAATACATCTCAAATCCTCATTATTATGGAAATAGACCCTCTTTCCCATTTTTTGCTTTCCTTTTTCTATAAGTATTATTGAATTGAAATTGTCAAATAACAAGTTTCAGATTAAATTTATTGTCAAACTAAATGAATGTGAAAAGAATGGCAGTGATATAGAGTACAGACGAGAAAATAAAAGTACGTTATTATGCCAATTGTGTAAAAAAAATTTTGGAATATAAAAACTGCAATCAGATTTGGCTAAAAACATAGGATGTGGTCTCTAATGTTGCTTTTGGTTGTTCTGTATCGGTATTCTTCATGGATTAAATTATTTTAGCATCAACAAGCTTACAACCATTTAAATTGACTTTGGAAAGTGACATTGGTCAATTGAAACTCTGAATTTAGGTAGAAAAAAGGAGGTTAAAGATTATATTAAATGCAAACTTTAATTGTCATAGTCGATTTGCATGGAAAGATTTGGGGCGCGCAGCAATAGTAAGCTGTCAAAATTGTGAGAATATGAAAATTAAATTGAAATGGTTTATTGAGTTCGTTGGGATGGTTGTTATGTCATTTACAATAGTTGCAATGTGAAAGCAATTTATGAGTTTTTCACCCTTCTAAGTAATGAAGGGGTATTTTAGGATTTTTGAGAACAAATGTAGCATAATGGGGCTATATTGTTAATAAATTTTAATCATAGGGGAGGTAAGTGTAATTTTTTAAACTAGAGGGGAGCTTTCTGAAATAGTTAAAAATGTCAGGGGAGGTTTCTGAAATTATCCCTAAATTTTACCACTTTTTATTAATTAAGAAATTTAGGCTGCGAACAAATAATTTTCAAGTAAGAGCATTAATTAAAAATATCTACCTCAAAATAAAAGATTAATTAGATGGTAAATGACATTATCTGAATTCATGATTGAAATTGAACTAATAAAATCTGATACAAATTGTCTTGTAGATTTTCTCACTAGAGATGGAAGACCTAATGAATAAGCAAACAATCCTCTTTGATAAAATCTCAGAGTTATCTAAGCAAATTTCATAATTGCAGATGTCATTCAATGACATAATAAATATTGTGAATTATCAAGAAATGAATAAAGAAGTTCCAAACTTCTTATCAAGCATGCTGAACAAGACCAGAATACAGTCGGCCTTTAAGATAAGGTTGAAATATTATCAAAATAATTATATATATGGTTCCAAAGATATTTTAATGTTCAAAATTATTTCGGCTACACTAAACTTTGAAGATTCAAATAGATATGATGTCTTTCATCATATCAAAGTTATAAAATTTGATGCGTTGGACATAAAAGTTTATTCTTAATGGAAGAAATATGAATACTTTTCTGAAAACAAGATACATTATCGAAGAGCCTTTGGAATAAGAATTATTCTGCAAAATCTTGAAAAGTCACCTAAATAAGATTTTCATACATATGGTGAAAGTGGAGTATTTTGTTTAATTATGACTACATATGTAGGAAAAATTCCAGAGGCAAAAATAAATTATTTAAATTGAAAAATACGCTTACTTGAAAGCGGTCAGATAAAATCCAGCAACAAATCTCTCAAAACTTTGTGTGGGATGAGAAAACACAAAAATAATATGCGTCCAGCTTGTACCAAGGAGAAAAAAGAAGATAAGGACACTGACTCAAGCAGTCAAAATATGGAATAAGACGTAAGCACATACGTCACTCTTGGAATCTAAAATATTTTGGTTAAGTCCATGGGATTGAAGCAAATTAAAATCTGTGAAAAGTATCAATTAAGGCTCTGTTTGGCAAATGAGTTTTTGGAGTATTTGTCTAAAACTTTAGTGTAACTTACTGTAGAAATTGTAGAAAAAATTTTTGAAGTGTGTAAATTTTTTGATATTTTGAAATGTATAGTTTAAAAATTTTGAGAAATTTTTTGAGATTACTATAGTTAAATTATTAAAAAACTTGTATCAAACAAATTTGACAAAAAACTTGCTTGCCAAACAGGTCCAAAGTCCAGCAATGAAGCCCGCAACATTTATAAATAGTATAACTACTTGTAAAGAAGGGCAATCGAACGCACGTTGAAACAACTTTGCCTTGAAACATTTCTCTCATTCATGTCTAGTTAATAAGAGTGAGAGAATAGTGTGCCAACCTATCTTGTACTATAATTTCTTTATTAATAAAAGAAGAAAGAAATTTCATAATTCTTCATCCTTTATATTTGAATACGCTTAGAGGTAGGAAACGAAATTAAACCGTGTTGCAAAATTTTGAAGCAGCTCTTAAAGGAAATCACCCTTGTGGTTGGAGGCTGATATACCCAAGTAAGAAGTTCTTGGGGAGGTAACCGGAGTTTTGTTGGTCAAAAAATTAGAAATAAAAGTATGGAAGCATGATGGACCCTTTTCTTACATCCTTACTCAACCTATAAGTTTTGCTTTCAATCACAACCGTAATCCTGGATCCAACTTATCGGCCTGTTTGACGTTGTGCTTCTCTAAGCATTAATGATCGAGCTCCTGATTATGTTTCTGATATAATTTGTCTCTGTCTTTATTTACTTCAAATGACAAAGTAGTCCTTCAAAATAATTGAACACATTTGGAGGATTATGCAAGTAATGAAACAGGTGTCCCAATTAAGCCCAACAGACCACTCCTATATTGGAACTTGAGATTGAATCTGCATTCTTGCAATTGACCCATAAATAACTTGACTAGTTAAAGTCAGTAATGAAGGCTATAGTTAAATTTATTTATCTACTTATTGAACCACACTGAACTTGATGGTCAAGCCTAAACCCAAAATGCTGAACTCAATTACATATCATTTTTGTCTACAGGTTTATGAAATGCTTGACAAATCCAAACAAATTAGGCAATATTGTCACAAAATCACAGCACATAATATACTTGTGTGTCTGTTCCCTATTGTTTAGCCTCACATCTTTTATTTTAATTGCCTTACCTTAAATTCTTGATTGATTTAATGGTTGAGTTATGATTTTTATTTTTATTGCCTCATTCCATTTATTACATGTTGAGTTTCATTGTGCGTTATGCAAGTGTGACCAATTAGTGAGATGCGTGCAATAAATTTAGTGGAAAAGAGGGAGTTTTGTGTCAAAGAAATTATGTATCAAGAGGTATTAAGAGATAATTGGAGGAGAACTAGATATTTTGCTAAATTAGAGACAATTAGATAGGTATTATTTCTTGTTTTACCACTTGTCAATCATCTATCTAAATTTGACCAAGACAAAAGCTTTCCCACCAAATTTGACCAAGACAAAAGCTTTCCCGAATGGCATGATACTTATCCAATATGGCATGATAAATTTGACCAAGACAAAAGTTTTCAAACCAACACTTTTTTGCCTTGACAATTTACATTCGTGAGAGAGAAAGAGAGAATATTGACAGAACCAACTTCATTTCTTCTCATTTTAAACAGCCAAGAGAAAGAGAGCTTCAGAGTCTTCCTCCTCCTTTTCATTGTTTCAGTCGAGAGAGAGAGGAGAGTTGAGAGATCTTTCTTTTTCATTTTTCCAGCCAAGAGAGTATAGAGATTTGGGAGAAACTAGTGTCCTGTCTCCATTTCTAGTCGAGAGGAAGCTGTCCATCCAGCTTGCTTGAACCAAGGAGAAATCAGGAAAGTAAGCCAACTTTCAGCTGGATCTGTAGCAGAAAAATAAGGTAATATGGCTAAGAAACATCAATCTTTCCTTACACTTTAGAGAGATGTGGATACATGTTTGATTTGAAGTTAGATACAGGTAGAAACCGGTGGAAGTAACCTATTTGTAGTTGGAAAGTTTCTAGTTTGAATCGAACCAGTGAAGGCTGCCATTTCTTTTAGCTTTTGGTTTATTTTGTTGCAAGTTTGCTAGAGAATTAGTTATTGATTTGATAGATGAATCTTGGTAGAAATATGGCATGTATGTGAGGTTTTTGGCTGTTGAAATTTTCAGGAGGAAGTCGAGAGAGTTGAGCTCTGAATTTTCAACCCTTATTTGCAGCATTTGTTGAGTTTTGCTAGGAAATACTTGATTAATATCTCACCTTATGTTATAAATATGTTATTGTGTGATTTATGATTGAAAATAAGTAAGAGAGGTGCTATTTTGATGAGCAAAATTGAAGAGAGCATGCTGGACATTTTCAGTCTAAACCGTAGGATGTAAATTGTGTTTTTCAACTTTTGACTTCCATTTTTGTTGAGATTTTTCTAGGAGATTCATGCTCTATAATCACCTTATGATATACTGCATGATTTATGCATAAATTAAGAAGAAAAATTGAGTTTTGATCTAAAAACAACATGTATGTAACTTGTTTTGGGATAATAATTTGCAGCCCTGAATCATGGTTAAATTGCAGCTCTTATTTAGAAAATTTGTTGTCATTTTACTATAAATTCATGTGATATGCCTTGTTAAAGGTTAATGTCAAGTTTTGGTTTGCTAAATCTAAAAGCTAAAAGAGAAAATCTTGAATGGTAATGCTGGAATTTTCTGTTTAAAACTAAGGGGAGGAAGCTGCGATTTTTCCAGTTTTATCCCTAAAACTTTGGTTGTACGTTGACATAGCTTGACTCTATATACCTTCTAACACCTAAATCTGGTCATGCATGTGATATTTGAGGAGTTAAAAGCAAGAAATATCAACCTTTAAAGCATTTTCAAAGTTAGAATTTCTGGACAGCAAATCAAGAGGAAAAACTGCAATTTTAGTTCTTGTTTTTCAGAAATTTTGTTAAATTCTATCTAAAAGCACTTTACATATCTCTTATCTCTTTCATCTTGACATGCATGTAATATATTGTTTGAATCCAAGTGAGATAAGTGTTGGTTTTTGAAAGAACCTTGCTGAAATTTCTGTTTATATTGATATTTGAGAGCCAATGGAGTAGAGCTGAGAATTTTGTTTTAAAACTGAAATTTCTTGAAAAGTGTTGTTGGATTTTGGAACTACATGCCCTCATTTCATTGTTTATGTGATTGCATGATGGATCTTGGTTGATTTGAAAGATTGAATGAAACTTTTGAAAGGAATGTGGCTGAATTGCTGATTTATATCCAAGAGTGTGCTGTGTTTTCTTCCAGTTGCTGATTTTCATTTTGCCCTGTATTTCACATTTACCCTGACTAGAGCAAGAAACACTAAATTTTGGAGAAAGAAACTTGAGCTGGTAAGCTATTTGAATCTGTTTTGGACAGATTGGAACGGTTGAGAATTTCAAATTATTTTCTAAACTTTTCTGGGAACTTTGACCAAACTTCGAGTTTAGAACAACTTAAGAAGTATGATAGTAAAATACATGCTGAATTGAAGAAGATTTAAGTGAAGAACTAATAAACTTTAGATGGAAAACATGAATCATGCGATATGAAAAATTCTGTTTTGAGTAATTTTAAACTAGTACTTGGATTTTGGGGTTTAACTTTGAACTCTGGGATAGAAAATTAACCAAATCTGACCAAAACCCCATTTATACTATCTTATAAGAGTTTTACTCGTAAAATGATTTTTATGACTTAAATTCACTGGTTTTGGAGAAAATTTGAAGTAATCTTGATGACAAATTTTTGTCAAAAGTAGCTGAGAGTGAGGGCATGGTTTCCAACCTTATTTTCAAGAATTTGGTTATAAAATTATATATATCTCAACCTACTTGTTTGATAACTCTTCTAAACTAGAATTTATGTGATATTCCACTTGGTTTGACTGAGATAGTTAGTAATTTTGGAACGAAAGTTAGTAATGTCGAAAGGTCTAGTAATTGCAGCTTGGGTATGTCTCAGGAGTTGATGGTGAGTTAGAAGGAAACCCCGAAGTTGAGGCGTGATTGTCCACTTGATTTGGTGAGTGTTCTTTGTGTTTTGTGAATTAAATGCCTTTCTTGTGTTGTTATTGGCTTGTTTGACTGTTAAATGTATTTCAATGATCACTTTACTATTGATAAATAAGTGTGTGTTTTATCGCACTCGACCTAAGTGAATGTGAATTTTCAATGATCAAATGATTGCATATTACTTGTGCATGAATGTAAGCCATGTGTACTTTATCACATTGGCTGAATTGGATCCTTGCTCTTGGTTGCTAGCCTATTTGAGCCATAAGCGGACTCGATCAGGTAGGTTGGTAACCTTGGGCCACTGTTTCGGTATATTCGAATATTACCACGAAATCGGGTGGAGTATTGGCTAGTGAATGAAATGTAATGAATGAAACGACTGAAATGAAATGATCAATGTAGGAATTTTTGTTTTCAAATGTCGAAAGTTATAAGGATGAGATGGGCGGAGACTGAATGAATGAATGAATGAATGGCTCTAAATGAGCTCGTATCCTTTAAATGATTGAGTGTTTAGTTCTTGAATATCTTAAAACTATTTATTACTGTTTATCACTGTGCAAAGTGTGTGAAATTGTTAAATGATTGAGTTTCTTACTGTGCAAAGTGTGTGAAATTGTTAAACAATTTATTACTGTGAAATTGTGAAATTGTTAAATGATTGAGTTTATTATTACTGTTTTTCATCTGGTGGATCGCCTGCTCAATTCTCGTTAGGACTCACTACAATAAATTCTCAAAATAACCTTTCAACCCTCCGAATTTAACATCAGAGTTCTACAATTCAACCACAGTTCAATCTTAGTTACAAACCAAAAGTGAAACGTAAGATACATCACCAAATATTGAAATATAATCTGTCTGCCAAAAGTACATATGCAAGAGGATCATTATACTCTAGTTTAATCTTATCTGCTCAGGTCGTCAACTTCTGTAAGGAAAACAAACTAATGGGATGAATTTACACCCAGTGAGGTTCCCAAACAAGTATCCAAGCAAAACACCAATCAAATCACAGAAATATTTCATTTAACAATTTCACACACTTTGCACAGTGATAAACAATAATAAATAGTCGCAAGGCATTCAAGAAGTAAACACTCAATCATTTAAAAGATACGAGCTCATTTAGAGCTATTCATTCATTCAGTTTTCGCCCATCTCTTCCTTATAACTTCTGACATTTGAAAATAAAAACCCCTACATTGATCATTTCATTCATTGCATTTCATTCACCGAAATAGTGACTCATGGTTACCAACCTACTCGATCGAGTCCACTTCTGGCTCGAATAGGCTAGCGACATAGGGCAAGGGCCTAATTCAACCAATGCGATAAAAGTACACATGGCTTATATTCATGCACAAGTAATATTCAATTATTTGATTATTGAAAATTCACATTTACTTAGGTCGAATACGGTAAAGTACACGCTTGCTTATCAATAGTAAAGTGATCATTGAAATACATTTAACAGTCAAATAAGCCAATAACAACACAAGAAAGGCATTTAATTCACAAAACACAATGAAAACTCACCAAATCAAGTGGGCAGTCACGCCTTAGTTTCGGGGTTTTCTTCTAACTCACCACCGACTCCTGAGACATACCCAAGTTATAATTACTAGACCTTTTGACATTACTAACTTTCGTTCCAAAACCGCTAACTATCTTAGTCAAACCAAGTGGAATATCATATAAATTCTAGTTTAGAAGAGTTATCAAACAAGTAGGTTGAGATATATATAGTTTTATAACCAAATTCTTGAAAATAAGGTTGGAAATCATGCCCTTACTCTTAGCTGCTTTTGACAGAAATTTGTCACCAAGATTACTTCAAATTTTCTCCAAAAATCAATGAATTTAAGTCATAGAGATCATTTTACGGGTAAAACTCTTATAAGATAGTATAAATGGGGTTTTTGTCAGATTTGGTTAAATTTCTATTCTAGAGTTCAAAGTTAAACCCCAAAATCCAAGTACTAGTTTAAAATTACTCAAAACAGAATTTTCCATATAGCGTGAGTCATGTTTTCCATCTCAAGTTCATTAGTTCTTTACTTAAATCTTCTTCAATTCAGCATGTATTTTACTATCATACTTCTTAAATTGTTCTAAACTAGAAATTTGGTCAAAGTTCCCATAAAAGTTTAGAAAATAGTTTGAAATCCTCAACCATTCCAATCGGTCCAAAACAGATTCAAATAGTTGACCAGCTCAAGTTTCTTTCCCTAAAATTCAATGTTTCTTGCTCTAGTCAGGGTAAATATGAAATACGGGGCAAAATAGAGGATTATAGAGTATTCTCGACCAACGCTTGCACAATTTCAGTTCACGAAATGAAAATCAACTGGAAGAAATATAGCCACACTCTTGGATATAAATCAGCAATTCAGCCATGTTCCTTTCAAAAGTTTCATTCAATCTTCCAAATTATCAACCAAGATCCATCATACAATCACATAAACAATGAAATGAGCGCCTGCAGCTTCAAAATCCAGCAAAACTTTCCAAGAAATTTCAGTTTTAAAACAAAATTCTCAGCTCTACTCCATTGGCTCTCAAATATCAACATAAACAGAAATTTCAACAAGGTTCCTTCAAAAACCACCACTTATCTCACTTGGATTCAAGTAAAACACTACATGCATATCAAGATAAAAGAGATAAGAGATATGTAAAGTTCTTTTAGACATAATCTAACAAAATTTTTGAAAAACAAGAACTAAAATTACAGCTTTTCCTCTTGATTTGCTATCCAGAAATTCCAGCTTTGAAAATGCTTTAAAAGTCGATCTTTCTTGCTTTTAAGTTCTCAAATATCACATGCATGACCAGATTTAGGTGTTAGAAGGTATATAGAGCCAAGATGTGTCAATTTACAACCAAAGTTTTAGGGATAAAACTGGAAAAATTGTGACGTCCCCACCTCTTCTTAGGGCGAAACCTAGGGTATCAGCGGGACGCCTGCCCAACTCTTGTCAGGACTCACACACTCGTTCAAGCTTAAATAAAGCCACAAAACAACCATCGACTTAATTAAGAAGTACTTCGAATATACAAGCCACAACTTCTAAGGCTAGCAATTATAATTACAATCCACCAACTAACAATAACAAAATTTACACTTTAAGAGTCACCAAATTCATACAAAAGATATACTAGCTTTCACCAAGTCACTAGTCTAGAACCTCCAATCCACCTCCAAAACCTGTTAAGGAAAACAAACTTAAAGGGATGAGCGAGCGCTCAATGAGGCCGAGAAAACATTAAACAAGCAAGCAAATAACACCAATCAATCAAATAACATGAAAACAACTTTAAACATGAAGTTTCATTAACGTGCACAAGTAGAAAATAATACAAATAGAAGGATACAGGAGCTCTCAGGAGCTATTTCCACGTCTCGACTGATTCAAGCCATTTGGGGTTGACTCTCCGCCAACTCAAGTAGTAATAGGACCGTAGCGCTCCACTTACTACCTCCATCCAACATAACATCCACTCGGATCCATAACCAAACATTCATGTAGTGGCGATACTATTCGAGTATGCCAAGCGAGATTGTGACGCCCCGAAAAGTATGAGTGTGAGAACCCGTACTTTTCCCATTTACTAGGGTTTTATTTATTTAATGGCTTGTTTTCTGCATTTTCTTTAGTAGGGAAATTTTCTAGATATTTTTAATGAGCGGATATAGTTTTTGGATGATTTTTCTAGTATCAAATAGGTTTTGAGAAATTAAGAGTGTATACGGATGTGGGACCCACTAGGGCGAAAAGTTCGGAAAAATTCGACCAATTAGGTTAAGTTCCGGATACTGGGTGAAATTTATCGGGTGTTAAGAGATAAATAGAGAAGGTGAAGTGATTGATGTGAGAGGGAAAAAGAAGGATAGGAATGCATTAATGAAGTGACAAGTGTCACCTTAAGAGTGGTGGTCACTTATTTGACTTATTTGACTTTTGACCTTTCTTACCAATTGATTAAATATCTCAAAATTACCACAAAAATCACTCTCTTCTTCACCATTGTGGCCGGCCCTCTCTAGCTAAGAAGAAAGAAAAACTCTCCAAGATTCTTGCTTCCATCTTGCTTGAGTGTAATCATCCAACCATTTGATCTTGTTTCTACTCCATAAAATCTCTCCATTTGGTACTAGAAAGTGATTTGGTGAAGTGTTTAAGGAAGCTAAGGTGTCCAACAACTCTCCCTTTCTTGTTTACTAGGTGAGTGGTGATTGAACTTCCTCCTACACTTAATGAAGCTTAAGTTGTGCTTAATGGTAGCTAAAGTGATGAATTTGTGGTTTATTTCTTGGTTTGAGATGAATTGGTGAAGTTTTCAATTTATTGATGAATTTTCTGGTTTAATTGTGATCATGATGTTGTGGTTATCTATGATGGTTGGAATTGATGGCTAATGACTATAGTAGGTGTACATGATTGGTAATTGTAACCGATTTTGGGTTTGGAAGGAATTTGAGAAAGTTAGGGTTTTATATCCCCAATTCTGTCCGGTTTTTTATCTCATGGTTAGGGGCCGAATTGGCCTTGGTTCAAAACATGAAAGTTGTAGGTATTGATGTTTTAAGGGTGCCTGTAAATTTTTAGGTCAATTGGAGTAGTGTAGAATGAGATAAGCCGAAATTACTATTGCTGTTCTGGGTTCATCAGGATGTTAGAACTGCGTCTGAAATGGGTTGTTTTGACTGGAATTGTTTTGGATTTGGGTGTTGAGGTCTTCTGATGAAATGTATCTTGATGCCCTAGCTACCATATACCATTGGAATTTCTGCATTTGGACCTGTTTAGACTGAGTTGTACTGATTACAGCATAGTGTAATTTGTAAACCTGCAATTACGGTTCTGGTTTGTTATTTGGCATATTTGACTTAGTTGTGCTGGGATTTGGATTGAGTGACCTTCTACAATGTTGTAGCCCTGTCTTTTAGCTTCGAAACGGTGTATCTTGCACCTTCATCCGATACTCGATGTGCCTTTGGTGCCATTACCGTAAAATGACGTCAAAACTATTTTCTGGTTTTGAGCTTAACTTTCATTTCCGAACTTTTCCCTAGCTTGACTTGTCTTTGTACTACTTGGAGCTTGCTGAATGGCTATTGGATGAACTTCTTGTTGTGTGTGTACCTTTGGGTTGGAATGAGAAATATAATGAAGCCGTGATGGCTGGAAAAGTTAGTAAATTTAGGGGAAGTGATGTCCGAACTTTTAAAGGACTTGTTTGCATTGAGTTTGTGATCTAAGGCTTGGATTTGAGCAAGGCAATGCTATATGATGGATGGTTTCTGAGCCATGGAGGTGAGTGACCCTAAACTATTTCCAAAGTACTTGTGAAACGTTTCTTGCATTATTTACTTTGAACTGTTTCCAAAGTTACTTTTGAACTGTTTTTCCTGCATATCATGCGTGCTTATATGAGAGTGTTCCTTGTTTGATATATTTCCTTGACTTATTGGCTTGTTATTATGGATTGATAATGTGTTAAGTGCTTTCAATAATTGTTAAAACGAGTTTTTTGGGCGAGTGTGTACTTTATCGCACTCGACCTAAATAAATGTGAAATTTTCATGCTTAATGATTAAATGCTACTTGCGCATGAATGTAAGCCTTTTGGGCTGAACTGGCCATTGCCCCTTGTTACCGGTCGTCTCGAGCCAGAAGCGGACTCGGTCGGGCGATTAGGGACTTGGGTGAACGTTTGGTATACTCGAGTATTACCTTTGTAGGTTGGTGGAGGTTGGTGGAAAATGATGCAATTTCAAATGGAAAAAAAAAATGACAGGAGAACGAACGTAACCTTTTCATGAATGTTACTATCGCTTTCCATTGTATATGTTTCTTGAATTATTGATACTCCATATTTAATGTTTTGTAAATGTTGTAATTGTTTCTAGACTTATCATTTGATTTATGACATCATTGAAATGAACTATTGTTAAACCGATTTGATTACTGATTTTTCTGGTTACTCGCTGAGCTTCTAGCTCACCCCAAAAATATTTTATTCCCCTCCACAGGGCTCAAGGCGAAGGAAGGACTTGTTGTGCTTATTCACGTGAATGGATGGCCTATATTTTGTACAATTTGGATTTGGAATCATTTTTATGTTTAGTTTGGAGAATTATTTCCGCTTGGGAATTAGTTTCCGCTACATTTGTGACATGTAATTATTGGAGACTTGGATGTATATTTGTGGACCATGTGATGTATATTTGTGATTTATATTGTAATTTATTTGAGGATTGTAGTGAACGACTGAGTCCCGGCGAGAGCTGGGCAGGCGGCCCGCCGAACCCTCTGGTTCGCCTTAGGGGGAGGTGGGGTCGTCACAGAGATCTCAAAAGATCAAGCTATATCATTTCCCAAGGTTCACCAAGCTTCTCGACCAAGCCCTTGCCGGCTCGAGTTACAAGGTTAGCCAATGGGTTGGGGCGTCCCCACAAGCATGATTGGTCGATGAGACAACGCTCCAATCGACTTAAAATCGTTCATAGCACTGAGTCGGGATGAGCGGTACCTCCCACCCTAATAGGGCGTGATACATTCTGCCGCTTAGTGCTCATGAGTTAAAACATTTCGAATACAAGTGCAAGTCATATACATTCATTTAACAAGTACCATTCAGTCACAAGAGAGAGAGGACGAGGGCGATAAAGTACACCCTCGCCTCAACAAGTTCACGTATCATATAGCACTTGTACAAATATCATTTCAATCACATTAGCATTGAACATGCACTTGACACTCACCACAAGTCAAGGGCAAAACAAGAGCAAAGCGAGAAGTCAGACGAGCTCTTTGGCGTCCTCGTGACCACTTGAGACATGCATAATCACGATTATCTAAGTACCCGACCAAGGTTAATAAGAAAACATTTTCTCGCTACCTACTCTCAAGGTCACAAGTTCGAGTCAAGTTAAAGGAGCTTTTCTCGCTAAATTATTGAAATAATGCTCAAAGAGAACTCAAAGGTCGTTTTTGATTCAAGTCGTGGTAAGTAATCTCAATTCCAAAAGAAAGTACTATATTTACTTTCACCACAAAAATCGAGAAAATGGTAGATAGTTTTCATCTCTCAAAACTTCTATTCTCATGAGCAAACTTTAGAATATAAAGAGCGTTCACAATTTTCAAGCTAATGGAGTCAAAACTCATCCAAACTCCACTCATTTTCATAGTAAATGTCAAAGCTAAAGGTTCCAAGTTTCGAGTATAAAACTAGTGAAATTCTCCAAAAATTACTCTAGCCAAAACGCTCCCCTTTTTAAAATTCAAACTCATGGAAATCGAGGGCATAAGATTAGGGGTTGAAGTCCATTTCTCAACTATGAAAAGAGGTGCCATTAACCAAGGAAGTTAGGCAACCAAGAAAAATCATCAAAAGAGGATTAATTCCTTTGGAAACTAAGATTCAAGATGAAGGTTTAAAGTTCAAAGAGACCTTGTATCCAATCATGAAATCAGACTTAAAACGGACCCATAATCTCAAAGGAAGTTGGAAAATTCTTAAAAGAGTACTTTGTTTGAAACCAGAAAATTTCCAGCTTGGTGTGAGACTACTTGGAAAAATCATATCTCGAGTTTCCTAAGTCTAAAAACTGGAAACTTTATACCTTTGGAAACTAGATTCAATGCACTAAAACTCTCTAGAAGACATTTTTCTCAGACTCCAATCCGAAATCATTCAAATCTTAGCTCAAAATCACTGTTCCAGACAGGACAGAGCAAAACAAGCTTGCAATTTCAGTAAACTTTGGAAATTCGGAAAAATTCTTAGAAATAGAATCATCTCTTGAAATTTATATCACTAATAGAACTCCAAATTTATGTTCAAATGCAACAAACGAAACTCAATTTGGACTTTTCTACACCAAGATACAACAGTTTTAAGAAAACTGATTTTTGGAACCTGTTTCACGGAATTTCCAGTTCTGAAGTACTTGACAGAGTTTCAAAATCTGGTCATAACTAAATCTACGCAACTCAAAATTTAGCATGGTTTGTGGCGTTGAAAAGTAGATTCAAAATTCTAAAAATCATTAGAAGGAACTGTCTTAAAATTCATTTTACAAGATAGGTGAAAATGAGCTACAAACTGTAGCTATGCTTGTTTCTCGGATGAAAACAGTGAGAAAAATCAATCATCTTTGCCGATTCACTACTGCTCATAGAAAATGAATTAGGGGTTGTATTTTATACCGTTGGAAAGCCCTCGGACTAGTTTTAGATTCCATAAATGGCACTTGATTTCAACTCCCAGAAAAAAAGTTATGAGCCAAAACGTGAACACTGGTCTGGTCTCTTGATCAGAAAATTTTTCAGATTTGCAACCTCACTTTCTCCCTACTTTAACTCAACCAATGGTAAAGTTTTTTGGGAGATATTTAACACACATAAACACCAACATATAACCAACATTATAGCACCAAAACAATAGCAAAATTCGAAATTAACATGAGGAATTCAACCAGCCAAAATTAGGACAGCAAGCCTCTACCATTCTTCAAGCTTTCTTTTCAACTTTCCAACCAAAACTAAGCCTTAATTCCTCAAAATGAGCATCAAACAAACAAGTAAACGCACAATAATCCTTAAGGCCTCTACCTTTGAAGCCACCTCAAGTCCTCTACCTAGTGTCAAGGTTCTTATGAACCCATCAACAACCCAAAGATTAACTAGATATAACTATCTAACTACTATAAGTTGAGAGGAAAAGATGAGAGCTTGGAGGGTTACCTTGCTTCCAAGAATGAAGACCAACCACTAGTGTATAAGCTCTTAAACCACCAAAGTTTCTTCCTCCTTCAAGTCACCCTTCAAGCTTGTGTGATGAACCAAGAAAAGAAGCAAGTTTGGAATGTCTTCTTGGAGCAAAAATGGAAGAAAGCTAGCTGAAATTTTGTTGAGAAATGGTGGAGGAAGAGTCGGCCAAGAAAGAGAGGAAGAAAGGGGTTTGGTGGCTTTTGTGTGATGTGATGGAATGAAGAGGAAGAAATGACATAAAGGTGCTTTGGTACCCAAAGTCAACAAATGAATAGGAGGCCATTAGTGCTCCTAATTGAGATTAATATAACTCACTCACATCTAATCTCTCAATTAACTTTTCTTAGTCTACTATAGATCATCCTTAATTCTCCAAGATCAATGCACTCTCGAACCGAATTTTACCTCGAAAAATGGGTAATCGCTATTTCTTACTAAACGAGCCGCAGAAAGATTAATTTTACTAGCGAAACGTTTTAAAATATAAAATGAGACATTGTTCCATGCAAATGAAATTAAAATGAATGAAATAAATTAATCGGAGTAAATGAATAAATAAATAATTAAATAATCCAATAAAATAAAAGAAAAATAAGTAAAATAAAAATTCGGGTCCTCACATCCTTCCCTCCTTAAAAGAATTTCGTTTTCAAAATTCATACCTTGATTCAGAAACAACTCTGGATACTTCTTTCGGATCTCCTCTTCTACTTCCCAAGTCGCTTCCTCCATTCCATGATTTCTCCATAAAACCTTCACTAGAAGGATTTGCTTGCGTCTTAACTCATTCACTTTTTGATCCAAAAGTCTTACCGGTCTTTCTTCATATGACAAATTCTCATTAATCTCTACTTCTTCCAGTCGTAATACGTGAGACGGATCGGGATGATACTTCTTAAACATGGAGACATGGAAGACATCATGAATCCTGGACAAAACTTAAAGGCAATTTCAATTTGTAAGCCACATTTCCTACGCGCTGGATAACCTTATAGGGTATCACAAATCTCGATTGTAACTTCTTCCCTTTTCCCGCCATTAGACTTGCTTTCAAGGGTGTAATTTTAAGAAATACTTTATCTCCAATTTCGAACTCCAAATCTTTTCTCCAATTATCCACATAGCTCTTTTGGCGGCTTTGAGCCGTTCGAATCCTCTGACGTATTAGTTTCACCTTCTCATAAGCTTCCTCAACCCAAGGTACAGTAGTCGGGTTCAAAATTTTCTTTTCTCCAACTTCATCCCAATGAATCGGAGATCGACACTTTCGACCATAAAGAGCTTCGTAAGGAGCCATTTGTATTAAAGAATGAAAACTGTTATTATAAGCAAATTCCACCAACGTAAGGTACTGACTCCAATTTTTTCCAAAATCCATAATACATGATCTCAACATAGCCTCTAGGATTTGGTGTAACAGCCCCACTTTCCCCTAAGGCGAACCAAAGGGGTTAGCGGGCTGCCTGCCCAGCTCTCACCAGGACTACGGATCAGTTCACGTCGATCTAATACGTTCCGGAACATACCCAATCGCGTAAACAAGTCAAAATCACAAAATGAAAAAAACAAAAAAACGAAGCCGATGATGAACAGTACCGGCCACGTCAGAATCCAGTTACTAGGCCGAGAGTAGCCAAAATTTTCTTTTGCCGCTTGAAATACGAGTTGATCCGAAATTCAACCAAATATCAACCAAACATACATACATTGAACTGTAACATTTACAAGCCAAAGCGGCATCTCAAAAACCATTCATTATGAATATTCATGTTCGGTTTGTCAATCAAAAGAAAGTGAACCCAATACACATTAGGGTTTCATTCAAAGAGCTATTCAAAAGACATTTACATGAGCTCAACTTGACAACCAACTAACACAACCTTTTCCAAAAGTGGTCATTTCCTGTAAGGAAAACAAATGGAACAGAAAGGGGTGAGCTTGCGCTCAATGAGGTACCAAACAGATAGCATTAAAATCAGGGCATTTCACATTTAACAAATCAGATACACATGTCAGATGTAAAGTAAAGTAACCAATGATTCAAATCAGAAGGATACAGGTGGCTCTCAGGAGCCAAATTTCCAGCGGAATACTTGATCCAAACCGGTTGACTCTCCGTCAACGTATATAGAACCAACGCGTCCGTAGACCTCAATTCGCACCGAATTCCGTCCACCAAACACCCCTTTACCGGGCCCGCTCACCGTATTCGAACATAAATGGTAATACTCGAGTATACCCGGAATCAAGGGTCTCAATACCCAAAATCCCCGAACAGACTACCGTGGTTCGTTATCTAATCGTCCAGGCCCTTGCCGGCCCGACTCGAATAACTTAGCCACAGGATTGAGCTCATAGGTCATAGAAATCCGAACAGATGCAGACACAGATAACAGATTCAAATTTTGCATAGAAATTGGCACCTGAACAGACTAGAGAACGAGTGTGATAAAGTACACCCTCGTCTCGAACAAATAAACAGATTGCAGAGCAGAAATCAAGTTAAACAACAATGGAGGGGAGTGGTACACTCACCGGCTCAACTTCAAAAGTATTCACTTCAGATTGGCCTTAATCGCCAAGAAACCCTAAAATAATCAAAGTAAATTAATTGAAGGTTTCACATCCAGAATCGAGTAAACAAAATACACATGAGGCTCGACTACTAGTCGTATGCCTCGCCAAATAAATACTAATGCAAGGGTGGAAAACATGATTTTCTTGGAAACGAAAAGGTAACATGAAGACCTAGGCACAAACAACCCAAAAGTCCTTTGCTCAAATCACAAGTAAATCCAACTAGCCTTCAAGTAAAATTTCGGCAGCATATCCCTTGTGTTTACCTAGTTTCCAGCCATCATGGCTTCATTATTTCCTCAAATCAGTCCCAACATCTCACACAAAATTCATCTCATTCCCCAAAAGCCGTTCACTAGACTCAAAGTAGTACAAGTACAAAAGTTAGCTAGGAAATGATCGGAATAAAAACAAGCCCTAAAACTATTCAAATAAACACAATAAGATTTGTTTACAAGTCATAAACCAAGGCCAAGTATTACCAAAATAAGGTTCCATAAGAATATATAAGCATTAAAGGAAACCAGAAAAATCAGGAAATGTAACTATATTAGCCCTAACAACAAAAACAGTTTTGGCCTCCTTATGCGGTAATGGCACAAAATGCGCTACACTTATCGGATGAGGGTGTAAGACCCACCATCTCGAAGCTAAAAGACAGGGCTACAACAATGTAGAAGGCCACTCAGTCCAAATCCTAGCACAACTAGGTCAAATATGCAGAATACCAAACCAGAACCGTAATTGCAGGTTTACAAATCACACTATGCTGTAATCAGTACAACTCAGTCTATACAGGTCCAAATGCAGAGATTCCAAAGGAATATGGTAACTAGGACATCAAGCTACATTTCATCAGAAGACCTCAACAATCAAATCCAAAGCAATTCCAGTCAAAACAGCCAATTACAAACGCAGTTCGGCCATCCTGAAGGACCCAGAACAGCAACTGTAAAATCGACATTTCTCACTCTACACTACTCCAAATGACCTGAAATTTTGTAGGAACCTCTAAAATATCATTCCCTACAACTTTCAGGTTTTAAGCCAAGGCCAATTCTGCCTCTAACCATATGATACAAAACCGGACAGAAAGGAGGTTATGAAACCCTAACTTTTCACATTTCAATCCAAACCCAAAATTGGTTGCAATTATCAATCATTCACACCTACTAGAGTCATTATAGGCCATTTCCAATCATCATACAAGGCCACAACATCATGATCATATGAAACCAGAAAAATCACCAATAAATTGTAAACTTCACCATTTCATCCAAAAAAAGAATTAAATCACAAAATTCAACACTTTAGCTTCCACTAAGCACAACTCAAGCTTCATTAAGTGTAGGGGCAAGTTCATATACCACTCACCTAGTAAACAAGAGAGGGAGAGTTGTAGGACACCTTAGCTTCTCCAAAAAACTTCACCAAATCACTCACTAGCACCAAATGGAGGGATTTTATGGAGTAGAAACAAGTTTAAGCACTTGATTTGGATGATTTGCACTAGATGGAGAGTTTTTCTTTGAAGAGTTTTTCTTTCTTCCTTGCTTGAGAGTGCCGACCAAGAGGGAGAAGAAAAGAGTGAATTTGGGTAATTTTTGAGATATTTAATCCAAGGGTAAGAAAGGTCAAAAAGGTGAATAGTTGTCTTAGGCTTCAACCACTCACAAAGTGACACGTGTCACTTCATTAAATGCATTTCTATCCTTTTGTTTCCTCTCACATCAATCACATCTCATCCTCCACTTATCTCTTAACACCCGATAAATTTCACCCAGTATCCGAAACTTAACCTTATTTGCCGAATTTTTCCGAACTTTTCGCACTAGTGGGGCCCACGTCCATTATACGTTCTTAATTTCTCAAAATCTATTCGATACGAGAAAAATCATCTAAAACTATATCTGCTCCTTAAAATTATATAAAAAAAAAATTTTTAATCACGAAAATGCAGAAAACAAGCCATGAAAAATTCTAAAACCTTGAAAATTACAGGTTCTCACACTCTCTCCCCCTTAAAGAAATTTCGCCCTCGAAATTTTCTCACCAACGGAATTTTTTTTTTTTTAAAAAACAAATCTAGGGTCGGAGCGGGAATATAATATTAAACATAGGTAAGCAAAAGCAAGTAGCAAAAGGTACGCACAGATCAAAAGTATACATATATAACACAGCTGTACCAAACAAGCCACACAATAGCAATCAATTAGATACAAATATGAAAACAAATCCATGAAAGTAGCGGGGTCATCCAGAGTACTATAGACAAACTAGGTCATAAGTACAACAATAACTAATGAAAATCTTTTCCCCTCTAGGGCTCCATCCCTAATCTCAATTCCACGAGAATGCCCCAATTTATATCTTAATCCAAGTTAATCATGCTTACTAACTTCCGAACAAACTACACGAAATTCCATAGAATCACATTTCTAGTTCGCCCAAGTCTTTTCTAACCTAGGCTCTCCTCTTTTTCGTACCGGGGCGCAAGAATCCCATCTAAGATAATTCACAACTCGAGCCGGCCGGTCCCAAGAGTAAAGCATCCATATTAAGGATTCCTACCCGACATACATACCTAACCTCCTCAAATTTCATGAAAACAATTTTTACACTTATAACATGCCCAGTTCATATCTTACGCTCAAACGAGCAATTAGACATATTCACGAAATCAGGACCATAACACCACTGGCCCAAGCTCACTCCGCGCAGAGACCACGCGAAGTGGCTCTGATACCACTTGTAACAGCCCCACTTTCCCCTAAGGCGAACCAAAGGGGTTAGCGGGCTGCCTGCCCAGCTCTCGCCAGGACTACGGATCAGTTCACGTCGATCTAATACGTTCCGGAACATACCCAATCGCGTAAACAAGTCAAAATCACAAAATGAAAAAACAAGAAAACGAAGCCGATGATGAACAGTACCGGCCACGTCAGAATCCAGTTACTAGGCCGAGAGTAGCCAAAATTTTCTTTTGCCGCTTGAAATACGAGTTGATCCGAAATTCAACCAAATATCAACCAAACATACATACATTGAACTGTAACATTTACAAGCCAAAGCGGCATATCAAAAACCATTCATTACGAATATTCATGTTCGGTTTGTCAATCAAAAGAAAGTGAACCCAATACACATTAGGGTTTCATTCAAAGAGCTATTCAAAATACATTTACATGAGCTCAACTTGACAACCAACTAACACAACCTTTTCCAAAAGTGGTCATTTCCTGTAAGGAAAACAAATGGAACAGAAAGGGGTGAGCTTGCGCTCAATGAGGTACCAAACAGATAGCATTAAAATCAGGGCATTTCACATTTAACAAATCAGATACACATGTCAGATGTAAAGTAAAGTAACCAATGATTCAAATCAGAAGGATACAGGTGGCTCTCAGGAGCTAAATTTCCAGCGCAATACTTGATCCAAACCGGTTGACTCTCCGTCAACGTATATAGAACCAACGCGTCCGTAGACCTCAATTCGCACCGAATTCCGTCCACCAAACACCCCTTTACCGGGCCCGCTCACCGTATTCGAACATAAATGGTAATACTCGAGTATACCCGGAATCAAGGGTCTCAATACCCAAAATCCCCGAACAGACTACCGTGGTTCGTTATCTAATCGTCCAGGCCCTTGCCGGCCCGACTCGAATAACTTAGCCACAGGATTGAGCTCATAGGTCATAGAAATCCGAACAGATGCAGACACAGATAACAGATTCAAATTTTGCATAGAAATTGGCACCTGAACAGACTAGAGAACGAGTGTGATAAAGTACACCCTCGTCTCGAACAAATAAACAGATTGCAGAGCAGAAATCAAGTTAAACAGCAATGGAGGGGAGTGGTACACTCACCGGCTCAACTTCAAAAGTATTCACTTCAGATTGGCCTTAATCGCCAAGAAACCCTAAAATAATCAAAGTAAACTAATTGAAGGTTTCACATCCAGAATCGAGTAAACAAAATACACATGAGGCTCGACTACTAGTCGTATGCCTCGCCAAATAAATACTAATGCAAGGGTGGAAAACATGATTTTCTTGGAAACGAAAAGGTAACATGAAGACCTAGGCACAAACAACCCAAAAGTCCTTTGCTCAAATCACAAGTAAATCCAACTAACCTTCAAGTAAAATTTCGGCAGCATATCCCTTGTGTTTACCTAGTTTCCAGCCATCATGGCTTCATTATTTCCTCAAATCAGTCCCAACATCTCACACAAAATTCATCTCATTCCCCAAAAGCCGTTCACTAGGCTCAAAGTAGTACAAGTACAAAAGTTAGCTAGGAAATGATCGGAATAAAAACAAGCCCTAAAACTATTCAAATAAACACAATAAAATTTGTTTACAAGTCATAAACCAAGGCTAAGTATTACCAAAATAAGGTTCCGTAAGAATATATAAGCATTAAAGGAAACCAGAAAAATCAGGAAATGTAACTATATTAGCCCTAACAACAAAAACAGTTTTGGCCTCCTTATGCGGTAATGGCACAAAATGCGCTACACTTATCGGATGAGGGTGTAAGACCCACCATCTCGAAGCTAAAAGACAGGGCTACAACAATGTAGAAGGCCACTCAGTCCAAATCCTAGCACAACTAGGTCAAATATGCAGAATACCAAACCAGAACCGTAATTGCAGGTTTACAAATCACACTATGCTGTAATCAGTACAACTCAGTCTATACAGGTCCAAATGCAGATATTCCAAAGGCATATGGTAGCTAGGACATTAAGCTACATTTCATCAGAAGACCTCAACAATCAAATCCAAAGCAATTCCAGTCAAAACAGCCAATTACAAACGCAGTTCGGCCATCCTGAAGGACCCAGAACAGCAACAGTAAAATCGACATTTCTCACTCTACACTACTCCAAATGACCTGAAATTTTGTAGGAACCTCTAAAATATCATTCTCTACAACTTTCATGTTTTAAGCCAAGGCCAATTCGGCCTCTAACCATATGATACAAAACCGGACAGAAAGGGGGTTATGAAACCCTAACTTTTCACATTTCAATCCAAACCCAAAATTGGTTGCAATTATCAATCATTCACACCTACTAGAGTCATTATAGGCCATTGCCAATCATCATACAAGGCCACAACATCATGATCATATGAAACCAGAAAAATCACCAATAAATTGTAAACTTCACCATTTCATCCAAAAACAAGAATTAAATCACAAAATTCAACACTTTAGCTTCCACTAAGCACAACTCAAGTTTCATTAAGTGTAGGGACAAGTTCATATACCACTCACCTAGTAAACAAGAGAGGGAGAGTTGTAGGACACCTTAGATTCTCCAAAAAACTTCACCAAATCACTCACTAGCACCAAATGGAGGGATTTTATGGAGTAGAAACAAGTTTAAGCACTTGATTTGGATGATTTGCACTAGATGGAGAGTTTTTCTTTGAAGAGTTTTTCTTTCTTCCTTGCTTGAGAGTGCCGACCAAGAGGGAGAAGAAAAGAGTGAATTTGGGTAATTTTTGAGATATTTAATCCAAGGGTAAGAAAGGTCAAAAAGGTGAATAGTTGTCTTAGGCTTCAACCACTCACAAAGTGACACGTGTCACTTCATTAAATGCATTTCTATCCTTTTGTTTCCTCTCACATCAATCACATCTCATCCTCCACTTATCTCTTAACACCCGATAAATTTCACCCAGTATCCGAAACTTAATCTTATTGGCCGAATTTTTCCGAACTTTTCGCACTAGTGGGGCCCACGTCCATTATACGTTCTTAATTTCTCAAAATCTATTCGATACGAGAAAAATCATCTAAAACTATATCTGCTCCTTAAAATTATATAAAAAAAAAATTCTAATCACGAAAATGCAGAAAACAAGCCATGAAAAATTCTAAAACCTTGAAAATTACGGGTTCTCACATTTGGATTGTCCTTTCCGATTGCCCATCGGTCTGCGAGTGGTAGGTGGTTGTAGACACCAAATTTTGGTGTAATTTCATTTGCTGTTTATTTTTAATTTTTTCATTTTAGTTTTATTCGATTTTTAGTTTTAGTTTCTAGTTTTATTTTTATTTTTAAGCTGTTAGCATAGAATCTCTTGGAAAATGAATGAAAATGAGAAAGTGAAAAGAAAAGAGGAGAGAAAAGAAAAAAAGAAGAAAATTGCCCACAAAATATGTTTTATGTCTTCTAAATTCAATCTTTTGGCATTTTGTTTATTTTTGTTAAGTTATTTTGAAAAAGAAAAGAAAAAAAAAAGAGAAAAACGATGAAAATAGGAAATGGAAAAGAAATGGAAATTGCACTTTATTGTTCTAGTTTATTTTTCATCAAATGTTAATTATTTTGTTTTGGTTATTTCTTTTTATTATTATCAATTTTGTTTGTTTCAAAAAATCAAAAAATCAAAAAATCACAATTCTATTTCTGCCGAATCCATTTCCATTTTACATTCCAGCACCTTCCATCTCTATGCCGACTTATAACCACTAATGCACTCCACTATATCACACACTAGTATATCAACTACCATCCACCACAATATATTTTTTTTCAATGGCTTTTCAGCCGTGAGTGAGCAAGGCTTCCTGGGCCAACTTTAAAACAAAAACATCTCCAATTCTGCCGGATGACATCTGAGTCTCCACTCACACCCCATTTCCCTTCATTCGTGACTGGTTTCCCATTTTGAGCAACTCCAACATTCCAAAACACTTCCTCTCCAGCCTCTGCCTTGGGACCATCGACAGAAAGTGCGAGAGAGAGAGAGCGGCAACCGTGCATCCGAGAGGGAAGAAAAGGATCCGCGAGCGGCAAAAATTTTTCTGGTTCCGTCCGTGAGTTGAAGTAAGACAGAGAGAAGCTGTGAGCGAGCTTCACCCTTTTGCACTTCTGTTCTACCAGCTGCAATCAAGTTTCCAGCCGCAACAACCACCATCTCCACCGACAACCACAGCCACACCAACCCAAAACAGAAAACCTGTCGCGTGCTTGTGAGCCGAGAGGAGGAAAACATTTTCCAGATTTTCGTGTGAAAGCTTGACTAGTTGTGAGGTAATTTATGGATCATTTTTAGGATAAATCTGAGGTAATTTGAGTTATCTAGTAACATGCATGTGATGTTAGAGCAGTCGGATGTTGAATTGAATCATTAGAAAATTCTGTTTTGAATATTGAGGTACCATCCGAAAGCTGAGATGATAATGCACTCTATTTCTGAATTCCTGTGATGACTTGAGCACTTAAGTGGATTTAGCCAAATGAAAATGTGATGATTTCCACCATGCATGTTGATTTGTACCTTCGGATGGCATAGTGAAAGCCTGCAGAAATTCTGGTTAGATATAAAGCTCCTGCCGTGAGCTTGATGCACTTGTTTTATTTTGGCTGCTGAATGGGTCTGAATTTGGACAATCTGAGCATGAAAGATGTTTATCTAACTGGATTTTGGATGATTATCAGGATTAGAGTCTTGCATGTGTTAAATTTCGCAATCAAATAGTGAAAACAAAGCTGTGGAAAATTCTGTCTTGGCTAGAAAATTTTGCCGTGAGCTTGCTTGGAGTAGTGCAGCTTAAATTGGTTTTGATTTTTGTAATTTGGGCTTATAATCATAAATATGCAGCTAATAATGAGTACTTAGGCCCTGCATGTAGCCAATCAGTTTGATAAAACAGAGGAATAAAAATTCAAAAGTGCAATCTGCCTTAAGGCAAGATCACCCGGACCAAACAGAAAAATTTCTGGAAATTTTGATGGTTATGGATATTATTTGAACTTGATTTCTGAGCTGGAAATATTCATATGCTAGCTTGATACGTGCATAAGGAATTTAAGAGTTTATAAGCATGTCCAAACCAGAAAATGAAATGAAAATAGAAAGCTCTTAACACAATGATTCAACCGAGGTAAATTCGGATTTAAGACCAACCAAGTGCTGGAAAATTTATGTGACTTGCCAAGGGAGTGAAACCAGAATTTGCAGTTGTTTCTGGAATTTTTCATTAGTAAATAATGCTTGGAAATGCATGAAAAATGTTGTTTTAAGTCTTGTATGACATTCAGTAGTAAACCATTTGAATTGTGGGCAGATTTGGCCAAAATTGTTGACACATAGCTGCGGCAATGTTGTAATTAGAAAATGCAGAAGTTTGCGACTTATTTTCCTGATTTGTTTGGGTCAGAGTTTAGTGTGAATGTAGATCATTTCTGATGTATTTTGAAACGGAAAGTTTGTTGGAAACTCATGGTATGAATTGCTGAAGTCACCAAGTTATTTAAAAGTTCCTCCTTTCAAAAACACAGCAAGCAAAAGCTGCTGCATTTTTTCGGTCTTTTCCCTGCCGCATTTCCTTTCCTTTGGTTGCTGGTTAAGTTTTGCCCTTCAGTTTCATGTTTGATCTTGTGTTGGAGGGAATCAATGGAAGGTTGGGTGTTGAGTTTGAGTGTTTAAACATCTAAAATATTTGAGCTGGAAAGTGGATTTCAGATTGCCAAAGTATTCTACATGAATGTCTGTCCAGATTTTCTGTAATGCATTAGCTCTTTCATTGTTTTTGTTTGTTTGGAGTTGAGTTAAGCAGCTTGTTGTTTAGTTAGAGTTAAGATGCTGGTTTGAGAAATATCTAATCAAAGCTTTGTATTTGAATTAAAAATCTGGTTTGCATGATGAAAAGAAATGCCGTGGCTGAAAAATTGTAGAATGCTGCAGAGAAAATTTTCCAGATTTGCATGCTCTCTTTCCTTGAATTGTTGTGTTTACACATAAGAGTTTTATGATTAAAAAGTGGAAAGAATGTCTGGTAATCTTGTCCAAACCTTTGTTGCCTAAGTTGTTCCTTGCGTTTGAACTGCATCAGAAACCCTGAAAGTTGCAATAAAAGAAAACGCAGCATAGCTTCAGCCGAGTTGCATGAGTTTTTGGGGGTGTTTTTCTGCCTTTTTTTGTTGCATGTTCAGCTGTGTTGTGTTAATCAAAGTGTTTAGTTGTTAAATGGTGATTGAGTGAGGGTCTTTGGTGGCTTTTGTTTGAAGTTTTCTATGAAACCTGCAGTTGAGAGTTTAAAGTTGCAAAAAGGAAAAATTCTGGATGAATGTTGCAGCAGAAAATTTGCTTCATCATTTTTGCAGGCTCTTTTTGTTTGATTGATTGTTTTGTTGCATTATAAAGTGGGTAGATCAAGTGGTGTTTTGTTATTTTGTGCGAACTGCATTTGTTTTGGTCTAAAAGCCTAAGGAAGTTCACAAATTATGAAGAAGTGCAGCTGGTTTGGCATTGCAGAAATTGTTTGTTGCAGAAATTCTTCTTCCACGTGATTTGCATGCATGGAACTTTCAAAAATTTGCACTTTGGCCCCCAAGTCTCTCCTTGTTCCACTAGAACCCAATCAATTAAATAATTTCATCAATTTGGTCCTTGGCAATTTTAATTTGTGCAACTTCATGGCTTGTTTTGTTTCAATTAACTACCATGTTTTGTCAATTGCACTTAAGTCATGATTTTAGGGGTTTCATGACCGAATGAGCTTGTGTTTGCCTATTTTTTTAATTTCCCTAAAATAAATTGGTTGTTTGACCTTTTCTTGGCTCTTGAGACCTTTGGAGTGCTTAAATGTTTCGATTGAATTCGAATGGTTGACTAAGGTTTGCAATTGGGTCTTTAATTGGTAATTGGGTCCTTGGTGGGTCCTTTTTCTGAAACTTATGCATTATTTGATTTCATTTAAATTGCAATTAGGAGAGATTTGGTGACTTTGTTATACTTTACTATTTGAGGTACCTTGACTTTTTTATTGTTTTGAAGCCATTTTTCTTTCATTTGGACACCATTCAAAGGGGCGGTATAATTTCTTTTATCCCTTTTGTTTCTCTCCTATGTGACCCAACGTGTTAAGTGAATTGCATGCCTACTTTGCTTTCCTAGTTTTTCCTCAATTCCTTTTACTTATGTCATTTACTTTTATTTTCATGAAGTTATTCTTTAATGGGGTATGTGTACACCTCTTGGCTTGTAATAGATAGAGCTTTGGCGAGCAATTTGGTCCATTTTCCCTTTCCCCTTTTGTTTTAATTAGTGAATGTAATAAGTTCATTAGTTTGGTTGCATGCCTTTGTGTTACGTGTTACTTGCTTTATTAGGTTTTGCATCTAGTCGAGCATGTTAAGTGTTACGTGCTATGTGTTTATAAGTGTTTGGCATGTCTACTCGCTTTCCATAGCCTGAATGAATGTGATGAATGAATGTACGTTTCCACTAGTCCAACGCTAGTCGGAATTCATAGAATGGGCTAGTCCAACGCTAGACCCTTAGGGATTTCCCCTCGTTAGTACATGTTTGCATGTTCACTACATTTCATGCATTTTTTTAGTTTTTATGGCATTTGGCATGTCCCTCTAACCTTTTCCCTTTCATTTTAGGCCTTTGCATATCATGATAGTTGTAGGGTCCATTTGCTTGAGGGTCCCTTTCTGATAAGGGAAACGAGCGAGTGTGGCTACTCGATAGCCTTAGCACGCTAGTCTTGCCTTCTAATCAAAGGGAAAATCGAAGTCGACAAGTTAGGAGTCATTCCCATACCCGACCTGATGCATTCCCTTAGGTTCATTCATTCTCATTTATCACTCACTCATTCTTTTCAATTCACATTTCCTTTCCTTATTGTTCATTTTGATTTCTACTTCACGAAATTGCATTTAATTACACCTATATGCACTTATCACTATATTTCATACACTTGCACACAAACACTTGGATTTTTAAATTTCTTTTCATACACTTCCACACTTGCACATTTGAGTCTCATTTGCATTAATCGACCTCTATGGGGTTTTCCTTTGTTGGCCGCCACAATTCATGTGGTTTGGGATCAAAAGCCTCACGAGAGACATCGTAGAATTTAGGATTGCATTTTTCTCTCCGTTTTGCATTCATATAGTCATATCCAACGTGCGAACATATATTGGGTAGAAAATTAGGAAAGGTAAGGTTAAGTCGCGCAACTAGCCTTGGCTAGGTCAAAGGGGTGCCTTGGATTCTATCCTTGCCTTCCCCTTTGTCAAACGTGACCCCCGAACCTTTTTCTTTGGCTTATGTGGACTAGGAGTCGTTTTAAAAAGGGTTTTGCTACTTTGTCTTTAAAAACACTTTTTGGGTGACTTGGTACACCCCAAATCTATACCAAGTGGCGACTCCGTTTTCATATTTAAAAAAACCCTTTTTAAAATTTCAATTGGCCAAATCGTCGCTTTCCAAAGTCCCATGGCCTTTTTACTTTTCATTTTGCACACGTTCACACCACACTTCACACACACATCACTCACACAATTCACACATTCAAAAGTGGGGCGCGACAGTTGGCGACTCCACTGGGGACTTCCTAAGTGGGTCCAAGCATTTGACTTAGCCATTCGTTTCCTTTTTCTACCCTTTTTATGCATTGCATTTGGATATTAGGCTTGCATTTTCCAGTTTTAGGGCCATTTGCCTCGCGCGCGTATCCAACTATTCCCTCAGTCACGTATGTGTGATTGGTTGATTGGATGTTGTTTACTTGTTTATCTCGCGCTTGCATTGCATTTGGGAGGGGGCGTGTCACCTTTAGAGCCTCACGTTGGTTCTCAACCCCTTCCCTCAAAATAGGGGAGCACTTCATACGTGCACGTTTACTTGCTTTTATCCCATTTTATTTTGTTTTTCGTGGGCGTTTCCCACACCGCCTTGTAGGATTAGGATCGATTGCCTTGGGTAGGCGGCTGGTGTGCTCTGCGCCCATAGCGCTACCTAAGGGATCACTCGAGCCACCGATCAAAGGCCTTGGGAGTGATGACCCTTTGCCTTTAAGTCTGAAGGCTTGGGAGCCGAAGCTTTATCGAGTCTAGGCATTAATGAACCAAACCTCATGCATCCATGTTAGCATTTGCCTAGGGTAGAGTCAGCCTCACCCTTTTTAAGCACAATTAGGCACGAGGGAAGGGGTTCCACCCCTTTTTATTGGCTTTTATCGTGTTTCTTTTCTTAATTGCTCCCAATGTGTTATGTGTACTATCAACTGCACTAACCATTTCATTGTTTCCTTGGTTTGCATTCATGTGCCTTAGCAATAAGAGGCCTCTTTGGCACTCTTTTAGTGACTCACCCACTAGATAGCTCACATGTCTAAGTTTCAGTCTTTGCACTTACTTTTCAGTAAATACATTTCATGTTTAGACCTTTTCCCCCCGTTGCATTATTTATGTCCTTTAGCTCACATTTCATGTTTGTCACATATTTACATAGCTTTAATAAACTGGCATCATGCATAAACCATAGAAAGGGAATGCCACATAGGGAATCCCGTGTTTAGGAATAAGCCACCTTGTGTCTCGGATACTTAATCCAGTGAGACTTACACGTTTACATTTTGTACCATCCAAAGGGGTAGTGCACAAGGTAAGGTAGGATCCGATTATTTTCATAAAGTGATCCTTGGAATATGAGCATCTAATAATCACTTTTGGCCATTTTTATCAAAATTGGTAAAAATCCTTTGCGTAAAGGACATTAATTTGAAGAAAATTCACAAATGATTCCTCATGGTTGAGATGATAAATATGGAGGCCAAATCTTGATTTTAGAAGGCTCATAGACTAATTTTCTGAAATCACTAATGGCCGGACAATTCAACCAATCCATTTTGCCAATTCATTCAATAAATCGTCAATTCACTTGACCAATTTACCCTTCTTAGGGTCATCCGGTCGATTTTGAATAAATCATCAATTCACTTGACCAATTTACCCTTCTTAGGGTCATCCGGTCGATTTTGAATAAATCATTAATTCATTTGACCCATTTACCCTTTTTAGGGTCACCTGGTCGATTTTGAATTCATTTGGCCGATTTACCCTTTTTGGGGTCATTCGGCCGATTTTTTAATAAATCATTCATTTGGCCAGTTCACCCATTTTTAGGGCAATCGAATCGATTTTGAATAAATCAAGTTTCATTCATTTGACCAATCTACCCTTTTAGGGTGATTCGATCAATTTTTGAATAAATCAAATTTCATTTAATTCATTTGACCAGTTTACCTATTTTTAGGGCAATTTGGTCATTTTTAAATAAATCATCAATTCTATCCAATCTATTTGACCCGTTTTTTCCTTTTTTAGGGTTTAAGTCTAAGGGTCACCGAATAAATTAATTGAGGCATTGCAATCTCTTTTACACATTATTCCATGCGTTGCTCAAAGTAGCAATCCATTCGGACTTTTTCCTCATTTTAGGACAAATGTCTCTTTTCACTTCGATTGGCCAAATTTTTCCAAATCATTTTTTCACTCTAGCGGTTGATCGGATTCATCAGGTATTGTATAGTGCCTACTCTGGAGGACTGCATTTTCATACTAGGCCTACCCTTGGCATAAAAAGGGCTCCCCCATAGGACATGCATCCGAATTTTCTGGATATCTACTAACTCTTGCCTTTTTCTTTTCCTTTTCTTTATTTTCTTTGGAATAATTAAGCGAGGGTTGAACCTAAAGGCAATCTGTCAAAAATTCTCAGGTGATATTTCAACATAGCTTCTCGTCGAAGCCCCATCATAACGCGATCCCGCAGTAGAGCCTAGGGGAGTTGTGTAAACATGAGTTCACAACCGGAACAGTCAGATAGGTCTGCTACTACCGCTCAACCCGAGACTGCAAGTTCGGGGATTCAGTTGACTGAGATGCTTACCAAGTTTGGAGAGATGGCGTATGAGATGGCCGCCCAAAGGAAGTTGAATGATGAGCTAATTAGCAGCGGAGTTCAACCCGAACCTGTACCCGCCAGACAGCCTGAGCAAGAGCCGTTTGTCCTACCTTCGGCCCATGCCACTGTTACTCCATCATTTCCTATTGCACCCGAAGAAACTTTCACCTATCCCACCACAAATTTGCCATACACTTACCCTCCTCATCCTTCATTTTCTCTTACTCACATGCGAGGTCCACAACCCCAAATCACTTCAAATATACTACCTGAGCCACATACCTTTTATTACCCTGCTGCTGAGCCATTCCTGCCGGACCATACTTTTCAAACCAAGCCAGAAATGGGGGAATCTTCCGCTCCCGTTGATATGAAGTTACTTAAGCGCCTTGATCGCTTTGATGAATTTATAAGGAAGAGTCAGGGGCTGAACAAACAAGGAGTGCTGGACTATGATGAGCTTTGCCTTTTCCCGAATGTGCAATTGCCTGAGGGGTTCAAAACTCCGAAGTTTAACAAGTACGATGGGACGGGTAATCCCAAGACACACCTCCGACTATTTGTTAACAAGTTGGGAAAGCCTGTAGACGACGAGAACCTGCCTCTAAGGTTGTTCCCGGAAAGTCTGGAGGGGGATGCCCTCGACTGGTACTCAAATTTGAAGTCCGAAGAAGTAAAAACCTGGATTGACTTGTCCAATGCTTTTGTAAGGCAATATGAGTATAACTGCGAGCTGGCTCCGACACGAACCACGTTGGAAGGAACAAAAAGAAAACCCTCCGAGGATCACAAGACTTATGCCAAGAGGTGGAGGAAAATAGCTGCAAAAGTCGAGCCACCGATGACTGAGGACGAAATCATACGCACTTTCATTAAAGCACATGATCCCCCGTATTTTGAAGAAATTTTCCGCATGACTGGATGCTCGTTCGCCGCCATTGTCAATAAACTTGAGGAGTACGATGACTTTGTGAAAGCTGGGAAGATTGTTAATGTCTCTGCCCTCAAATCCCAGTTGGATGCTTTGAAAGGACAGGGGACTAGTGAGAAGAACCCGCAATTTAAAAAGAAAGAGGGGGAAACTGCCTTCACCTGGAATCAAAACCCTGTCCCAAGATCCAGACCTCGACAATACCCTACCTACTCAAACCCTTACCCCTACTACTCAAATCCTCATCCTGTTTACCACACCAATATCACTCATCCTCGACCTCGCCCAAATTATGCCAACCCGCCTACAACCCCTTTCCAAATATCTCAACCAAGCTTTCAACAAGCTCGTCCTCGGCCTCCTTACCACCAAAGATTTTCCCCACCAAATAGACCCACCTACAACTATCCCCGACCCACTGAAACCTACAATCAAAGCCGTACCCGAACCTTCACCAACCTAGGCAGGCCTTTGGACCAATTGTATGAGCAATTGAAGGTTGCCAACAAAATAGGCGTGATTCCCCCTCCAACTTACCTTCATGGCATGCCTGCTGGGTACAATCCACATGCTATTTGTGCCTATCATTCGGGAGTACCTGGCCACTCAACCGCCGATTGCAGGGCACTTAAGCACAAAGTCCAAGACATGATCGAGGCAGGAGAAATAGTGCTAAGGAAAAGAGGTGAACAAGGGCCGATCATAAGTACAAATCCTTTTCCTGAACACCAGGACACCTTCGAGGCATCCACCTCCAACGACGAAATTTGAAAATCCTGAAGGAGCTTTGCACAATTTGGATGGCCGAGTATCTTCCCTCTCGAAGGGAATTTCGGTAAATCTAGGGGTTGTTATTTACTAAAGTTCACAAAAACCATTTCTTGCATATGTGAATAGCTTCATGAAAACATCTTTCGCAATTAAGTTTTTGTCTTGTTTCCGCTTTGATTAGTTTTTCCATTTAAATGCACAATTTGTTTATTTGATTATTGTCCTGAATTTTAATTCTTTTAAATGGCCAAAGATGAAATTATTTGACCCTTTGAATATCACTGTTCTGGATTCCGATAATACCATTCATCCAAAAGTCCCTTCATTAAGAAATCCCTTCATTGAAAAATCCCTTCTTTGAGAAGGCCAAAAATCCCTTCATTAAAAATCCTTCATTGAAAAATCCCTTCATTAAAAATCCTTCATTGAAAAATCCCTTCATTAAGAAAGCTCTTCATTGAAAATCCTTTCGTTAAGAAAGCCTTTCATCAAGAAATCCCTCCTCTGCCAAGTTCTAAGCTGATTGGTTAAAGCAGCGTCACCGACGATTGATTTTGATGGATGAAAAGCAGTTGAATGTCGTATGGCCTGTGTTCATAACAAAAAGGTCCGCCACCGGTCCTTTAGAGAAGAAGGACAATGAGTTAAAGCGAGATTTGCCAATGCAAGATGAAATCAAAGACGAATTTGGCCTAAACTGGTAAGGCCATTTGTCATTCAAAAAGGTGCTACCGAGTGGAGCACTTATCCTTGAAGAGATGGACGGACAAACAGTCTCTCAACCTATCAACTCAGACATGTGTAAGAAGTTTTATTTCTGATTATGCAAATTTCTTTTGGAAATCATGCAAGGGACGAAGGCAAAGGTCAGGCCATCTTCCTTTCCAATCAAAACATTTCATCCCTAGTCATCTCTTTTGAGTTATCAGAACAATAATTTTCGTTTGGCAGCCCCTGAGAATTGCAAACCCCACACTGGGGCAAATTCATTTTGAAACGAGATTATCAGAGAGGGAAAAGGAAAAATCCCCATACTGGGGCAAATTCATTTTGAAAAAAAAGGAAAAAGGAAAAAGAGGAAAAGAGAAAAGAAAGAACCCCACACTGGGGCAAATTTAGTTTTTGAAGGAAAATGCAAAAAGTGAGGAAAATGCAATGAAGAAAATGCAAAGAAAGAGAAAATCCAATCAAACTGGGGCAAATTTCCTCGGTTTCGTTCAAAATTAGAGATAATTTCAAAATGATGCAATCTCAGGTTATTTCACACCTTTCATCAAACTTGCTTTCAGGCCTCAACTTTTCTTGAAAACACCCCACCTGACCTCATTACAAAAGCCCAAAAGTCCTGGCTTTCGTCACTTGCTGTATTTCTATTAGGAATTTCGCTAATCAATTGGCAAGTGATGTCTATAATGCCTTCACCTAAACTTCTAAGGGAAGTGCATTTTACTGATGCCAGAAATCTTCAACTCATACTCCTGAGTCGATCATGGTTGAGCTCTTTCATTTGCGTCTTTACGTGAAAACCCGAAAGGGCGCCAAGGCGTTTTTTTCAAACAGACGAGCACGAGGAGGAACAACTGGTGACCTGGTTCATTCGGATTTTTCTCATTTTTGTCAAACCTCTGGCAACATTGAATTCCAGAGCAAAGATATCCAGAGAATTGAATATGACATCCGTTGGCCAAAACTGTGTCGTTTTGTAAAAATATTTCTTTAGCAAATTCATTCTTAGGAAGCTCATTTTTTCTCAATTGCTTGTATTCATGGCATTTTTGTAGGCTTTAAGCACAAATGGTTTGTGTTTGCATTCTTTCACATATTCATTTCTGCATGATAGGTGAAATTACTTTTAAATCATCGAATTTTGGTGAATGATAACCCCATGGTTTATTCAAAGCATACTTGGGTTCAGTCATCTTGCGAAAATGGTTGAAATTCAGCAAGGTCGGTTACGCAAGCTTCACAATATGGCAAAATGCACGCTCGGTTAGTCGGGAAAAATCAGAGACGTTTAGAAATGACAAATCCAACCAAGTCAGATGCCACGGTCAACTTTGACGAAGGCACCCAAAGACTCATGTTTACACGATTCTCAAGGACAAACGGATCAAATAATGGTGGCAATTCCTTTGTTTTTTCTCTTTTGCAGGAAATTTCATGCATGGATGAAAACAATCACACCTTGCATTGAAATCGGTGTCGGAAAGAGTCCTAATGAACAAAGGCAGATTGAAAATGTCGCAAGCAAATTTCATCAAAAAAATGCAACAGCATGGCGATACAGAATCAACTCTGGACTCAAATAGCAAAAATTCATCATACTGGGGCAAAGTAATTTTTTGTAAAGATTTTGAAAAGTCAAAAAGAAGCAAAAATCATCAATCAAAAACCAAAATCGAATCAAATTTCGTCACGGCAGGATCGG
This sequence comes from Coffea eugenioides, assembly GCF_003713205.1. Lineage (NCBI taxonomy): Eukaryota > Viridiplantae > Streptophyta > Magnoliopsida > Gentianales > Rubiaceae > Coffea > Coffea eugenioides. Next base: position 4,538,354 of record NC_040036.1, on the reverse strand, counting down.
GTTTAATCCCACTGACCGATGATCAAAAGCATTTTCGGGTCAGTCCCTCGATCAAAAGCATTTTCGGGTCAGTCCCTCGATCAAAAGCATTTTCGGGTCAGTCCCTCGATCAAAAACATTTTCGGGTCAGTCCCTCGATCAAAAGCATTTTCGGGTCAGTCCCTCGATCAAAAGCATTTCGGGTCAGCGATCATTTTCGGGTCCCTCGATCAAAAAAGCTCAAGCTCATTTCGGGTCAGTCCCTCGATCAAAGCATTTCGGGTCACGATCAAAAGCTCATTCGGGTCAGTCCCTCGATCAAAAACATTTTCGGGTCAGTCCCTCGATCAAAAGCATTTTCGGGTCAGTCCCTCGATCAAAAGCTCATTCGGGTCAGTCCCACGATTCAAAAGCTCATTCGGGTCAGTCCCGCGATTAAAGCTTGTTCGGGCCAGTCCCATGATTTGAATTTCCTTCTCTAGTCAGTCCCAATTTTAAATTTCTGCTCGGGTCAGTCCCGTTTTAATTTCCTGTTTGGGTCAATTCCATTTTAAAAAAAAAAAAAAATGTTAAAGAGGTCGATCCTCATTTCAGAAGCGTCCATTGCAGCCGAATAACACAGGTAAGTATTTGGTGTCTACTTCTTTGTCTCAAGTTTTTTCAAAACTCAGACAAAGAGGGGCAAACTGTAGACACCAAATTTTGGTGTAATTTCATTTGCTGTTTATTTTTAATTTTTTCATTTTAGTTTTATTCGATTTTTAGTTTTAGTTTCTAGTTTTATTTTTATTTTTTAAGCTGTTAGCATAGAATCTCTTGGAAAATGAATGAAAATGAGAAAGTGAAAAGAAAAGAGGAGAGAAAAGAAAAAAAGAAGAAAATTGCCCACAAAATATGTTTTATGTCTTCTAAATTCAATCTTTTGGCATTTTGTTTATTTTTGTTAAGTTATTTTGAAAAAGAAAAGAAAAAAAAAAGAGAAAAACGATGAAAATAGGAAATGGAAAAGAAATGGAAATTGCACTTTATTGTTCTAGTTTATTTTTCATCAAATGTTAATTATTTTGTTTTGGTTATTTCTTTTTATTATTATCAATTTTGTTTGTTTCAAAAAATCAAAAAATCAAAAAATCACAATTCTATTTCTGCCGAATCCATTTCCATTTTACATTCCAGCACCTTCCATCTCTATGCCGACTTATAACCACTAATGCACTCCACTATATCACACACTAGTATATCAACTACCATCCACCACAATATATTTTTTTTCAATGGCTTTTCAGCCGTGAGTGAGCAAGGCTTCCTGGGCCAACTTTAAAACAAAAACATCTCCAATTCTGCCGGATGACATCTGAGTCTCCACTCACACCCCATTTCCCTTCATTCGTGACTGGTTTCCCATTTTGAGCAACTCCAACATTCCAAAACACTTCCTCTCCAGCCTCTGCCTTGGGACCATCGACAGAAAGTGCGAGAGAGAGAGAGCGGCAACCGTGCATCCGAGAGGGAAGAAAAGGATCCGCGAGCGGCAAAAATTTTTCTGGTTCCGTCCGTGAGTTGAAGTAAGACAGAGAGAAGCTGTGAGCGAGCTTCACCCTTTTGCACTTCTGTTCTACCAGCTGCAATCAAGTTTCCAGCCGCAACAACCACCATCTCCACCGACAACCACAGCCACACCAACCCAAAACAGAAAACCTGTCGCGTGCTTGTGAGCCGAGAGGAGGAAAACATTTTCCAGATTTTCGTGTGAAAGCTTGACTAGTTGTGAGGTAATTTATGGATCATTTTTAGGATAAATCTGAGGTAATTTGAGTTATCTAGTAACATGCATGTGATGTTAGAGCAGTCGGATGTTGAATTGAATCATTAGAAAATTCTGTTTTGAATATTGAGGTACCATCCGAAAGCTGAGATGATAATGCACTCTATTTCTGAATTCCTGTGATGACTTGAGCACTTAAGTGGATTTAGCCAAATGAAAATGTGATGATTTCCACCATGCATGTTGATTTGTACCTTCGGATGGCATAGTGAAAGCCTGCAGAAATTCTGGTTAGATATAAAGCTCCTGCCGTGAGCTTGATGCACTTGTTTTATTTTGGCTGCTGAATGGGTCTGAATTTGGACAATCTGAGCATGAAAGATGTTTATCTAACTGGATTTTGGATGATTATCAGGATTAGAGTCTTGCATGTGTTAAATTTCGCAATCAAATAGTGAAAACAAAGCTGTGGAAAATTCTGTCTTGGCTAGAAAATTTTGCCGTGAGCTTGCTTGGAGTAGTGCAGCTTAAATTGGTTTTGATTTTTGTAATTTGGGCTTATAATCATAAATATGCAGCTAATAATGAGTACTTAGGCCCTGCATGTAGCCAATCAGTTTGATAAAACAGAGGAATAAAAATTCAAAAGTGCAATCTGCCTTAAGGCAAGATCATCCGGACCAAACAGAAAAATTTCTGGAAATTTTGATGGTTATGGATATTATTTGAACTTGATTTCTGAGCTGGAAATATTCATATGCTAGCTTGATACGTGCATAAGGAATTTAAGAGTTTATAAGCATGTCCAAACCAGAAAATGAAATGAAAATAGAAAGCTCTTAACACAATGATTCAACCGAGGTAAATTCGGATTTAAGACCAACCAAGTGCTGGAAAATTTATGTGACTTGCCAAGGGAGTGAAACCAGAATTTGCAGTTGTTTCTGGAATTTTTCATTAGTAAATAATGCTTGGAAATGCATGAAAAATGTTGTTTTAAGTCTTGTATGACATTCAGTAGTAAACCATTTGAATTGTGGGCAGATTTGGCCAAAATTGTTGACACATAGCTGCGGCAATGTTGTAATTAGAAAATGCAGAAGTTTGCGACTTATTTTCCTGATTTGTTTGGGTCAGAGTTTAGTGTGAATGTAGATCATTTCTGATGTATTTTGAAACGGAAAGTTTGTTGGAAACTCATGGTATGAATTGCTGAAGTCACCAAGTTATTTAAAAGTTCCTCCTTTCAAAAACACAGCAAGCAAAAGCTGCTGCATTTTTTCGGTCTTTTCCCTGCCGCATTTCCTTTCCTTTGGTTGCTGGTTAAGTTTTGCCCTTCAGTTTCATGTTTGATCTTGTGTTGGAGGGAATCAATGGAAGGTTGGGTGTTGAGTTTGAGTGTTTAAACATCTAAAATATTTGAGCTGGAAAGTGGATTTCAGATTGCCAAAGTATTCTACATGAATGTCTGTCCAGATTTTCTGTAATGCATTAGCTCTTTCATTGTTTTTGTTTGTTTGGAGTTGAGTTAAGCAGCTTGTTGTTTAGTTAGAGTTAAGATGCTGGTTTGAGAAATATCTAATCAAAGCTTTGTATTTGAATTAAAAATCTGGTTTGCATGATGAAAAGAAATGCCGTGGCTGAAAAATTGTAGAATGCTGCAGAGAAAATTTTCCAGATTTGCATGCTCTCTTTCCTTGAATTGTTGTGTTTACACATAAGAGTTTTATGATTAAAAAGTGGAAAGAATGTCTGGTAATCTTGTCCAAACCTTTGTTGCCTAAGTTGTTCCTTGCGTTTGAACTGCATCAGAAACCCTGAAAGTTGCAATAAAAGAAAACGCAGCATAGCTTCAGCCGAGTTGCATGAGTTTTTGGGGGTGTTTTTCTGCCTTTTTTTGTTGCATGTTCAGCTGTGTTGTGTTAATCAAAGTGTTTAGTTGTTAAATGGTGATTGAGTGAGGGTCTTTGGTGGCTTTTGTTTGAAGTTTTCTATGAAACCTGCAGTTGAGAGTTTAAAGTTGCAAAAAGGAAAAATTCTGGATGAATGTTGCAGCAGAAAATTTGCTTCATCATTTTTGCAGGCTCTTTTTGTTTGATTGATTGTTTTGTTGCATTATAAAGTGGGTAGATCAAGTGGTGTTTTGTTATTTTGTGCGAACTGCATTTGTTTTGGTCTAAAAGCCTAAGGAAGTTCACAAATTATGAAGAAGTGCAGCTGGTTTGGCATTGCAGAAATTGTTTGTTGCAGAAATTCTTCTTCCACGTGATTTGCATGCATGGAACTTTCAAAAATTTGCACTTTGGCCCCCAAGTCTCTCCTTGTTCCACTAGAACCCAATCAATTAAATAATTTCATCAATTTGGTCCTTGGCAATTTTAATTTGTGCAACTTCATGGCTTGTTTTGTTTCAATTAACTACCATGTTTTGTCAATTGCACTTAAGTCATGATTTTAGGGGTTTCATGACCGAATGAGCTTGTGTTTGCCTATTTTTTTAATTTCCCTAAAATAAATTGGTTGTTTGACCTTTTCTTGGCTCTTGAGACCTTTGGAGTGCTTAAATGTTTCGATTGAATTCGAATGGTTGACTAAGGTTTGCAATTGGGTCTTTAATTGGTAATTGGGTCCTTGGTGGGTCCTTTTTCTGAAACTTATGCATTATTTGATTTCATTTAAATTGCAATTAGGAGAGATTTGGTGACTTTGTTATACTTTACTATTTGAGGTACCTTGACTTTTTTATTGTTTTGAAGCCATTTTTCTTTCATTTGGACACCATTCAAAGGGGCGGTATAATTTCTTTTATCCCTTTTGTTTCTCTCCTATGTGACCCAACGTGTTAAGTGAATTGCATGCCTACTTTGCTTTCCTAGTTTTTCCTCAATTCCTTTTACTTATGTCATTTACTTTTATTTTCATGAAGTTATTCTTTAATGGGGTATGTGTACACCTCTTGGCTTGTAATAGATAGAGCTTTGGCGAGCAATTTGGTCCATTTTCCCTTTCCCCTTTTGTTTTAATTAGTGAATGTAATAAGTTCATTAGTTTGGTTGCATGCCTTTGTGTTACGTGTTACTTGCTTTATTAGGTTTTGCATCTAGTCGAGCATGTTAAGTGTTACGTGCTATGTGTTTATAAGTGTTTGGCATGTCTACTCGCTTTCCATAGCCTGAATGAATGTGATGAATGAATGTACGTTTCCACTAGTCCAACGCTAGTCGGAATTCATAGAATGGGCTAGTCCAACGCTAGACCCTTAGGGATTTCCCCTCGTTAGTACATGTTTGCATGTTCACTACATTTCATGCATTTTTTTAGTTTTTATGGCATTTGGCATGTCCCTCTAACCTTTTCCCTTTCATTTTAGGCCTTTGCATATCATGATAGTTGTAGGGTCCATTTGCTTGAGGGTCCCTTTCTGATAAGGGAAACGAGCGAGTGTGGCTACTCGATAGCCTTAGCACGCTAGTCTTGCCTTCTAATCAAAGGGAAAATCGAAGTCGACAAGTTAGGAGTCATTCCCATACCCGACCTGATGCATTCCCTTAGGTTCATTCATTCTCATTTATCACTCACTCATTCTTTTCAATTCACATTTCCTTTCCTTATTGTTCATTTTGATTTCTACTTCACGAAATTGCATTTAATTACACCTATATGCACTTATCACTATATTTCATACACTTGCACACAAACACTTGGATTTTTAAATTTCTTTTCATACACTTCCACACTTGCACATTTGAGTCTCATTTGCATTAATCGACCTCTATGGGGTTTTCCTTTGTTGGCCGCCACAATTCATGTGGTTTGGGATCAAAAGCCTCACGAGAGACATCGTAGAATTTAGGATTGCATTTTTCTCTCCGTTTTGCATTCATATAGTCATATCCAACGTGCGAACATATATTGGGTAGAAAATTAGGAAAGGTAAGGTTAAGTCGCGCAACTAGCCTTGGCTAGGTCAAAGGGGTGCCTTGGATTCTATCCTTGCCTTCCCCTTTGTCAAACGTGACCCCCGAACCTTTTTCTTTGGCTTATGTGGACTAGGAGTCGTTTTAAAAAGGGTTTTGCTACTTTGTCTTTAAAAACACTTTTTGGGTGACTTGGTACACCCCAAATCTATACCAAGTGGCGACTCCGTTTTCATATTTAAAAAAACCCTTTTTAAAATTTCAATTGGCCAAATCGTCGCTTTCCAAAGTCCCATGGCCTTTTTACTTTTCATTTTGCACACGTTCACACCACACTTCACACACACATCACTCACACAATTCACACATTCAAAAGTGGGGCGCGACAGTGGTACTAAAGTTCAGTTTAGTCCCTAGACTCTCTTGCATCTTTTGCCAAAATCGAGACACAAACCTAGGGTCCCGATCTGAGACTATACTCACCGGTATTCCATGCAATCTTATAATTTCGTCCAAGTACAACTTAGCCAACTTTTCCAAGGAGTACTTCATATTAATAGGCAGTGAGCAGATTTGGTCAATGGATCCACTATTACCCAAATAGCGTCGTGCCCTATCTGAATTCTTGGTAGCTTTGATACGAAATCCATTGTGATATTTTTCCACTTCCACTTAGGTATCTCCAATGGCTGCAATAATCCAGATAATTTCTGATGCTCGGCCTTAACCTGCTGGCAAGTGAGACAAGCTCGAACAAACTGAGCAATTTCTCTCTTCATATTCTCCCACCAATAAAGGTTTTTCAAGTTTTGATACATCTTATTACCTCCAGGGTGCATCGTATACTTAGAATGCTGAGTTTCATCTAAAATTACCTTCTTTACCCTTCATCTTTTCATACCACTAGGCGATTTCTAAATTTTAACACACTATCTGTTGTGAGGACTTGTAAAATCCCTTATACATTTTTTTAAAAAAATTTCCTTTAATTTGGAATTTATTACTTCACAATATCTTTACTGCTCATTCACTTCCCCAATAGTTACAATTAATCATAGAACCAAGGGTTTCCCCTTTACTTTCATCGTTAAGGTAAACTAGGATTTTTACGTCTTTTCATAGTATGAGTAATTCGTGCGAAGTGTGTACTAAATTTGGTGATTAAGAGTGAGTTTTAGATAAGAAAAAGTGTGTGATTAGAAGTAATAATATAAGTTAGTGAATCATAAGTTAAAACCCTAGTACGCGCGATTTAAGGAAAAACGGTTGGAACCGACGGGTACCGTTTGTTACCGAGTGAGTGCACCACTTGAACACTACTTTATTACCGTAATAGCCTTTCTTTTATTTCAGTTAATTAACCCTAAAATATCTCTTAAATTAGCCACAATTTTTGACCAAAAGAAATAAGAGAAAAGTCTATAAAAAGCCAAGTGTCATGAAACCTATGGAAGTTGGACTTTGACCAACTTGTTTTAACGTTCCTAAAACAAAAATTTGACCAAGATGTCTTCATTTTCTTCTTGTTTTGGCCAACCAAGATGCTCCATTTCTCCTTGTCTTGATCGAAAATGGTGAGAGGAAAAACAAGGAAGAGCACTTCATACTACAACTTCAACCCTTGCTTGAATCTTCAAGATTTCATCCTAAGCTTGTAATCCAAGCCATAGAAAGTGACTCTAAGGAAGGAAGAAGACTTTTGGTGGAGAAAGTTGAGGAGACAAGGAAGCTTATGGTTTCTCTTTTCATAGAGTTTAAAGGTAATCATGTTTAGAAACCATCTCTTCACTTTTAACTTGCATTTTAGTAGATTTAATGCTTGTTTGTGGTAGATTCTATGGAAAATTTCATGGGTTGTGAAGTTGGTGGAACTTTTCTAGCTTTGATTCATATTTTTCTAGCCATGAGATAGTTATATCCAGCTTTGTTATAGACTTGAGAGAGCTGGTATGAAGATTTCTAGCTTTAATATGCCTTTTAGCTTTCAACTAAGAATTTTCCAGCTTTAGTAGAATTCTGCCCTGCTTCTGACCAGCTTCATTTGTCCATGTTAGAGGCCGAATTAGGCTTAGGTCAAAACATAAAAGTTGTAGAAAATGGTGTTATATAGCTTCCTGTAAAATTTCAGTTCAATCTGAGCACTGTAGCATGTGAAATGACTGAAATATCCCTGACTGCCAAATGTTCTTTTCCGCGGGCAGTTTTGAGATTTCACATTTTTGGCTTCATTTTTCACTTTGATCCGTATAAAATCAGCCTTTGGCCAAAACATGAAAATTTTAGCCCTACATTTCAGATTTCCAACGCATCTGAAAAAGCCTCAATCGGAATTTTATAGTTTGAGTTATTGCCATTTAAACCCAGTGCTAATAACCACACTGACAATGAAATTCTGGTTCTGTAATCTGCAAATTCGACCTGAATCAACTATGAACTGGGTTGAGTTGTCTTCATGAAAGTTGTAACCCTTTGGCTTAGCTTCGAAACGGTATAAAGGTACCCCAATCCGATAAGTGTAGCTTCGGTTATGACCGAAACGCTAAGAGACGTCAAACCTGTTATTTTGTTGTTTGTCTTAAACATTAGTTCCGATCAATTTGCTAGCATTGTTTTGTAATTGAATGACATTGAGCCAATTGAAAGGCTATTGTGGTAAGATTATTTGTGTGAGGCTTTGGGGCTGAATTGAGAAAAATAATGAAACCATAAATGGCTGGAAAATAGCGAAATACAAAGGGCATGCTGCCCAAATTTCTATTATTTGCTCTTATGAATATTAGTAAGATGTAAGGTTTGATTTTAGGGTTTGTTGGATCTTAAATTACATTTGCTCACTTCAATTTGGGATTGGTTATTCTTAGGGTTTGTCGGTGATCAAGGGCATAATCCGAAAGGAAACTTTTGACGTTATTTTGGCTTAGACTGGTGAGTGTTCTTTGTGTGTTTGTACAATAAGTGACTATGTGACTATTTTTGAATGTTTGCTTGAATGTTAAATGCTTTATAAGGATTGCTAAATGGATTTTCGATGGGTGAGTGTGTATTTTATCGTACTTGACCCAAGCCAAAGTGAATTTCAATGATTGAATGCTATTTGTGCATGAATGTAAGCTTTTTGGCTGAATTGGGCCCTTACCCTTCGTTGCCAGTCGACTCGAGCCAGAAATGGACTCGGTCGGGCGGTTGGTGACCCTGGGACAGTGTTGTGGTATACTCGAGTATGACCACGAAGTCTGGTGGAGAACTGGCCAGTGAATTGGCCTGTGGCGGGAAATGAAATCAATGAATGAATGTCAAGAACTGGAGGAGTTTTCACTTGCAAATATTTTTCTAATGTCGGAGGGATAAGGAAAATGATTGGCGAATGAATGAATGAATGACTTGAATAAATGGCTCTAAGTGAGCACGTATCCTTCCAATGGTTGAGTGTTTATTTCTTGAATGACTGGATATTATTGTGCAAAATGTGCAAATTGTTAAATGTAAGGTTTCCCTGATTTCTATACCTGATTACTTGTTTGGGAACCTCACTGGGCTTTTAGCTCATTCCTTTAATTTTGTTTTCCTTACAGGGGATACAAGCGAAGGCGTGAGACTGGTATGGGCTAGCATAGTCTAGTTTTTGAACGTTTGCGATTGTACTCGCTCTAGTCGCTCGATTAGCGTTGAATGTATTGAGAACTTACATCTTTTGATATGTTTGGGATTGTATGGATGTTTGAGATAGAAATGAATGTATTTGTACGTTCCAAACTTGGGACCTGTTATTTCCTTCATTATTGAGGTTGCACTCTATTTTCTTGACATGAGCGAGTGAGTCCTGGCGAGAGCTGGACAGGCGATCCGCTAAAACCTAGGGTACACCCTAGGAAGAGGTAGGGTCATCACAGATGGTATTAAAGCCATTTCGTGTGGTCTCTGCGCAGGGTTAACTTGGGTCAAGTGGTATTATGGTCCTGATTATGTGAAAAGTGTAAATGATTAGATACTCTTCTTGAGTGTAAGTTGTGAATCACGAATTCATAGGTATAAGATCTTTATCTTGATACTTGGGGAAATTAAATAGGTATGTCGGGTAGGAATCTCAAATGTGGTGATTTACTCTTGGGACCGGCTGTGAGGACTTGTAAAATTCCCTGTATTTTTCTTGAAATCTCTTTTTATTTGGAATCTATCCCTTTCTAATAACCTTACTACTCATTCACCCCACAATAAGTGCAAACAAACATAGAATCAAGGGTTTTTCCGTTTGTTTTCTTGTTAGCGTAAATTAGGGTTTTTACATTTTTTGGAAGTGTAATTATTCGGTACGGAGTGTGTATTAAATTTAGTGATTAAGAGTGAGTTTTAGATGATATTAAGTGTGTGATTGGATGTGATAATAATGAGTTAGTGAATCATAAGTTAAAACCCTAGTACACGCGATTTAGGGAAAATCGGCTTGAACCGACGGGTATCGTTCACTACCGATTGAACACACCACTTGACCACCACTTCATTAACTTAATCTCATTGCTATTAGAGCCAAAATATCAGCCCTTAATCAGCTCTTGCTGGCCGAAATTATTGACTAAAAAAACAAGGGAAAAGAAAAAAATTTGAAATGTAATCTTGTGATGACACTTGGCAAGCATCCAACCATTTTTGACCAACTCAAGTCTAAGCTTCTTATCCCTTTCTTGGAGCTCAATTTCTGTCTTCTAAGCTTCATTTTGGCCAAGACTTAGAGAGGAAAAAGATAGAAAGAAACCACTTCATTCAAACTTGATTTATTGCTCAATCTTGCAAACTAACCGATAGATTCACCAAATAATCCATAGAAGTTGCTTAGGAGGGTGGATTATCATCTTGGAGTGGAGAGTTTTGGTGGTTCAAGCTTCCTAGGGGCTGTTGTGCTTCTCCAATTCTAGGTAAGGATGGTATTAGTTCATGGTTGTGCTACTTATTGGTTTACAAGTGAAAGTTATGGCTTGTTAGGTAGATTTCATGGTTTTAGTAGTAGTTTTGATGATTATGGTGGATTTGTGAGTTAGGATTTTGAATTGTTTAGCTGTATTTCTTCTTGTTTAGAAAGAATATGATGTGAATCAGTTTAGATAAGGAGTTGGAGTAGTGGTTCTATACATGAATAATAGGTTAGACCTTGAATGCTTTGAATTCCAGCTTTAAATCCTTAAGATGGCCTGTTCTGACCAGTTTCGTTCGGCTATGATGGAGGTCGAATTGGGCTTAGCTTAAAACATGAAAGTTGTAGTAAATGGTGATTTATAGCTGCCTGTAAAATTTCATCTCAATACGAGCACTGTATCACGTGAAATGACAAAAATACCCTTGACTGCCATAGGTAGAGTTTTGCAGACAGTTGACATTTTATCATTCTGGCTTCATTTTTTTCACCTTGATCCATATCAAATTATCTTTTGGCCAAAACACAAAAGTTGTATTCCTATGTTTTAGCTTTCCAAAGCATCCAAAAACGCCTCAATCGGACTTTTGTAGCCTGAGTTATTGTCATTTGAACCTAGTGCTGTTAACTAGCCTGACAGTGAAATTTTGGTTTGGTAATTTGTAAATTCGACCTGGATAAACTATGAACCGGGCTGAGTTGTCTTCATGAAAGTTGTAGCCCTTCGTCTTAGCTTCGAAATGGCATAAATTTTACGCAATATGATAGGCGTAGCTTCGGTTTTGACCAATACGCTAAAAGACGTCAAACCTGTCATTTTGTTCTTTGTCTTAAACCTTGGGCTTGTTTGGGAGTGAAGTTTTTGGCCAAGTTTTTTAGCTACTAGTTTTTTAACAACTTTTGCTACAGGAACCCTAAAAAACTTATCAAAGTTTTTTACTTACACATTTCACAATAATACAAAAAAAACTTTCCCTTCAACTTTTGTTCTTTTTCCTTCCCCACCCAACCGGCCACCACCTCCACCACCGTTTCCGGCGCCGGTAACTATTCCGGCCAACTTTTGCCGGCCTTCCTCTTTTTTTTTTTCTCTCCATCCCCTCTCCCTTTGACCGATACGTTGGTTTCCAAGATCTCTTTTTTCTTTTTTTTTTCTTTCTCCCTCCCCCCTCCCCTCTTTCCCTCTGCCTTTCCCCGCCACCTTCCCCCCCCGCAACTTGGGGAGAAGGAAAATTGCAACAAAAAAAAAAAACACTCGGCTTTGCTGCTTATCCTGCCAGCAAAATCATTTCTGTTACTGCAAAACTCATGTGCAAAACTCAGAGGGAGAGGGAGAGGGGTGGGGCAGAGGGTTGCGGGCAGAGGGAGAGGGAGGGGGAGCTTTTGCAGGGGTGGGGGAAGGGGGTTGCGGGCAGAGGGAGAGGGAGAAGGAGCTTTTGCAGGGGGTGTGGCGGGGGGAGGGGGTGGCGGGGCAGAGGGCGAAGGCGCAGAGGGGGGTGGCGGTGGAGGAGGTGCTGGTGGAGGAGCAGGTGGTGGTGCAGGAGGTGGGGCTGGTAGTGGAGTTGGGGGTGGAGCAGGCGGGAGAGTAGGAGGAGGGGCTGGTGGAGGTTGGTGGTGTTGCCGGAGGTGGAGCAGGTGGAGGCGTGGGAGGAGGGACTGGAGGAGGCCTTGGCAGAGGTGCTGGAGGTGGAGCAGGCTGCTGGGTTGCTGGGAGGTTGCTGCTGCGTTGCTGCGTTGTGTTGTTGCTGCGTTGCTGCTGGGAAGAAGAAGCAGAGGGGAGGAAAGAAAAGAAAAAGGAAAGAAAGAAAAAGAAAAGGAAAGAGAAAGAGAAAAAGAAAGAAAAAAAAGAAAATGAAAAAAAGTTTTTCCACCTTACAAAAACTTTTACAAAAAAATTTTTCACCTCAAAGCTTCTACAAAAATTTTTCAAAAACTTCTACAGTGCACTACAGTAAAGTTTTAGACAAACTCCCAAAAAACTTAGGTTCCAAACAGGCCCCTTATTTCCGGTCACTTTTCTAGCTTGGTTTTGTAATTGAATGACTTTTAGCCTATTGAACGGATATTGTAATGAGATTATTTGTGTGTGATTTTGGGGGCTGATTGAGAAAAATATGAAGCCATAAATGGCTGAAAAATAGGTAAATTCAAAGAACGTGCTGCCCAAATTTGCACTCGAGGGCTAGGTAGATATACTCGCTATTTGAGTATGGGTTGAGGATGAAACTAATTTGAATCATCTAAGATATTCAAGTCGTCTTTAATAGAGGCTTATAAGTTAGAATCCGGCCAAAACTCGTACCCTTGTAAAAATAAAATTTACGACTAATAGAAATACGTTTTTTTTCATTTTTTCGACTCAAATGGTATTTCCAAGTATTATTGCTACCAAGTTTCACCGTTTTAAGAGCGAGCATGAGTTTTCAAATATTTTCCAAATCAGTTTCAATTATGTGATTCTTGTTAAACAAAACGTTTAAGTTTCAAACCTTAATTACTTTCAAAAGCTCTTAAACAATGTTTTATCGCAGATTTGGACTCCACACACGGAGTAATACCCGAACGTAACCCGTAAAAGCACCGCATCTTTTGGTGGGTGCTTCCAAATACCTGATTGAACTGGACACTTGTTTTCAATACTTGACCAATGTGATTTAATGATATGTAATTTATTTGATCGGGCAAGAGTGTACTTTATCGCACTTGCCCTAATATGATATCTACCTGTTTATTGTTGCAATTGACTTGATATACTTGTATTTGACTTATAAGTGCTGAGCAGCAGTATGTACCACACTCAATGTGAGTGGGAGGTGCCTCTCATTCCCGTCTCTGTACTTTTATTTTGATTCAGTCGATTGGAGATGTTATCTCATCGACTTCTTGGGGACCCAAACCCCACTGGCTAGTTAATCGAGTCGAGCCGGCAAGGGTTTGGTCGATTAGATAGCGAACCATGGGTATCTAGTGTTGTCGAGTGGAGTGTTATCTCCTCGACTAATCGGTATACTCGAGTATTACCACCAGTGTTTATCTTGGAGTTCGGGCCCGGTAAGGGGTTTGAATGGTGGACGGAGAGTGGTTTAAGTGGTGCTCTACTAGATTGGTTACTTACTTGAAAGTTGACGGAGTGTCAACTATTACTTGATCAAGTTCTGGTGATGGAATGGGAATTTGGCTCCTGAGAGCCATCCGTATCCTTATACTTTGGAATGATTAGTATTTGTCGTGTTATTGTTTCGTTTTAAAAGAAAAACTTTACACAGAGCCATCCGTATTCTTATACTTTGGAATGATTAGTACTTATCGTGTTATTGTTTCGTTTTAAAAGAAAAACTTTACACTCGCTCACTTTGAGATTTGCTACTTGAAGTGTTATTGCTCACTTTTATGAACTTTTCATGCTCATTACTTTGCTACGTAATACTTGCACTTTTAAATAATGATCAATTTGCTATTTGGAACATCACTGAGCTATAGCTCACTCCGTTAGTTTTGTTTTCTTTATAGGGGATACGAGCGAGGCGTGAGACGTGTACAGACTAGCGTAGTCTAGTTATTTTGAATTTTGATATTGTACTTACGCTAGCACCCGACTAGGATTGTTTGTACTTGGATTGTAAACTCGTTAATGTATTTAGGCGTGTATGAGCCTTGTAGTTGGATCTGAACATTAATGTATATATCAAGTTTGAATTTTTTGTGTTATTTAGTTTCTTTGGATGTAAGTTATTATCTCGAGATACGAGTGAGTGAGTTCTGGCGAGAGCTGAGCAGGCGACTCGCTAAACCCTAGGGTATGCTCTAGGGGGAGATGTGGTCGTCACAGATGGTATCAGAACTCCTATCAAGCTCGTGCCGGGAGAGGGTTCTCGGACTGTGGGGATTGGCTTGTTAAGTGTGAAACAAATGTCTATTGTTGGGGACCTTAGATATGTATGTTGGGTAGGAATCTCAAAAGTGGTTGATTTCCTCTTGAGCCTAGCTAACTCGAGTGGTGAATTATCATATTTGCGGATTCCTGTACCTGAGTACCAAAGAGTGCTACCTTTATGATAAGTTGATATCCCGAGTAATAGGAGGATAAGTCTGGATGGCGAAAGCCAAGGCACGGGGAATACAAATAATCTGGACTTGAGATATATCGAAGATATTATTGAGATTTGGACCCTTATTATTCACGTGTACGTACTTGGTTGTATTTCGTCATGTTTTGATTAAGTGTAGTGCTTGAACAATAGCTAGGGTTAATGTCCCATAGGATATGTGAATTACTATGATATGGATATAAAGAAAGTATGTTATTTTCAATGTGTTCTATTATTTTTCAATTTATGATTTGAAAATGTTTTTAGCAAACTTTATTGTGCTTATATTGATATGGGCTATTGTTCAAAAGAGGTATGGAGGGTAGGCGAAGTCAAGGACGTGGAACTAACCGAGGGCGCGGTTCTAGCCGTGGCCGTGGGGGTAGACAGGTACAGGAACCGGTGCAAGAACTAAGAGAGGAAAGAGGTGCAACGGTTGAGCCGCAACCTGGACCCCAAGCGGAAGGGGGGATCAGGTGGCAACGGCAATTCAACAGATGACGAATATACTTGCTCGACTGGTAGAGCAGCAGGGTCAAACCTTTGTGAATCAACCTAGAAATCCTGAAATGGGGTAAGATAGAGTCCTTAGAGATTTCAAAAGTTTTTCCCTCCTAAGTTCCTGGGAGGGCCAGACCCTGAGGGAGCGGAGAGATGGCTAGAAACCATGATCAATATATTCGCTGCTTTAAACTACCCGGAGGAGAGACATGTGCATTTTGCTATTTTTCAGTTTGAGGGTCCAGCCAGGGCTTGGTGGAATGTAGTTAGAGCTAAGTGGGAGAGAGAGGGAATTGCATGGACCTGGTTGAATTTCGTACGAGAGTTTAATGAGAAGTACCTTCCCCCGATAGTCCAAGAAAAGAGGGAGGATGAGTTTATTAAGCTTCATCAGGGAACTCTAAGTGTATCTGAGTACGAGACTCAGTTCACTAAACTATCAAAGTTTGCTCTCGAATTGATAGCTACGGAGCAAAGGAGGGTTAGGAGGTTTGTACAAAGACTCAATGTGGAACTACAGGAGGCCTTGGCGGCGGCACAAATTAATACTTTTACAGAGGTTCTAGAGAAAGCCTAAAGAATAGAAATTGCTAGGGCACAAGTGAGGGCTTTTCATGCAAAAAGGAGGGGTGCGCCTGGTGGAAGTTGTGAGAACCCGTAATTTTCATTTTCTAGGTTTTAGAATTTTTCATGGCTTGTTTTCTGCATTTTTGTGATTAGAAATTTTTTTTTATATAATTTTAAGGAGCAGATATAGTTTTAGATGATTTTTCTCGTATCGAATAGATTTTGAGAAATTAAGAACGTATAATGGACGTGGGCCCCACTAGTGCGAAAAGTTCGAAAAAATTCGGCCAATAAGGTTAAGTTTCGGATACTGGGTGAAATTTATCGGGTGTTAAGAGATAAGTGGAGGATGAGATGTGATTGATGTGAGAGGAAACAAAAGGATAGAAATGCATTTAATGAAGTGACACGTGTCACTTTGTGAGTGGTTGAAGCCTAAGACAACTATTCACCTTTTTGACCTTTCTTACCCTTGGATTAAATATCTCAAAAATTACCCAAATTCACTCTTTTCTTCTCCCTCTTGGTCGGCACTCTCAAGCAAGGAAGAAAGAAAAACTCTTCAAAGAAAAACTCTCCATCTAGTGCAAATCATCCAAATCAAGTGCTTAAACTTGTTTCTACTCCATAAAATCCCTCCATTTGGTGCTAGTGAGTGATTTGGTGAAGTTTTTTGGAGAAGCTAAGGTGTCCTACAACTCTCCCTCTCTTGTTTACTAGGTGAGTGGTATATGAACTTGCCCCTACACTTAATGAAGCTTGAGTTGTGCTTAGTGGAAGCTAAAGTGTTGAATTTTGTGATTTAATTCTTGTTTTTGGATGAAATGGTGAAGTTTACAATTTATTGGTGATTTTTCTGGTTTCATATGATCATGATGTTGTGGCCTTGTATGATGATTGGCAATGGCCTATAATGACTCTAGTAGGTGTGAATGATTGATAATTGCAACCAATTTTGGGTTTGGATTGAAATGTGAAAAGTTAGGGTTTCATAACCCCCTTTCTGTCCGGTTTTGTATCATATGGTTAGAGTCCGAATTGGCCTTGGCTTAAAACATGAAAGTTGTAGGGAATGATATTTTAGAGGTGCCTACAAAATTTCAGGTCATTTGGAGTAGTGTAGAGTGAGAAATGTCAATTTTACTGTTGCTGTTCTGGGTCCTTCAGGATGGCCGAACTGCGCTTGTAATTGGCTGTTTTGACTGGAATTGCTTTGGATTTGATTGTTGAGGTCTTCTGATGAAATGTATCTTGATGTCCGAGCTACCATATGCCTTTGGAATTTCTGCATTTGGACCTGTATAGACTGAGTTGTACTGATTACAGCATAGTGTGATTTGTAAACCTGCAATTACGGTTCTGGTTTGGTATTCTGCATATTTGACCTAGTTGTACTAGGATTTGGACTGAGTGGCCTTCTACATTGTTGTAGCCCTATCTTTTAGCTTCGAGATGGTGGGTCTTACACCCTCATCCGGTAAGTGTAGCGCATTTTGTGCCATTACCGCATAAGGAGGCCAAAACTGTTTTTGTTGTTAGGGCTAATATAGTTACATTTCCTGATTTTTCTGGTTTCCTTTAATGCTTATATATTCTTATGGAACCTTATTTTGGTAATACTTGGCCTTGGTTTATGACTTGTAAACAAATCTTATTGTGTTTATTTGAATAGTTTTAGGGCTTGTTTTTATTCCGATCATTTCCTAGCTAACTTTTGTACCTGTACTACTTTGAGCCTAGTGAACGGCTTTTGGGGAATGAGATGAATTTTGTGTGAGATGTTGGGACTAATTTGAGGAAATGATGAAGCCATGATGGCTGGAAACTAGGTAAACACAAGGGATATGCTGCCGAAATTTTACTTGAAGGCTAGTTGGATTTACTTGTGATTTGAGCAAAGGACTTTTGGGTTGTTT
This sequence comes from Coffea eugenioides, assembly GCF_003713205.1. Classification (NCBI taxonomy): domain Eukaryota; kingdom Viridiplantae; phylum Streptophyta; class Magnoliopsida; order Gentianales; family Rubiaceae; genus Coffea; species Coffea eugenioides. The sequence continues at coordinate 4,520,715 of NC_040036.1, read as the reverse complement.
GTGCCTAGGTCTTCATGTTACCTTTTCGTTTCCAAGAAAATCATGTTTTCCACCCTTGCATTAGTATTTATTTGGCGAGGCATACGACTAGTAGTCGAGCCTTATGTGTATTTTGTTTACTCGATTCTGGATGTGAAACCTTCAATTAGTTTACTTTGATTATTTTAGGGTTTCTTGGCGATTAAGGCCAATCTGAAGTGAATACTTTTGAAGTTGAGCCGGTGAGTGTACCACTCCCCTCCATTGCTGTTTAACTTGATTTCTGCTCTGCAATCTGTTTATTTGTTCGAGACGAGGGTGTACTTTATCACACTCGTTCTCTAGTCTGTTCATGTGCCAATTTCTATGCAAAATTTGAATCTGTTATCTGTGTCTGCATCTGTTCGGATTTCTATGACTATGAGCTCAATCCTGTGGCTAAGTTATACGAGTCGGGCCAGCAAGGGCCTGGACGATTAGATAACGAACCACGGTAGTCTGTTCGGGGATTTTGGGTATTGAGACCCTTGATTCCGGGTATACTCGAGTATTACCATTTATGTTCGAATACGGTGAGCGGGCCCGGTAAAGGGGTGTTTGGTGGACGGAATTCGGTGCGAAGTGAGGTCTACGGACGCGTTGGTTCTATATACGTTGACGGAGAGTCAACCGGTTTGGATCAAGTATTGCGCTGGAAATTTGGCTCCTGAGAGCCACCTGTATCCTTCTGATTTGAATCATTGGTTACTTTACTTTACATCTGACATGTGTATCTGATTTGTTAAATGTGAAATGCCCTGATTTTAATGCTATCTGTTTGGTACCTCATTGAGCGCAAGCTCACCCCTTTCTGTTCCATTTGTTTTCCTTACAGGAAATGACCACTTTTGGAAAAGGTTGTGTTAGTTGGTTGTCAAGTTGAGCTCATGTAAATGTCTTCTGAATAGCTCTTTGAATGAAACCCTAATGTGTATTGGGTTCACTTTCTTTTGATTGACAAACTGAACATGAATATTCGTAATGAATGGTTTTTGATATGCCGCTTTGGCTTGTAAATGTTACAGTTCAATGTATGTATGTTTGGTTGATATTTGGTTGAATTTCGGATCAACTCGTATTTCAAGTGGCAAAAGAAAATTTTGGCTACTCTCGGCCTAGTAACTGGATTCTGACGTGGCCGGTACTGTTCATCATCGGCTTCGTTTTTTTGTTTTTTCATTTTGTGATTTTGACTTGTTTACGCGATTGGGTATGTTCCGGAACGTATCAGATCGACGTGAACTGATCCGTAGTCCTGGCGAGAGCTGGGCAGGCAGCCCGCTAACCCCTTTGGTTCGCTTTAGGGGAAAGTGGGGTTGTTACAGAAGTCAAGGGCAGGAACAAGGTGATCTAGGTATACCACCCTCTAAGGTGGGTCGAGGAAATGGTGGTGAGCAAATTTCGGGAACACCTAAGGAAGTTACTGCAAGAGAAGCCCCAGGTGGAAGGGGACAAGCAAGAGGTGCCTCGCAGGGAGGTCAGACCTCAGCCCTTCGAGTAACTTGTGGGTACTATAGAAAATCTAACCATACCGAGGATAATTGCTGGAGAAAAGTTCGAAAGTGCTTAAGGTGTGGAAGTACTGAGCATCAGATCGCCAATTGCCCCCTAATTAGTGATGCTCAGTCGGCTGGCAAATCAAGCCCTAAACAATCAAATGTAGGTGGGGATAAACCCAGAGTGCCAGCCAGAGTGTATGCCTTAGACCACCAAGGTAAATTTCATATTTTTCATTATCTGGCTAAAAGTTAGGCTAATGGTGAGACCTAGGAGCTAGAAAAGGGCATGCAAGAAAATACCCTGAGTTATTTATGAGTAAAGGTATGAATTTCGAGGTCGAAATTCTCTTAAGGGGAAGAGAGTGTGAGGACTTGTAAAATCCCCTATATTTTTCTTGAAATCCCTTTTTATTTGGAATCTATCCCTTTCTAATAGCCTTACTACTCATTCACCCCACAATAAGTGTAAACAAACATAGAATCAAGGGTTTTTCCGTTTGTTTTCTTGTTAGCGTAAATTAGGGTTTTTACGTCTTTTGGAAGTGTAATTATTCGGTACGGAGTGTGTATTAAATTTAGCGATTAAGAGTGAGTTTTAGATGATATTAAGTGGGTGATTGGATGTGATAATAATAAGTTGGTGAATTATAAGTTAAAACCCTAGTACACGCGATTTAGGGAAAATCGGCTTGAACCGACAGGTATCGTTCACTACCGATTGAACACACAAATTGACCACCACTTTATTAACTTAATCTCATTGCTATTAGAGCTAAAATATCAGCCCTTAATCAGCTCTTGCTGGCCATAATTATTGACTAAAAAAAACAAGGTAAAAGAAAAAAATTTGAGATGTAATCTTGTGATGACACTTGGCAAGCATCCAACCATTTTTTACCAACTCAAGTCTAAGCTTCTTATCCCTTTCTTGGAGCTCAATTTCTGTCTTCTAAGCTTCATTTTGGCCGAGACTTAGAGAGGAAAAAGAGAGAAAGAAACCACTTCATTCAAGTTTGCTTTCTTGCTCAATCTTGCAAACTAACCGATAGATTCACCAAATAATCCATAGAAGTTGCTTAGGAGGGTGGATTATCATCTTGGAGTGGAGAGTTTTGGTGGTTCAAGCTTCCCAGAGGCTATTGTGCTTCTCCAATTCTAGGTAAGGATGGTATTAGTTCATGGTTGTGCTACTTATTGGTTTATAAGTGAAAGTTATGGCGTGTTAGGTAGATTTCATGGTTTTAGTAGTAGTTTTGATGATTATGATGGATTTGTGAGTTAGGGTTTTGAATTGTTTAGCTGTATTTCTTCTTGTTTAAATAGAATACGATGTGAATCAGCTTAGATAAGGAGTTGGAGTAGTGGTTCTATACATGAATAATAGGTTAGACCTTGAATGCTTTGAATTCCAGTTTTAAATCCTTAAGATACCCTGTTCTGACCAGTTTCATTTGGTCATGAGAAAGGCCGAATTGGGATTAGCTTAAAACATGAAAGTTGTAGTAAATGATGATTTATAGCTGCCTGTAAAATTTCAACTCAATCCGAGCACTGTAGCATGTGAAATGATAAAAATACCCTTGACTGCCATAGGTAGAGTTTTGCGGACAGTTGATATTTCATCATTCTGGCTTCGTTTGTTTCACCTTGATCCATATCAAATTTGTGAGAACCCAAAAATTTACCTATTTCAAACTCTTATTACTGGCTTATTTAAATATTTAATTACCCGTTTGCTCCGAATAATTTATTTCAACCCTTTTGAAGGAATTACATGGAACTATTACTTGCATATATTTTTAAAAATGTCCCGTTAATAAATTTAATTTTGGAAAGTTCGTTTAGTAAGATTTAGTGAATACGTGTTTGGAGGCAATAATCGATTTGAGAGTACAGTGACCTCGAAGATTTGAGGACTCATGTGTTAATTTTAAAATAGTTATTTTTATGACTAATTACTTTAGTAGTAGTTAGTTATACTATCGTTACGAGAATTTCTTAGAAATTTCACTTTATCGCGCACAAATCGGAAGTTCGCGTTTTCGCACACGCGATTAATTAAGGGATTTTAGACCTTTATTTTTAGACTATTAAGAGTGAATAATAATAGTGTTAAAGGAAGTGCATTAGAGGTTTAGTGCACAAGTGAAACGAACCTGAGAGGAAACGGGCACGAAACGCGCGCGTACGCGCACTATTCTCGGTTGACTTTTGGAGTAATTTTGGGCCACAAACTCTTAAGCTTCTCAAGGAAGCATCACACCAGATCAAAACCCTTTTATCCTCATCTCAAGTGTCGGCTGGAACCTCAAGAGAAAGAAGAAGAAAAGCTTCTTCAATTTCTACCTCAAATCCTACTCCAAATCACCTCATTTCTTGCACCTTTTCACCTCAAATTCATACCACAACCTCAAAAACAACTTGGAGATCATCTTGGACTAGGAAGAGGGCTTCATTCTCACGGTTTTCTTGGAGCTTCTTGTGGGCGAAAATCTGGTCTTCAACATCCAAGGAGGTAGCAAATCATCCAACCCTTAAAACTTGATTATTGTAAGCTAGATTACACTTAGAAGCTTGTAGCTTCATGTGGGTAAGTTTGGTTCGTTGAAAATCATGTGAGTGGGTTCTATGAAATCCCACAATGGACTTGTTGGACTGATTTGATGATTTTGAGTGTTATTTATGTTAATTAAGTGTTAATCTAGTAGGTTTAAGTTGAAAGAGTAGAAAGAAACTCAAAGGAAGTTGAAATGGAAGAAGGGCCAGATCTGCCCTGTCATTGCCACGCCTCTTGGTGCAAATTTTTGTGGTCAAATTGTCTTGATTTTGATGTAGATATGTTGTATAGGTTGTGTGGAAAGTTTCCACCAAAAATCACTTGATTTGGTTGGCCAAAAGTTGAATTTTCGAAATGGTTTCAAAGCTGGAAAACGTGTCCAGAGTTGCTTTGGCAGTGAATTTCAAACGGAAATAACTCTTTACTCCGATGTTGAAATCGAGTTCCGTTTGTGTTATTAGAAACTAGACATTTCCAGTTTTCTAACGGTATAAAATTCATCCCCTGATTCCACTTGAGTGAACTGTACCAGCCTTTCAAAGTCACCTCTCCTGTTTCTCAGCTGTGTTAGAAAACCTGTTATGTGCTGCTATTTGTTGCTCGATTATAAGCTAGTTATGGACAGAATTTCAAAATGCTTTCTTCTGAGAAATTGTATCCTTATAAATGTATTTTCCAACGCCACCAACCACGCTCAATTCCAAGTTGAATTGAGCGAGTTGTGGCCGAATTACGAAACTGTTTCAGTAATGGAAAACCCTCTTTTTGGCTAGTTGATTAATTTGAATTGGGACTTGTTATTTTGAAATTCTTGGTGTGAACCACCTGCCAAAAGTATCTTGGATGTTTATTAGATCTTGTCTTCATAAATGAACCATGTTTGAGATGATTTCATTGACCCAAAAGTCAGAAAAGGGAAAACGGAAGTACAAGGCAGATTTGCCTTGGAAATTCTTGGAAATTTAGTGGCCTTGTTAACTGACTTCCCGTACGAATTTTTATATCAAATTTGACAGAGGAAAAGCCCTTATATGATAGGGTAATACTACCAAATTTGGTGTCATTCCAAGTCCATTTCGATGCTCAACTAAAGCCTTAAAGTTCATGTTTTAAATCTGGAAAACCCTTGTACGGTGAGAAATTTTTCAGCAACTTTGAGCTGCTATATCTTGGCGCTCAAAACTCCAATTCTTGTTCCGCTTGTTGTGTTTTAAACTTTGATTATAACACTAATCTAGTTTCAAATTTCAGAGGCTGGTTCATATTTTGTGAATTTTGCCGAATTTCCAAAGTTGGCCAAAAACCAACCTCGAAACTGTCTTGGTATTCCAAAACAGCAACTTGAAGCCGAAATTTGAATGTCTTCTATTTGGAATCATGGAAAAGTGCCTTCTAGGAAATTTTAGTACTTTGGAAGTAGTTTCCAACGGTACCAAGTTTCCAATTTTGGACTTTCAGAGAGTGAGTTATGATTTTTCAAAGATTGCTTGTCAAATCTGAAATTCCGAACTTAAAGGAAATTGAATTTTTAGAACTCGCCATTTGTCTTCGATATCGCTTGACTGTTTTACACTTGATTTCAAAGATGAAAATCAGATTTCTCTTGTGTTATTAAACCCCACTTTTGGGTCTCGATTTACGAGTAATTAAGGCTCATTTTCATGATATCTTCTTAGATTGTACATGAGTGTAATCTTTCTTGATAATTAGGGGTTTTAAGCGATAGTATGTAATAGTTAATTATTAATTGCTCAGGCACTCAAGAGGACCTTCAAGAGAATCTCACGGGAGACGCCTAAACAACCGCTTGCGCTTTACTTCTTGAATTACGTGGTGAGTGTCAAGTGTATGTGAACGTGTTACGTGCTTAATCGTTATTAGTGATTGAATATTTTGAAAATGCCGAGTCGAGTGTGTACTTTACCGCACTCGTTCTCATTTAAGTGAAGTGTACTTGAATTACTTGAAGGGAATTGCTTGAAGTGACTTGTTAAGTGAATTAAGTGAAGTGTTTCAGTAATTAATTATGCTATGGCTACATAAGTTGATTGGAGCGATGTCTCATCGACCACTGAGCGATAGTAAGTACCACACCGATTCGGGTGGGAGGTACCTCTCGTGTCATCTCAGAACCATAAACTATTCTAAGTCGATTGGAGCGATGTCGATGACATCGACCACTGAGCGTTAGTAAGTACCACACCGATTCGGGTTGGAGGTACCTCTCGTGTCGTCTCGGAACCATAAACCATTCTAAGTCGATTGGAGTGATGTCTTATCGACCACTGAGTGATAGTAAGTACCACACCAATTCGGGTGGGATGTACCTCTCGTGTCGTCTCAGAAACATAAATGGAGTAAGTGAAGTGCTACGAATTTAATTAGCTACCTGGGTGACGAAGTGTCGTCACGAGAAGGTATTGGATTGAACTTTGGCAAAGCAAGTGGAAATGAGCTCCTGAGAGCTCTTGTATCCTACTCAAGTGTGTTTTATTATAAATTATGAATTACTTGAATGTTATAGTTTTCATTATTGTGTAAGTGCTATTGTTATTGAACTACGTGTTTTGCATGTTTTCTTAGCCTTACGAGCATTCGCTCACCCCCGTTAGATTTGTTTTCCTTAACAGGAGTTGGAATGGAAAGAAATGTGAAGAAGCCGACTCGATGGACTTTTGATTGTAATTGTTAGACAACTTTTAGAGGTTGTATTTTGGGAAAATGATGTACTTTTGAGAACTGTGTTATGAAACTGGAAAGTTTATTTAAGGAAGTGACTTTGCTTACTTCAACTGTTATTTCTTGGTTGTTTATCTTAAGTTTGAATTGAAATTGTATCGAGTTTTGGCGAGAGTTAGGCAGGCGTTCCGCGGATACCCTTGGATTTTGTGACGCCCCCACTTCTCCCAAGGGCAAACCCAAGGGTATCCGCGGGATGCCTGCCCAACTCTTGCCAGGACCGGTACAAATTCAAATTCAAACTTAAGAATAACCAATCGATACTAAAACAGTCAAAGATAGAAAGGAAGGTCATTCCTTAATAAACATTCAAGTCTTTACATCACAAGCTACAAAATATCTTACATTCCCAATAGACAGCTTCCAAAAGTTATCTAACAATTACATTCAAAATTCTAATCAAAAGGGCCATCAAGCCGACCAATCTCATAATTCCTCCATTTCAGCTCCTGTTAGAAAAAATCTATCGGGGTGAGCGATGTTTCGTGAGGCAAGAAAAACATGCAAGACACGTAGTTTCAAATTGTCGCGCCCCATTTTTTACAAGAAAAATAAATAAATAAATTGTAAATGGTTTAAAAAGTGAATTTTTGATTTGAAAAATGATTTTTGATTTACAAAGAAAGTGGGTCTAAATGGGACTTGAAAATGCGACGATTTGACCCAAAATAATAGTTTAAAAAGGGTTTTTGGAACAAAAATCGGAGTCGCCACTTGGTATAGAGTTAAGGTGTACCAAGTCATCTAAAAATGAATTTTTTAAAGAAAAAATGGAAAAACCCTTTTTAAACGACTCCAAATCTACGTAAACCAATGAAAAAGGTTCGGGAGTCACATTTGACGAAGGGGAAGGCAAGGATAAAAATCCAAGGCACCCCTTCGACCTAGCCAAGGCTAGTTGCGTGATTTAGTCAAAGATTTTCTTGTTTTAACCAAAGAATTTATCACATTTGGATGCACTATATGAATGCAAACCCTAAACCTAGGAGGGTATCGGGGGGCAAAATTTCTCTTCAAAGCTTGAATGGTGCCAATCACATGAATTGTGATGCCCAATAATGACTCTTTGGAGAGGTCACGAATAATGCAAAATATGAGACTCTAAGAAGAGGAAAAGAATAAAATAATTATAGAAATATACATGTCTTAAAGGAATGCATCATGTCGGGTACGGGGGACTAATGTTCGTGACTCAATTTTCCCTTTTAATAGAGGGAATACGAGCGTGCTAAGGTTAGAAAAGCCAAACTCGTCCATATCCCATATCCAAGGGGCTTTCCATAATCTAATCAAGCAAATGCACTACCCTAATCCTATTTCTAGAATGAAATGCCATTCTAATGCCATATATCATACATAGGGGTATATATATAGGGAAATTAGGGATAAGGGATATACGTATAAGGGGAATATCATACAAAATGATAAAAGATCCTAGAAAGTAAAATATGCATGAAATGAGGTGATTTTGTCACTCAATCATGATCTATCGCGCGAAGGGGCTCCTAAGGGTCTAGCATTGGACTAGCCCACATCTACGCTCTCTCACAAGCATTGGACTTGCAAGAGCTCGAGGGGACAACCATGACTAGCATTGGACTAGCTACGGTTACGTGCATTTGCATCCATCATACACATATATAAGTAAATGTGCATAATTAAAGCAAGTAGACATGTGAGCACGTAATTCACATAACACATAAGCATGCATATCTAGATGCCAAAACCTAAGAAAGCGATTAAACACATAGCACATAGACATGCAAAACACATAAGGCAATTAAGGCCCTAACTATTACATTTTTAGGGGAAAGGCCTACTACAATCTAAAAGGGGAATGAATTAAATAAAATAATAACCTAGCTATTACAACTTTGGCATTCGAGTGCCTTTCAAATGATCAACATCGAACTAAAATAAAATAAACATACTAAATTAAAACAAATAAAGCGAATAAATAAAATAAATAAAATGAAAGCATCCAAATGGCATGCAATTGAGCACATAAAGTCACATAAGGCACATAGGGTCAAAATAAAGTCAAGAATAAGGGATAGAGTGTACCTCCCTTGAGTTGGAACTCTAGTGACACGAAATTTATTTATTTACCCTCCAAAAAACAAAGAAAGGATCAAGGCATCACTTTAATTAACAAATAATCATAAAAGATGAATATAAACATGAAATTGAATCAATTGAAACATATAAACAACCTACATTTAAGAATTTAAAACAAAGAGGGACTTAAGTGCACAAATTAACAAAGTTTTGGGGTCAAAATTAAAGAAAAATAAAGTTCAAGGACCCATTTCCAATTAAAATAGGGACCCAATTGAAAGCATTGAAAGTTTGTAGGGCCACAATGAAATTAGACAGGAATTGAGGGGCTAAATTGAAATTTGCAGAAATTTATGCTTCATACTTCGCAGAATCTTTCTTCTGCGATGCAAACTTTCGAGGGAAAAGTTTCTGCAACTTCTGATGCTTCAAAAACCCAGCAAATTTACACTGCAAAATCGCACCACCATCATCTAACACAAAAGACAGCAAAGATGAAAAAATTGATTCCAAAATTCATTGATTTCTTTTCCTCTCCCTAACTAACAAACGTGCGGATTCTGGCCAGTCCAAAGCTGGCCAGATTTCCTCTTGAACGTAAACAGAAAACGCACAAGTTTGATTCTTTTGGTTTGAAATTTCGTTTGGGCATTTCATCAAACAGTAAACGGGCATTAAAATTTTCTCGGTTCTTTGCTCCATCGGTGTTATAATCAGCCCAAAATTATCAACAACAAAAAGGATTCTGGCCCAGTCAATATACAAAGCATGTGTATTCAAAGAAATAGGAACAATCAGCATAAAATTGAAACAAAAATGCTCACAGCAAACCACGGTAGACATGCTCAGAGAGCTTGGGAAGGAACTGAAAAAGAAAAAGAAAAAGGGTCAACTTACCGAGCTCTTGTGTGAGCGGCGGCAATTTGCTGATGGCGGTGAAGGATTCCTATGAGATGGTAGCAGTCTCAATTCCTCAGTCGCTTTCTTTTGCTCTGTTTTCATCTCGTCCGCCGCCTTTGTTCTTCTGGCTCCTCATCTTTCATTTTCCTCTGTTTTCTTTTCTCTGTTTGTTTTCCTTCATCCGCTCTCGTTTCCCTTTCAGAAGTATCCTCCCTGATTGCTTCGCTGTCTTTCTCTTTACGTTGACTTCCCCAGCATCTTCCGCCGTTGCAGCAAGGCCGCAGCCGAAGCTGCTGCTGCTGCAACTTCACTCTGGACTTATCGAAGTGGAAACGGAAGGAGGCGAAGTAGGACCTGAACTGGAGCTTTTCCATCGTTTTGAGAGGATAGGAGATTGAATGGATTGAATTTGAGGAGCATCCTCTGTTACTGAATTTGAAACTATCATAATAGAGATAATGGAGAAGAGAGGGTCTAGAAAGGATTTGAGATAGCTGAGAGTATGGCGGTGGTGATCTCGACGCTGTCCGCGAAGGAGACCGACGGTTGTGCATAGCGGAATTCTGGTGGACCAAGGAGGCACAAGGTGGCAGGTATGGTTGATTGGGGGATTTGTTGAATATGGTATGGGGAGTTGAAGATGGTGGCAGCGGTTGAGGTTGTCGAAAATTTGGTAGTGGTGGTTGAACGTTTTCCTTTCGGATCCTTGAAGCTGAAGCCCCCTCCTTTTTTTTTTGCTCAAAATCTCCCTCAATTTCCCAGTTTTTCCCTCTGTTCTTGCTGTTCCTCTGCCCTCCACCTTTCTTGCCCTCTCTCGGCTTTTTTTTCCAGCCGGCTCCTCCCCTCGTTCTCTCTGTGTGTTGTTTTCTTCTTTTTGTCCAGAGCCCCCCTTTTTTGTCCCGCAGCTTGTTTCTTCTTCTTCTTTATTTTTTTACCAAAATTCCCTAATCCCACCAAGTGTCCTTGACACCTACCCCCTATACACTTGTCCTATAATTCCTTAGACACTTGTCTAATGATTATTTTGTACATTTGTTCAACATGCACACTTCCACCTATCCACACATTTTCCCTTACTTTTTTGTCATTTTCATTTTTCTTCAAAAATCAATTAAAAATAAATTAACAATTTTCAAACCAAATTTAAGAGAATTAAAGCCACTTTTAACATCTTACAAAAATGAAAATGATGAATCTAACCCAATTAATAAATAAATAATAAATGATAAAAATGAAATTAAAAATAATAAAAATTTGGTGTCTACAGTCAATAATAATAACACTTACACAATAGTGGCAACTAAAACATTCAAGAAATTCACAATTTATAATAAACCCCCTTGAGTAGGACGTAGGAGCTCTCAGGAGCTAAATCTTTGTTTACTTTGCTCCAAGTTCAATTCAATACCTTCTCGTGACAACACCCTATCACCCGAGTAGATAATTAAATTCATAGCACTTTACATATTCCATTTATGTTTCTGAGACGACTCGAGAGGTACCTTCCACCCAAATCGGTGTGGTACTTACTATCGCCCAGTTTATAGGTTTGAGACAATTCGAGAGGTACCTCCCACCAAATCGATGTGGTACTTGCTATCGTTCAGAGGTCGATGAGACACCGATCCAGTCGACTTAGAATGCTTAATGGTTCTGAGACGATTCGAGAGGTACCTCCCACCCGAATCGGTATGGTACTTGCTATCGTTCAGAGGTTTAGGGTACTGAGATGACTCGAGAGGTACCTCCCACCAAATCGGTGTGGTACTTACAATCGTTTAGTGGTCGATGAGACATCGCTCCAATCAACTTAGAATAGTTTATGGTTCTAAGACGACACGAGAGGTACCTCCCACCCGAATCGGTGTAGTACTTACTATCGCTCAGTGGTCGATGAGACATCGCTCCAATCGACTTATGCAGCCATAGCATAATTAATCACTGAAACACTTCACTTAATTCACTTAACAAGTCACTTCAAGCAATTCCCTTCAAGTAGTTCAAGTACGCTTCACGTAAGTTTTCAACTCAAGTATTTCATGTCAAGTAATTCAAGTACACTTCACGTAAATATTCACTTCAAGTATTTCATGTCCAGTAATTCAAGCACCACTTCACTTAAATGAGAACGAGTACGGTAAAGTTCACACTCGACTCAGCATTTTCAAAATATTCAATCACTAATAACGATTAAGCACGTAACACGTTGACGTACACTTGACACTCACCAAGTAAACAAGGAAGAAATGTTACTTGAAGTTCAGGCGTTCACCGTGGGATCCTCTTGAAGGTCCTCGTGCGAGTCTGAGTAATTAATAGTGAACTATCATGTATAATCCCAATTATCACGAATGATTGTACACTTGTACAATCTAAGAAAATTTCACGAAAGCGAGCCTAAATTACTCGCGAATCAAGGCTCAAAAGTGGGGTTTTTAAAGCACAAGAGAAATCGAGTTTTCATCTTCGAAATCAAGTATAAAACGTTCAAGTGATATCGAGGGAAAAAGGAGAATTCGAAAAACTCCATTTCCTTAAGTTTCGAAAATTTCAGCTTTGATACAAGATATTTGAAAAATCGTATCTCACTCATTACAAGTCCAAAATTGAAAAATTGGTACCGTTGGAAACTTCTTCCAAAGTACTAAAAGTTCCTGGAAGACATTTTTCCATGATTCCAAATGGATGACATTCGAAATGTGGCTCAAAGTGGCTGTTTTAGACCATTAAGACAGTTTTGGGTTGATTTTCGATAAAGTTTGGAAATTCGGAAAAATTCACACAATGCGAACTAGCCTCTAAAATTTGGAACTCAATTAGAGTTACAATCAAAGTTTAAAACACAATAGGCGGAACGGAAATCGGAGTTTTGAGTATCGAGAGACATCAGTCCAAAGTTGGTCACATTTCGCAAACTGTTCAGTCATTTTCCAGATTTAAAGACTATCTTAGAAATATCATTTGGCCATCGATTTGGCATTAGAAACACACCAAAATTGGTACGCTAAATCTTCCATGTGTGAACAACATTTCTACTAAGTTTCATGGAAAAATTCCCACAGGAAGGCAGTCATTAAAACAACCAAACTTCAAGAAATATTTCAAGGCTAATCTGCCTTCTCACTTTTCTTTTTGCTTGCAAACGTTTTGTGCAATGAAATCAGTTTTAAATCACTCCATTTTTGAAACCAAGAGTCCATAAACATCCACTATGCAATTTAAAGGTAATGAACATCACAATTTTTGAAATATAACTCCCCAAATTAGATTTGACCATTCGGCCAATGGAAAAGGAAAAGTTTTCCAGATTTGAAAAGCAGACTTTGGGACATCTGTTGGCATCGAGAAGGATTGGGAATGGCACCAAACTTGGTAGTATTACACTACCATATGAGAGCTATTCCACTGTAAATTTTCATAGAAAAATACGTACGAAAAGTCAGTTAACAAAATTGTTAAAGTCCCACAAGTTTCCAAGGCAAATCTGTCTTTGTATGCAAATTTTTCCTTTTCTAAATATTCGGCCAATGAAAATATCGCAAATCTGGTTCATTTAGATAGACAATGTCTAAGAAGCATCCAAGATATGTTTGGTAGGTGATTAACACCAAGAATTTCGAAACAACAAGTCCCAATCAGGGTTAAGGCATCAACTTGCCAAAAGAGGGTTTCAAATCATTGAGTCAGTTTCGAACTTCGGCCACAACTCACTCAATTCAACTTGGAATTGAGCGCGATTGGTGGCATTGAAAACTAGATTCAAAAAGCTACAATTTATTAGAATGTACATTTTACTAAAATCTGTCCACAGCTAGCTCATATTTGAGCATCAATTTGCTCCTCAAAACAGGGCTCCCAGTGTAGACGCGAAACAGGACACTCATGTTCAAACGATTGGTATGGACTACTCAGGTGGAATCAGAATGTACATTTTATACCGTTGGAAATTTGTGAATGTTTAGTTTCCAGTGCCATAAACGGCACTCGATTTTGACGTCGGAGCAAAACGTTATAGCCAAAACAAAAACATTGCCAGAGCAGTTACAAAAAAATTTCCAGTTTTTGCTGACTTCCGAAAACACATCATTTGGCCAACCAAATCATGAAATTTTTTGATGAAACTTTCTACACCACCCACAAAACATGTATACATCATAAAAAATTCATTAGAACCACAAAAAAATTGCTCTAAGGCCACGGCATATATAGGGGCAGAAATGGAAAAATATTCCCTCATCACTTCCTTTGAGTTTTCCTTCAACAATACAACCTATTTCCACTAGATTAAACACTAATCCAACATTAATAACATCAAAATAGAACAAATCAGTCCATCAAACCATAGTGGGAGTTCATAAAGCCCACACACCAAATTTCTAACAATTTAAAGCTACCCATGGGAATCCAAGAGCTCATGAGTGTAATATAACTTCTATAAACTAAGATTTTTGAGGTTGATCGTTCATTACCTCTTTGGATGAGCAAGACAGAAATTTTCGACCTCTTGAAGCTCAACAAAACCGTGGAAAGAAAGCTCTCTTCCTAGCTAATGTGGTTCACCAAGTGTTTAGCAAGTTGTACGTAAAATTTGAGGTGATTTGGACAAGAAATGAGCAAGAAAATGGAGAGCTTTTGGATCTTGTTTCTTCCTTCTCCTTTGGCCGGCTAGAATGAGAGAGAGAGAGAGGAGAGTGCTTTTGGGCTGCAATGAAGCTTCCAAGAGAAGCTAAAATGTGTGGCTCTAAATCGTTTCAAAAGTCAACTCTCTCTCCTGCGCGTACGCGCTTTTCGTGCTCGATTCCTCTCGAGTTTGTTTCACTTGTGCACTAAACCTCTAATGCACTTCCAATCATATTTTTATTATTCACTCTTAATGGTCTAAAAATAAAGGTCTAAAGTCCCTTAATTGATCGCGCGCGTAAAGACGCGTACTTCCGATTTGTGCGAGATAAAGTGGAATTTTCAAGAAATTCTTATAACGATAGTATAACTATCTAACACTTGAACACTTAAACATAAAAATACCTATTTCAAGACTAATGTACAAATCTCCAATTTTTCAAGCTTATTGTATTCTCGAATTGATTATTGACTCCAAACGCGTATTTACTATTCTCACTTAACGAGCTTTCAAAAATTAAATTTTGAAACGAGTCACTTTAATAATACATGTAAGTCACAGATCCATGTAATTAGGTCTAAAAAGATTGAAATAAAATATTCGGAGCAAACGGTAATTAAATATTTAAATAAGCTAGCAATAGGAATTTAAAATAAGGAGAATTTGCGGGTCCTCACATGAGTCTAGTATTACCTCCTCTGTGACAGCCCCACCTTCCCCTAAGGCGAACCAAAGGGGTTAGCGGACTGCCTGCCCAGCTCTCGCCAGGACTACGGTACAGTTAACGTCGTTCTATAACGTTCCGGAACATACCATTGCGCGCAAACAAGTCAGAAAACACAAAATAAAAAAAAAATATAATCCGAAATGAATAGTGCTGGACACGCCAGAATCCGGTCGGAATCTGGCCGGATTAGCGGCCGGATTCTTGGCCGGATACTGTCCAGTGAGCATCTCGAATTTTTTTTCAAAAGTTCCACTCAATCCGGCCGGCAATCCGGCCAATATTCCGGCCGGATTGTCTGGCCGGATACCGGCCAGTGAGCAACTGGCCGGGTTTCCAATTTTTCTCAGGCAATCCGGCCTTCAATCCGGCCAGTTTATGGCCGGATTCCTGGCCGGATTCAGGCCAGTGAGCTTTTGCCAAATTTTTTTCTCTTTTGCCGTTTGAAAGCCGATTCGCTCCGAAGTTCATCCAAACATCAATTCAACATATAAACATATATATACAATGAAATCATCATTTACATCCATAATGGCATGCCAACCATTCATTAAGGAGTACACATTCGATTTGCCTATCAAAAGGAAATGAACCCGTTACATTAGGGTTTCACTTCGAGAGCGATACAAAAGACATGTACAAGCTCAGTATGGCAATTGACTATCCAGTCCATTTTCAAAAGCATTTATATTCCTGTAAGGAAAACAAATAACACGGAATGAGCCAAGGCCCAGTGGTATACCACCCAATAAGCAATCAAAGTCATATAAGAATGAACCTTCATTTAAAGTGCACAAATAAGCAATGAAGCAAAATGGTAAAAGGATACGGTCGGCTCTCAAGAGCCCAATTCCACGCTTGCCATCTTGATCCAATTGCATTGACCCTCCGTCAATGGTACGAGTACCAAACCGTAGACCTCACTATACTTCCATTCCTTCCACCAAACATACCCCAACCGGGCCCGCACTCCAATTCAGTAGTTTTTGGTAATACTCGAGTTTACCGGAACCAAGGGTCTCATTACCACAAGGTTCCCCAGTACAGTCCCCGTGGCATGATAATTTTCACGACCAAGCCCTCGCCGGCTCGATCCAATTAACTACCATACGGGGTTGAGCTCATAAATGCAGTAAGGCCGTTGGACATTGTCCAAATGACATCAATTCAGTTTCCATGAAATGGAATTCACCAACCAATATATCCAGTTCAGTAATGCAATAAAACGGTAGCCATTCAGTGACAATATCAAAAGAGGTGAGGGCGGTCAAGTACACCCTCACCTTAATCAATTCCAATATGCAAGTAAGCCTTCAAGGCATCACATAAACATTTAGCAAAGCCACATAGTAACCATTTAGTGAGTAGTATACTCACCAAGTAAGAAAATGGTGTTTCATACACCGTGATCACCAAGACGCCGTGAGCTACCGTCACGCCCTAGAATCACACAACAAATGCAATGAGACTCGAGAACGAGTCATCAAACAATACTAAACACAACCCCAATAGGGTTTCACATGCATAAGTAGGCATGATAGCAAACCAGAAATTAATATATGGCCTTAACTTAAGCCTCGATAGAAAACCCGTGTTTGAGCGTAGAATGCGGTAATGGCGTAAATTTCACTACGGTTATCGGTTGGGGGTGTAAGACCCACCATTTCGAAGCTATGAAACAGGGCTACAACAATGTAGAAGGGCACTCAATCTAGTTCCTAGCTTAACTAGGTCAAAATTGCAAAAAAACTATACCAGAATTCCCAAAACAGGTTTGCAAAAGACAGAAAACTGTAATCGGTATATCTCAGTCTATACAAGTCCAAATGCCAAAATTCCAAAGGCATATGTTAGCTAAGACATTCAGCTACATTTCATCAGAAGACACCAACTCCAAAATCCAAACCAAATCCAGTCAAAATGTCCAATTACTATCGCAGTTTTCGCATTCTGTCCAAAGCAGAACAGCTACAGTAATGTCGTCATAACTCACTCCACACTAATCCAAAAGCCCTGAAATTTTACAGGCATCTCCATCACATCAATACCTACAACTTTCATGTTTTGAGCAAAGTCTAATTCGGCCTCTAACCTAGTGATCTAAAACCGGACAGAATTGGGGACTTTCAAACCCTAACTTTCCAATTTTCTATCCAAATCCAAAATTAGTTGCATTTGTCCACATTTCACACCCACTAGAGCCATTATAGTCCATTGCCAATCATCAAAGATGGCCACAACATTCATTTCATATGAAACCAGAAAAATTCCCAAGAAAATAGAAAACTTCACCAAAACTCTTCAAATCAAGAAACAAATCATATATTTCAACACTCATGCCTCCATTAAGCACTAAATAAGCATCATTAGAGGTAGTAGGGTGTTTCAAGCTTCACTTACCAAGAAACAAGAGAGAGGATGATGTGGAGCACCTTAGGCCTTCAAACAAATCTCACCAAACTACTTACTAACACTAGAAGGAAAGTTTTTATGGAGTGAAATCAACTCTAGGCTTTGGTTTGTGGTAGATTGGACCAAGTGGAAGCTTGCAAAATGGAGAAGTTCCCTTCCTTCTTGAGCTAAGGAGAGCCGGCCAACAAGAGAAGAAAAATGATGATTTTTGGTGAATTTTTGGATATTTACTTAGTTGGGTCAAAAGTCAAAAACAATGTCAAAAGGTGAATAGTGTTCTTCAAGTTCATCCAATGAGGAGGTGACACTTGTCACCTCCATAAATGCATTCTTATCTTTCCTTTCTCTCTCACATCAATCACATCACCCATTCTACTTATCACTTAACACCCGATAAAATTTTCACAGTATCCGAAACTTAACCTTATTGGCCGAATTTTTCCGAACTTTTCGCACTAGTGGGTCCCACGTCCACTATTTACTCTTAATTTTCTAAAAATTCACCAATGCTAGAAAAATCATCTTAAAACTATAATTGCCCATAAAATCCACTAGGAAAATATTTCTAAGCCAGAAAATGCAGAAAACATGCAATTAAGGGGAAATAAACCCTAGGAAAAATATTAGGGTTTTACGGGTTCTCACACTCTCCCCCCCTTAAAAGAATTTCGTCCTCGAAATTTCTCACCTTAATTCCCGAAAAGGTTTGGGTATTTCTTTCGCATTTCCTCTTCCATCTCCCAGGTGGCTTCCTCAACTCCGTGGTTTCTCCATAGCACCTTCACTAGTGGAATCCGTTTGTTTCGGAGCTCTTTGACTTTTCGATCGAGTACTTGAACCGGTTTCTCTTCATAGGCCAGTGATTCATCTACTTCGATATCCTCCGGTTGCAATACATGGGATGGATCAGGATGGTACTTCTTTAGCATTGCGACGTGAAATACGTCGTGGATTCGAGATAGACTGGATGGCAGTTCCAGTCGATACGCGACCGCTCCAACCCTCTGAAGGATCTTATAGGGTCCGACGTACCGTGGTTGAAGCTTCTTTCCTTTCCCCGTTGTAAGACTTCGTAAAGGTGTGATTTTGAGAAATACATGGTCTCCAACTTCAAATTCCAAATCTTTTCTTCGGTTATCCGCGTAGCTCTTTTGGCGACTTTGGGCAGTTTGGATTCGTTGCCGTATCAACTTAACCTTCTCGTGAGCCTCTTCCATCCACGGAATAGTTGTCGGGTCCAGTGCTTTCTTTTCGCCAACTTCGTCCCAGTAAATTGGTGAGCGGCATTTGCGTCCGTAGAGAGCTTCATACGGAGCCATTTGAATTGACGAATGGAAGCTATTGTTATATGCAAATTCGACTAAGGTCATGTGCTGACCCCAATTGCCTCCAAAGTCCAGAATGCACGTTCGTAGCATGTCCTCGAGAGTCTGAATCGTCCGTTCTGACTGGCCATCCGTCTGAGGATGATAGGTCGTGCTCAAGTTGAGTTTCGTCCCCAGGGTTTCTTGAAATTTCTGCCAAAACCGTGATACAAATCGTGGATCCCGATCGGAAACGATGCTCACAGGAACACCGTGTAATCTTACTACTTCATCCATGTACAGTCGAGTCAACTTGTCCATTGAATACTTCATGTTCACCGGCAAGAAATGGGCCGACTTGGTTAATCGATCAACGATCACCCAAACGGCATCGTGTCCTCTTTGCGTCCTCGGTAAACCGGAAACGAAGTCCATGGTAATGTTTTCCCACTTCCACTCGGGTATCTCCAAGGGTTGTAACAGACCCGATGGTTTTTGATGCTCTGCCTTCACTTGCTGGCAAATGAGACATTTTTGTACATATTGCGCGATTTCCTTCTTCATATTGTCCCACCAATAGGTTCCTTTCAGGTCTTGATACATCTTGCTGCTACCCGGATGGATTGTGTACTTAGATCTATGAGCTTCCTCCAGAATTTCTGCTTTCAATGCCTCATCCTTTGGTACCACCACTCGGTTTCGGTACTTTAAAATACCCTCAGGACTCAAATTGAAGTCCGTAGTTTCTCCCTTATCCACTTTCTCTTTCCATTTCTGTACCATCAAATCTTCTTTTTGTGCCTCTTTAATACGTTCCAGTAGAGTGGAGGTAACCCTAACATTGCCAAATATCACCTTATGGCTCCCTAGACAGGGTTTCCACTCGCACACTGATTCTAGCAAACCCCACTCCTTAATCATTAGCCCTGCTACTTGCACCTTACGACTCAAGGCATCTGCTACCACATTTGCCTTTCCCGGATGGTAATTGATCGTACAGTCGTAATCTTCCAGGAACTCCATCCACCTTCGTTGCCTCATGTTTAATTCCTTCTGGGAGAAAAGATATCTAAGACTTTTGTGATCCGAAAACACTTCGAAGGTCACCCCGTATAGGTAATGCCTCCACTTTTTCAGAGCAAACACCACTGCAGCTAATTCTAGATCATGAGTCGGGTAGTTTTGCTCGTGAAGCTTCAATTTTCTAGAGGCGAAAGCAATCACATTTCGATTCTGCATTAAAACGCACCCCAGTCCTTCTCGCGACGCATCCGCATATACTACAAACCCGTCCACTCCATTGGGCAAGACCAGTACTGGAGCCATGGTCAATCTTTTCTTTAATTCTTGAAAACTTGTTTCGCATCGGCCGTTCCAGATAAACTGGCCATGCTTCTTTGTCAAGTCAGTTAAAGGTCCTGCCAGTTTGGAAAAATCTTTAATAAACCGTCGGTAGTACCCAGCTAGCCCTAGAAAGCTGCGAATCTCCGTGGGAGTTTCTGGCCTTTTCCAATTTGTCACGGCCTCAACCTTCGCTGGATCCACCGAAATACCTTCGTGGGAGATCACGTGCCCTAGAAACGCTACTCTCTCCAACCAGAACTCGCATTTACTAAACTTGGCATACAGCTGATGTTCCCTCAATGTCTGCAACACCATTCTCAAATGCTTCTCATGCTCCTCGCGTGACTTGGAGTAGACTAAAATGTCGTCAATAAACACCACGACAAATCGGTCCAGGTAGGGTTTAAAAACCCTATGCATTAAGTCCATGAAGGCGGCGGGAGCATTAGTCAATCCAAAGGGCATAACGGCAAACTCATAATGCCCGTATCTCGAGTTGAAAGCAGTCTTCGGAATGTCCTCCTTCCTAATCAACAACTGGTAGTACCCCTGTCGGAGGTCCAACTTCGAGAAGACCACTGCTCCTTGCAGCTGGTCAAACAACTCGTCGATGTGGGGCAGTGGATACTTGTTCTTGATCGTCACGTTGTTCAGCCCCCTATAGTCAATGCACATCCTCAACGTGCCGTCCTTCTTCTTCACAAACAAGACCGGAGCTCCCCAAGGAGACTCACTCTCGTGAATGAATCCCCGCTCCAAAAGGTCTTGCAGTTGCAACTTAAGCTCCTTAAGTTCTGCAGGCGCCATTCGGTAAGGGGTTTTCGAGATAGGTGCGGTTCCAGGTAAAAGATCTATTCGGAATTCTATCTCTCTTTCCGGAGGTAAAGCCACTAACTCATCAGGGAAAACATCCGGAAATTCCCTCACTACGGCCACGTCTTCCACTTTTAACTTATCCGTAGGGGTATTAATTAGAAAGGCCAAATATCCTTGCGCACCTCTACTTATCAGTTTTCTAGCTCGAATGCCCGAAATGAGAGCAGATGAGGCTAACCTACCCCTTATATCCAACCTTAAGGTTGCCTCACCAGGAATGCGAAATTCCACTATCTTCGTTTTACAATCCAGTTGGGCGTTATATTTGGCTAACCAGTCCATACCCAAAATCACGTCGTACCCCTTAATGGACAAGCTAATCAGGTCTCCTAGAAATCTCCTCTCACCAACCCATACATCACAATCCCTATAAACCATACTAGTCACCAAACGTTGATTCCCCGTAGGTGTACTAACCTCTAAGTCATATGGTAAGCTAGCAGGTTTTATATCGATGCCACACATGAAATCAGGGTTAACAAACGAATGAGTGGCACCGGGATCAATTAAAACTTTGGCAAAGCGGTGGAAAATAGGGATCGTACCTTCCACCACCTCGGAAGACTCTGGGATCTGATGGGGCTCTAAGGAATAAACCCTAGCTGGCACCTTAGGTTTGGATCCGTCTCCCTTGGCTGGTCCAGTGTTGGTTCTTGGCGGTAGCTGACTCCCCTTTCCATCTTGTTTCAGGACCGGACATGTAGCCAGCTGATGGTCCGCACTTCCACACCGCAGACATTTCCCCAGTTTCCTCCAGCAATTATCCTCGGTGTGGTTTGTCTTTCCACAGTGCCCACAGGGACCACGAGGTGCCGAAGCCGAGCCACTCTGGGTGTTTCCCCTTTGTCCTCGCCCAGCTTGGCCGCCCCTGAACGGAGTCCCTCTGCCTGTTCCAGATTGTCGTCCACCCCCAGTTCCTCGTCCAAACTTCGAGGGAGTACTCTTCTCACTTTGTCCAGATGTACTCCCAGGAAAACCACGCTTCTTGGCCTGGAAGTTTCGGACCTGAAGCCGTGCACTCTCAACCCGTTGGGCTTTTTCCATTGCCTCGCTAAAAGTAGTAATTTGAGCCGCTGCGAGATCTTTCTGGATCTCCACGTTCAAGCCCTGAATAAAGCGCCTCACGCGTCGTTGTTCGGTCATAATTAGTTCAGGCGCGAATTTGGACAGGCGGGTAAACTGGCTCTCGTACTCCGCCACAGTCTGAGCCCCTTGCCGGAGCCGGATAAACTCGTCCTCTTTCCTCTCCTGGACTAGAGGAGGGAAAAACTTTGCGTTAAATTCTCGGATGAAGTTCACCCAAGTCCTCTGTGTCTGCTCCCGCTCCCATTTCTGCCTAATTACATTCCACCAGGAACGGGCAGCCCCTTCAAGTTGAAATACGGCAAAAGTCACCTGCCGTTCGTCCGGATAGTGTAAGGCCGCGAATATGTCTACCATCTTCTCCAGCCATTTCTCGGCCACGTCAGGGTCGGGTCCCCCAACAAACTTTGGCGGAGAGAACTTTTGGAAACGTTCTAGTGCTCTATCTTCGCTCTCATTATGATGGCCAGGGTTTCCGGGGTTTCCAGGGTTAGGGTTTGGGTTTTGGCCCTGTTGTTGCACTACTTGCGCAAGTAGGTTGGTCATTTGCTGCATAGCAGCAGCGATTTGAGCATTGGGATCTATTTGGGGTTCAGGAATTGGGCCAGTAGAAGCTTCCCCAGTTTCCCTAACCGGTGTGGGTTGCCTAATACCGCGCCCACGGCCCCGACCACTTCGTGTTCCTTCCATAAGGTATACTTGGTCTAGGCAAGATTACTAAACCAAAGCAGTAACAAAGCATGTAAGTAACAAATAAACTTTCACTTAACACATAGCGATGCATTTCAACCAAGATCACAAGCACACATATATACAAGCCAAACATATATACAAGCAGTCAGTCAAGTACGGCCAAAGCACGTACGTACACAAAGATCCACTTGAGGATAGGCCTATCAAAAGAGATTTACACGTAGCTAACTCTAAATCCAAAACGGTTAGCTAAGGCTCTATCCCTATCCCTATATACATTCAAAACCACCACTATCCAAAAAGGTGCCCTAAGATCAAGGCCTAATCAGTCGCTGGGGTCTGGGACCCAGGCGATGGGGTAGACTCCTCCCCAGACTCGGCCCCAGCACACGAGGCCTCATCACTAGACTCTTCGAGTCCGTCGTCGCACAAGTTAAGGATCGCCTCCGCACGACCCCTGACCTTGCGAGCGCGCTTAACCTCACGCTCGTGACCATCCCTCAGTTGATCACATAGGTCATTAACTCGGTCCTCCGCCTCATTCACATCATACTCTAGCTCCATGATACGTGCGGCTTGCTTCTCATTGGTTGCCCTAGCCTGAGTCACCTCAGCTTCCAATGTCGCAACCGCAGCTTCCAGCTTAGTATTATCCTTAGCAAACTCCTCACGTTCCTTTGCCACCGCCAACACTAGAGTGTTTGGATAGGCGTAGTTGCTACGACACTTGCACTGTCGAACACGGCTGGCCGGGCTCCAACGCACCACGGCCCCCTTCTGCCTAAGTTGATACTTAATTGGCGGCAGCGGACTACGAGGACGATCTCCTGCCGGACGGTCACTCGGGTCACCACTCGCATCCATCCTATAGCAAAGGAAGAAATAACATGATTACACTTAATAGGCATAAACAATAAAATCCTCAAATCGAGCACTTCTATTATACCCAGGCTAATTCAAACCTAGGCTCTGATACCACCTGTGACAGCCCCACCTTCCCCTAAGGCGAACCAAAGGGGTTAGCGGACTGCCTGCCCAGCTCTCGCCAGGACTACGGTACAGTTAACGTCGTTCTATAACGTTCCGGAACATACCATTGCGCGCAAACAAGTCAGAAAACACAAAATAAAAAAAAAATATAATCCGAAATGAATAGTGCTGGACACGCCAGAATCCGGTCGGAATCTGGCCGGATTAGCGGCCGGATTCTTGGCCGGATACTGTCCAGTGAGCATCTCGAATTTTTTTTCAAAAGTTCCACTCAATCCGGCCGGCAATCCGGCCAATATTCCGGCCGGATTGTCTGGCCGGATACCGGCCAGTGAGCAACTGGCCGGGTTTCCAATTTTTCTCAGGCAATCCGGCCTTCAATCCGGCCAGTTTATGGCCGGATTCCTGGCCGGATTCAGGCCAGTGAGCTTTTGCCAAATTTTTTTCTCTTTTGCCGTTTGAAAGCCGATTCGCTCCGAAGTTCATCCAAACATCAATTCAACATATAAACATATATATACAATGAAATCATCATTTACATCCATAATGGCATGCCAACCATTCATTAAGGAGTACACATTCGATTTGCCTATCAAAAGGAAATGAACCCGTTACATTAGGGTTTCACTTCGAGAGCGATACAAAAGACATGTACAAGCTCAGTATGGCAATTGACTATCCAGTCCATTTTCAAAAGCATTTATATTCCTGTAAGGAAAACAAATAACACGGAATGAGCCAAGGCCCAGTGGTATACCACCAAATAACAATCAAAGTCATATAAGAATGAACCTTCATTTAAAGTGCACAAATAAGCAATGAAGCAAAATGGAAAAAGGATACGGTCGGCTCTCAAGAGCCCAATTCCACGCTTGCCATCTTGATCCAATTGCATTGACCCTCCGTCAATGGTACGAGTACCAAACCGTAGACCTCACTATACTTCCATTCCTTCCACCAAACATACCCCAACCGGGCCCGCACTCCAATTCAGTAGTTTTTGGTAATACTCGAGTTTACCGGAACCAAGGGTCTCATTACCACAAGGTTCCCCAGTACAGTCCCCGTGGCATGATAATTTTCACGACCAAGCCCTCGCCGGCTCGATCCAATTAACTACCATACGGGGTTGAGCTCATAAATGCAGTAAGGCCGTTGGACATTGTCCAAATGACATCAATTCAGTTTCCATGAAATGGAATTCACCAACCAATATATCCAGTTCAGTAATGCAATAAAACGGTAGCCATTCAGTGACAATATCAAAAGAGGTGAGGGCGGTCAAGTACACCCTCACCTTAATCAATTCCAATATGCAAGTAAGCCTTCAAGGCATCACATAAACATTTAGCAAAGCCACATAGTAACCATTTAGTGAGTAGTATACTCACCAAGTAAGAAAATGGTGTTTCATACACCGTGATCACCAAGACGCCGTGAGCTACCGTCACGCCCTAGAATCACACAACAAATGCAATGAGACTCGAGAACGAGTCATCAAACAATACTAAACACAACCCCAATAGGGTTTCACATGCATAAGTAGGCATGATAGCAAACCAGAAATTAATATATGGCCTTAACTTAAGCCTCGATAGAAAAACCGTGTTTGAGCGTAGAATGCGGTAATGGCGTAAATTTCACTACGGTTATCGGTTGGGGGTGTAAGACCCACCATTTCGAAGCTATGAAACAGGGCTACAACAATGTAGAAGGGCACTCAATCTAGTTCCTAGCTTAACTAGGTCAAAATTGCAAAAAAACTATACCAGAATTCCCAAAACAGGTTTGCAAAAGACAGAAAACTGTAATCGGTATATCTCAGTCTATACAAGTCCAAATGCCAAAATTCCAAAGGCATATGTTAGCTAAGACATTCAGCTACATTTCATCAGAAGACACCAACTCCAAAATCCAAACCAAATCCAGTCAAAATGTCCAATTACTATCGCAGTTTTCGCATTCTGTCCAAAGCAGAACAGCTACAGTAATGTCGTCATAACTCACTCCACACTAATCCAAAAGCCCTGAAATTTTACAGGCATCTCCATCACATCAATACCTACAACTTTCATGTTTTGAGCAAAGTCTAATTCGGCCTCTAACCTAGTGATCTAAAACCGGACAGAATTGGGGACTTTCAAACCCTAACTTTCCAATTTTCTATCCAAATCCAAAATTAGTTGCATTTGTCCACATTTCACACCCACTAGAGCCATTATAGTCCATTGCCAATCATCAAAGATGGCCACAACATTCATTTCATATGAAACCAGAAAAATTCCCAAGAAAATAGAAAACTTCACCAAAACTCTTCAAATCAAGAAACAAATCATATATTTCAACACTCATGCCTCCATTAAGCACTAAATAAGCATCATTAGAGGTAGTAGGGTGTTTCAAGCTTCACTTACCAAGAAACAAGAGAGAGGATGATGTGGAGCACCTTAGGCCTTCAAACAAATCTCACCAAACTACTTACTAACACTAGAAGGAAAGTTTTTATGGAGTGAAATCAACTCTAGGCTTTGGTTTGTGGTAGATTGGACCAAGTGGAAGCTTGCAAAATGGAGAAGTTCCCTTCCTTCTTGAGCTAAGGAGAGCCGGCCAACAAGAGAAGAAAAATGATGATTTTTGGTGAATTTTTGGATATTTACTTAGTTGGGTCAAAAGTCAAAAACAATGTCAAAAGGTGAATAGTGTTCTTCAAGTTCATCCAATGAGGAGGTGACACTTGTCACCTCCATAAATGCATTCTTATCTTTCCTTTCTCTCTCACATCAATCACATCACCCATTCTACTTATCACTTAACACCCGATAAAATTTTCACAGTATCCGAAACTTAACCTTATTGGCCGAATTTTTCCGAACTTTTCGCACTAGTGGGTCCCACGTCCACTATTTACTCTTAATTTTCTAAAAATTCACCAATGCTAGAAAAATCATCTTAAAACTATAATTGCCCATAAAATCCACTAGGAAAATATTTCTAAGCCAGAAAATGCAGAAAACATGCAATTAAGGGGAAATAAACCCTAGGAAAAATATTAGGGTTTTACGGGTTCTCACATCCTCAAATCTCCAATAAATTTGTATTAGCGCGTCTTTTGGAAAACTAACGATGCGCGAGCGGTATGCACTTAATTAGAACCCATTCACCTGTAATTTCTCAATTAACTTTTCTTAATCTACTATTGATCATTCTTAATTTTCCCAAGATAATTACACTCTCGAGTAGAATATCACCTTGAAACACATATACTCATTATTTCTCACTTAAACGAACCTCCGAAAATTAAATTTGCTAACGTGGCGTTTTAAAAACATAAGGAAGACATTGTTCCATATGAATGAACTTAAAATGGTTGAAATAAATTATTTGGAAAAAACGGGTGGATAAATAATTAATTAAACCATTAAAATAAGATTAAAATAAGTAAAAATTCGGGTCCTCACATCCTTCCCTCCTTAAAAAGAATTTCGTCCTCGAAATTCATACTCTGATTTATGAATAACCCCAAATACTTTCTCCTCCCAAGACCAATTTTCATCACTTTTAATTCTCCTTTTCAAAATTCACACTTATAGAACTTAACTATTCTCAGGTGCCATTCATGATCTTATTACACGCCTAGAGGCGTGGAACAATAGATTACATATACATATAAATCGTAAAATCAATTAGAAGCAAGGTAGATTTTCATATGCCAAAAAGATCATAATGGTTATACTAAATTATAATAAGTTCCTTAAACCATTTCAAAAGAAAAGGGGAATCAACAGGATCAAAACGTGTTAAGTCGCAAAATACATCAGAAGGATGTCATTCCCTATACAAAAGATTACACCCTCTAAAAGTGCCAGTCCATATTAGGGTAAAACTACGATCCCTATTTGTCGAGTGGAGTCAGATTTACCCCTACTCATAGAGTTTCTACTACTTGGGTCCCTTTTTCAATCACTAGCATTAGTCACTCCTTCTGGCACTCGACTGATTTTGCAGTGGATTTAGCAGGTTGTTGAGAATTTACTTTTCCCTTAGAAGTTTTAGGACAATTCGAAAACTTATGCTCGGTACTACCGCAACTCAGACATTTTCCTTGTTTTCTCCAGTACTCGGATTCAGTGTGGTTAATCTGGCCACAGTATCCACAAGTTACGTGAGGAGTCACGGCTTGACCAGTTTGAGATTTCCTTTTTTGTTGACCTCGTCTACTCCGATTTCCTTTTGGCGGGGTTTTGCTTGATGGAGTTCCTCCGGGTTTTTCATGCATCTTCACTCCTCCAACCTCTTTTTCCATATTAAGGGGTTGGGTAGACTTCTCGGATGGTTTAGGGATACCACTTGGGTTACACCTCTTTCTAGCGTGAAAAGTCTTAGATTGAGACTTAGCATTTTCTACCCTCTGTGCCTTATCCAAGGCATCCGTAAAAGTGGTAATCTGGGCAGCTGCTAGGGACTCTTGAATTTCTATATTTAACTCCTGAATAAACCTCCTTATCCTTTTCCGTTCAATGAGTACAAGCTCAGGGGCAAATTTGGAAAGTTTGGTGAACCGCTCCTCGTACTCGGCCACACTTAATAACCCTTGTTTTAACTTAATAAAGTCGTCCTTCCTCTTTTCTTGTATAATTGGCGGGAGGAACTTGACATTAAACTCCCTCTCAAAGTTTACCCAAGTCCAAGGGATTTGTTCTCTTTCCCACTTTGCACCAACAACATTCCACCACGAGCGTGCCGCCCCTTCAAATTGGAAAACAACAAAATTCACTTGCCATTCCTCGGTATAATCTAAAGTAGCAAAAATATCAACCATCCTTTCAAACCAATTTTCTGCTACTTCGGGATCAGACCCTCCATGGAACTTAGGGGGAGCGAACTTCAAGAATCGTTCGAGAGTTCTATCCTCACCCCTCTCTTGGTTCCTAGGTTGATCGGCTGGTTCAGGTTCCTGACGCTCAGCTAAGTGCTCGAGAATATCGGTCATGCGGTTAATGACCATAGCCACTTGGTCACCCTCTTCGTTTCTAGGGTTTTGATTTAGTCCAGTCGCGGACCCCTCACCTCTCTCGGGAGTGCGAGGTTGCCGAAGCCCACGCCCACGCCCCCGTCCACGTCCTCGCCGATTCATTTAGCAAGCTTCTAAACGCATAATAGAAGTAGAAAGTATAAGCATGTGAATCGAAAAACAGGTACACATGGCAAGAACACTTTAAATCAAAACATAGCTATTTGCATAAGTTAGAAGTCATGTCACATTTCAATGTGCATACAACGAGTTAATAGTATCAAATACAGGTCATAGGCAACTAAGTGCCACAAATATAGTACTTGCAGGTAAAATACAAAAGACCTCACGGCATGCACTACCCCTACTATCGTAGGCAGGATCGAAAGGAGAAAAACCATAAGCCTAATTAGGGGCAAAATTAGAAGAATCCACGATACCAATCCACATCATTCGAATGATTATAAATTTCAAATTGCATCCAAAAGCCTGAGCTACTTTCTAAATTCTTCGCCTCCTTACTAGATTCAAGGTGAAAGTTCTTGTATAACTAGGGTAATAAGTCAAACCAAACAGAATGCAAAGATGTCTCATTTTCAAGTTCAAAGTGGAGCCCAAAATTGTTCAAATGGTTCAACTTTTTTTTCGAAATGCTCGACAAGCAAAAGAGTGGGGAATGCAAGGTTTCTAACCCTTAAACTCACTAGATAGCTATTTAGATTTTCTAATCTTGATCCACCTCCAACCTAACTTGAAGAGTGAAGTCTTATAGTATTTTGTAAGCAAAAATGGTGCTACAACCCCAAACACCAAGATCACATTGAACTTAATACACAATCAAATCTCACAGTCCGGCATCCTAAACTTTTAAGCCTAGGACACTCTACAAAGATTTAAAGTCTAAGCTCTGATACCAACTGTGACGCCCCCACTTCTCCTAAGGGCGAATCCAAGGGTATCCGCGGGACGCCTGCCCAACTCTCGCCGGCACTCGTTACAAATTCAATCCAAACTTAAGAATAACCAATCGATACTAAAAGTCGAAAATAGAAAGGAAGGTCAATTCCTTAATAAACATTCAAGTTTTACATCACAAGCTACCAAAATATCTTACATTCCCAAAATAGACAGCTTTCAAAAGTTGTCTAAACAAATACATTCAAAATTCTAATCAAAAGGGCCATCAAGCCGACCTCTCCATAATTCCTTCCATTTTATCTCCTGTTAAGGAAAACAAATCTATCGGGGTGAGCGATTGCTCGTGAGGCCAAGAAAAACATGCAAGACATGTAGTTCAATAATCATTACACTTACACACTAGTGGCAACTATAACATTCAAGAAATTCATAATTTATAATAAACCCCCTTGAGTAGGATGTAGGAGCTCTCAGGAGCTAAATTTTTATTTACTTTGCTCCAAATTCAATTCAATACCTTCTTGTGACAACACCCCATCACTCGGGTAGATAATTAAATTCATAGCACTTTACATATTCGATTTATGTTTTTGAAACAACTCGGGAGGTACCTCCCACCCAAATCGGTGTGGTACTTACTATCGCCCAGTTTATAGGTCTGAGACGATTCGAGAGGTACCTCCCACCAAATCGGTGTGGTACTTGCTATCGTTCAGAGTTCGATGAGACACTGCTCCAGTCAACTTACAATGTTTAATGGTTCTGAGACGATTCGAGAGGTATCTCCCCCCCAAATCGGTGTGGTACTTGCTATGGTTCAGAGGTTTAGGGTACTGAGAGTGTAAGGATCGAAGACAACCAAGTGGAAGAGATAAGCAGTGTAAAGATCACAAACGTAACAATAAGTAAATAAAAAGGAAAGAATTGCAAACCAATTAACTACCTAACTCCTCTTGAGCTTGTAGATTAATTCAAACAAGCTTCTTCAAGTTGATGAATTACAATCACTCTTGTGTACAAAGGAAGGTTCACCTCCTCCTTGCCTCAAACTCCACTCGGTCAAACTAGGAAGTTTTACTATCACTCGGGACAACCCTCGCAGAGCTACACTCATGAAGTATTCACTCACAAATGAAAAGCTTACAATGAACCTCATACCACTAAAACTTCAAATCTTCTTTGGAGAGTATTTTCTCACTAAAATCACTCTAGATCTTTTGTAACTTCAGTGTGCAAAAGTTGTTTGAAGATTCTGACCATACTCTATTTATAGGAGACCAACAAAGTGCTTCATTAATGCTTCCAACGGATAGAAAGTAGCTGAACAGTCAACTAGCCGTTGGAGTATCGGACGTCCGGTACTCCTATTTTTTGCGTCCGACAGCAGGCAATGAGTTTGAGAAATTTTCTTCAATTCTATCGGACGTCCGGTGCAAGCTCTTTGTGTGTCCGACAACAAACAAAGAGATTTGAGAAATCATCTTGTTTCTATCGAACGTCCGGTGGAAACATATTCAATGTCCGATGGTTTCGTCGATTTTGAATGATCCTACCGGACGTCCGATAGAAGCGTCCGATCGAGGTCAGTGATCCAAGGAGAATGTCTTATTTCCTTTGGACGTCCGGTGGTGGAGTTCTTCATGCGTCCGAAGTTACGCAATGATTATCGGACGTCCGATCCAAGCGTCCGACAACTTTCAGCAGCCTTTGTCCCTTTCAATAGCACTTGATCTTTGAATCTGATTTGCTTCACAACTGAAAATATTTCTTAAAGAGATATTAGTATTATCCATTGTTTTGTAAACATCAAAAGTTAGGGATCAAGGTCAATATTCTCCCCCTTTTTGATGATGACAAAACAATGGATGAAATAAGGAAAAAGATTGAGCATATGAGCATAAGCTCCCCCTCACTCGTTGCATTCAAACTTATAATCTCAGAATAACTCCCCCTTACACATAGAATCCATTTCTCCCATTTTTTGTCATCATAAAATGAGAGTAAAAATCTCATACCGCAATCCAGCAACAATAACAGAGAATCCAATATTTCAAACAAAAACAGAGAAATGATACCAGAATTCAGCAATCACCAACATACCAACATATTACAGAGACTTGATACCAAAAGAAGTACCAACATATCACAGAGAGTTTAACAAAGAAAATCATTATTAGATCAGAATTATTTTTTTCTCTCCCATTTTGACATCATACAATTTCAGTAATATACAAAAACATCAAGAAAAACTCAGTTCAAAGCATCAGAAACATCGAAAGAGAATTACAAAAAAAAAATATTATGAACAAGAATCTCATCAATCTTACCAATATCCCCTACTTGTTAGAGTTAGTATCATGTCTAACTATCCACATGCATTTCATGCCTCTTCTCATGTTTTTTCTCACATAACAATCACTTTTCATGTGACCTTTTTGACAACAAAAATTACACAAAATCAAAGAGTTATTTACATGAACATGTTTAATAAATCTTACTTGTTTTCTCTTGTAAATAACAAATTCATTTGCAGCAGAATTTAACTGCTTCTCATGAGTGCCAAGATGAGCCTTTGATTTATTACCTTGAAAACAGTCTTATTTTTTATGTTGGAGCAACTCATTTAAATTATCCATTCTTCTTTTCAAATCACCTTGTTCTTTTTTGAACATTTCACAAAGTCTTGTATTTCTATCAAGCTCAAAGTGTAAAACAGTCTCACTCTTTTTTAAGAAATCACTTTCAGTTTTCAGTTTTTTGTTTTCTTGAAAAAGACGTGCATTGTTCTGAAGAAGAAAGCTAATTTTATGTTTTAATTCCTTGTTTCTAGCATAAGATTCTTTCAAACTATCATGCAATTTTATAATGAAAGATTCAAGATCATCAACAGTTTCATCATCACTTTCAAATTGAGAGTTAGAAGATGTTACCTCATCATCTCCAATGGCCATAAAAGCCAATTGAGCAGATTCTTCTTCCTCTTCAATTTCACCATCGGAGTTGCACTCATTTCATGTGAATTGAAAGTTGTTGAATCTTGGTTTTCTTTCACCGTTCCTCTTCTTCATTGGACACTCACTCATGTAGTGTCCAAGTTGGCCACATTCATAGCATTTGTCACCTTACTTTTTGTTGGACTCATATCTTCCTTTGTTTCTTGCATAGTTGAATTGATTAGAATCTGAATTGCTAGGTCCTCCTCTTCTAAATCTTCTTTTGTTGAGGATCCTCTTGAAACTTCTTGTGATGAGAGCTAGATCACTATCATCAGGTTCCGCATCTTCTTTTTTAGGGAGGCAGAATCATCTTCATCTTGAGATGCCTTTAGAGCAATGCTCCTTCTTACTTTCGCATCCTCTTCCTCTTGCACTTTGGACTTAAGCTTCAGCTCATAAGAGATTAGAGAATTAATAAGAGATTCAATGGGTAAGGAATTCAGATCTCTTGCCTCTTCAATAGCAGTCACTTTACTTTCCCAATCTTTAGACAGAGCATTCAAGATTTTTCTATTTTTCTCTCCTAAGGTATATTCTTTTTTCAGAACCTCTAAATCTTTAATAAAATCATTGAATCTACAATACATTTGATTAATATTTTCATGAGATTCCATCTTAAACGACTCATATTTGGTAATCAGGATAGATTTTTTCTGTTCTCTAACATTCTCACTACCTTTATGAATTTCTTTCAGTTTGTCCCAAATTTCTTTAGCTGACTTGCAACCCTTGACTCTAATAGATTCATTTGAGTTTAAAGTACAATATAACACATTCATGGCCTTTGCATTTAAGGTGAGATGAATTCTATCAGCAGTAGTCAGTTCACTTCTTATTTTTGGTCTAGATCTATGAGTATTTTCATCTATAACAGAGGCATCATATGGACCTTCACTAATAATAAACCACAATTCAATATCAATTGATTGCAAAAAGAAAATCATTCTTTCTTTCCAACTCACATAATAGGACCCATTAAACATAGGTGGTCTAATGACAGAATGTCCTTAAAAAAACATGGCATTATTGGTTGTCATTTTTACTCCTAAGCCGATTGAGCTTAATCTCAAGGAGACCAAGCTCTGATACCAATTGTAAGGATCGAAAACAACCAAGTGGAAAAGATAAGCAGTGTAAAGATCACAAACGTAACAATAAGTAAATAAAAAGGAAAGAATTGCAAACCAATTAACTACCCAACTCCTCTTGAGCTTGTACATTAATTCAAACAAGCTTCTTCAAGTTGATGAATTACAATCACTCTTGTGTACAAAGGAAGGTTCACCTCCTCCTTGCCCCGAACTCCACTCGGTCAAGTTAGGAAGTTTTACTATCCCTCAGGACAACCCTCGTAGAGCTACACTCATGAAGTATTCACTCACAAATGAAAAGCTTACAATGAACCTCACACCACTAAAACTACAAATCTTCTTTGGAGAGTATTTTCTCTGTGAGACCCCGGTCAGTTATTAAGTTTGATATTAGGTGATATTCATTATTTGTGCGGTAAATTTTAGGATTTTAGGGTTAATTAGAAAACCCTGAGTTGGGGCTAGAATTGAAACCCTAGTTTTTGTACTAATCCTAAGTTCGAGTGGTGGTTAAAGTTAGTTATGCTAGTGTGTGTTTTCGTGCGGGTAAGTATAGGATTTGATCCATTTTATATAGGTTAAGTGAGTTTTGAAGTTAGGAAAACCCTAAACTAGAAAAAATTTCTAGTGTTATGATTTGTTAGAATTCTAAGTTGGGTTTAAAACCCTAATTTTGCCTATGACAAAAATATTATTGTTTAGTTGCTTTTATGTGAGTTAAGGTATGATTAAGTATAGGTGATTAAGAAAGGAATGTGATTAGTGAAGCAATTAAGTGTGATTACATGTTTTGGACTAGATTAAGTTTATAACCTATGGAGTAAATTGAAAGAGTTCCAAATGTTTAAGGGCAAGAGTGGATCAAATGCAAAGTTGCAGGTGTAAGGGCTTGAGAGCAAATTGGGAGCTTTTATGTGATTGGTGGTAGTAGAAAATATCTTCCATAAGCTTTGACTATATTATACCATAGGATTTGTAAGATAATCATAAGGCAAAAAACAAAACAAACCAAAGGAAAAGAAAGAGAGAGAGAGCCGAGAGGGAGAGAAAGAAAAAGAGAGAGAAAAGCTTTTGTTTCTTGCATTTGTGTTCATCAACCTTGAGTTTGGATCTTGGAAGAACAACTTGGGGCTTGAGTTTTGGAAGATCAACCTAAGAAACTTGCAACTAGAAGGTAAGTCATCTCTCTTGGAAGTTAAAGTTTGCTGCTTAAGTCTTGAATCCATGAAAAGTGATGCTTTTGTTGTTTTTATGATCTTATATGATATAGATGGTGATTATATAGAGTTTAATGGTTCATCTTGGTGATATTTTGCTGCTGAAATTTCAGTCAAACCAAGAGAAATTAGGGATTCTTGTAATAGGTTTTCTTAGTTGATTGGGTTGGTGATTAAACTTGATAATGGGACTTTTGGTGTGATTATCTCATTTGAATGGTGAATTCTTAATAAAATCAGGTTTGGTTATGAAACCCTAATATAAATGGAAGTTAGTTTAGCTTGGTTAGGGTTTAGTTAGTTAGGGTTTTTGAAGTGAGTGAAAAACTAGTGAAATTGGATTCTAGATTGTGGTTGGTGTTTGGTAATTTTTGTGGTAATTTGGGGAAGAAATTTCGGACTATTGGTAGGTCTTTTAGAATCTGGTATAGGTAGTATTGTTTGGTATGAGTTTGGCTAGAAAGCTTGTATTAGAACCATAGAAACGGACTGTGCGGTTGTGACGTTCGAAATCGGCAAAACTGGAAGCAGGGCAGTCCACAAATCCGAACTTGGGTTCTATTTTTCGTTATGCTACGTGCGGATTCAGAGGTT
This sequence comes from Coffea eugenioides, assembly GCF_003713205.1. Classification (NCBI taxonomy): domain Eukaryota; kingdom Viridiplantae; phylum Streptophyta; class Magnoliopsida; order Gentianales; family Rubiaceae; genus Coffea; species Coffea eugenioides. The sequence continues at coordinate 4,485,070 of NC_040036.1, read as the reverse complement.
TCTCAAAACATAAAAGTTGTAGCTTCTTAAGTCCTTAATGTGCCTGAAACATTTCAGGTCAAACGGATCAGTGTAACCCGAGTTATAGCCAAAACACTTGCACCTATTTTGAACACTGGATTGTGTTACGCTTTTGGATTTAGCCTCTGACCATGCTCGGTTTGCCTGGATAACGTGCAAAATGGGTGTTGACCCCTTCATAAGAAATGTAAATCTTGGTTTTAGCTTCGAAACAGTATAAAGTGCGTCCAAGTCCAAGTTCCGTAGCTCCAGTTATAACCAAAACAAGGTCGGTTGTCAGAACTGCCTTTGAATTTGGACAGTTCTGACAGGAATTTTGGACCCTTTTTCACCCTGCTCTATATTGATTCAGGTTTTGACCAAAAAATAAAAGTTTTAGAATTATGACATAGCCTTTTAATGCCTTTGGAATTTCTTGATTTGGGTTTACGAGCTGTGAGTTATGGTCCGACAAACAGACCCTATCCATCACCCTAAAGTGCAAACTTCTGGTACAGTTTTCCATAATTTCGACCTACTTCCATTCAGGTCCAGATTAAGTTGTCTTCATGAAAATTGTCACCCTTCCTCTTAGCTTCGTAACGGTACCTCATGCACTTTGATCCGACACTCGTAGCTTCGATTGTGTTCAAAACAGTTTTTGACACCAAAACGGTTATGCTGTCATTTCCGTTTCCATTTGCCGATTCCGCACATGCATGTGCCAATTTTGCCATTTTGCTTGTTTTAGGCATGTTAGTAGCCGTTTGTGATATAATGTGATGCAATCTTTTATTTCAGACGGTGGTGAGCTAGACGGAGCCGGTGGGGCCTACTAGCTATCCTTCGCGACGCAATTTTTGTACTTTTGCTATCTTTGTTCTTTGAGTAAGTATTCGGACCGTTTTGTATATAACTTGCTTATGTGTTTTGAGGTGAATGAAAGGGTACCTAGGCGAGAGTGTACTTCATCGCACTTGACCTAAACCCTAATTTACATGCATATTTATACATGACATGTCTAAATGAATTATTTTGGGTTTGAACCCCTTGAGCTTGTAGCTCGGGGTGACGTTTGTGAGTTGGGGTTGATCTTCCGAACCTAGATGGACTATTCGAGCCAGCCGGGGCCTGGTCGGAGCCAGTCCAACCTAGTCTGAGGTCACTAAGTTTGTGAATCCGGTTCACCGAGAATGTGAACCAAGTTTGTGAACCGAGCTTGTGAACCAAGCTCAATTTCGTTCGCTCGAGCAATTTTGTGAGGTGACTGGCCAGTGAGGGTGATAAGGTGTTTGGTGGGTGTACAAGTGGAGTTCTACGGACCTTAAGTGTGGTCGACGGAGGGTCAGCAGAAGGTCACACCTGGCAAATGACGTGGCTTTGGAGCCAACCTGTATCCTTCATTTGTATTGTTACTTTTGCACTTGACTTGACATTTTTGTGAAATAGTTGTTTATCTTAATGTGAAATTTACGCTTTTCCCCCCCGCCGTTTACTTACTAAGTATTTAGCTTACCCCTTTTCCTTTGTTTTCCTTAACAGGGAACGACGCGGGGAAACCCTTTTACGCTATCACTAGTGTAGTTAGGTTTGGTTTGTAACGGTTGGACAACTAAGATATTTCTTTTACTTTGGTGATATGTATAAAGAACCCGTCTTCGGGTCTACTTTTGCTCTTGGTTCTGTAGTAGTCCCGATAACTCCTTTTGAGGATGTAATACCCTTCTGGGATTGAATATATTGTGAATAGTATTCTTTTAGTTTATGTAGTTTTATTAGCTTTGTGTTTTGAGTCCTGGCGCGAGTTAGGCAGGCGTCCCGCCGATACCCTCGGGTTCGCCTTTGGGAGAAGTTGGGGCGTCACATTCTCACTAAAATCACTCTAGATCTTTTGTATCTTCAGTGTGCAAAAGTTGTTTGAAGATTCTGACCATACTCTATTTATAGGAGACCAACAAAGTGCTTCATTAATGCTTCCAACGGATAGAAAGTAGCTGAACAGTCAACTAGCCGTTGGAGTATCGGACGTCCGGTACTCCTGTTTTGTATTATCCATTGTTTTGTAAACATCAAAAGTTAGGGACCAAGGTCAACAGAGACGACTCGAGAGGTACCTCCCACCAAATCGGTGTGGTACTTACAATCGTTCAGTGGTCGATGAGACATCGCTCCAATCGACTTAGAAGAGTTTATGGTTCCGAGATGACACGAGAGGTACCTCCCACCCGAATCGGTGTGGTACTTACTATCGCTCAGTGGTCGATGAGACATCGCTCCAATCGACTTATGGAGCCATAGCATAATTAATCACTGAAACACTTCACTTAATTCACTTAACAAGTCACTTCAAGTAATTCCCTTCAAGTAGTTCAAGTACGTTTCACGTAAATATTCACTTCAAGTATTTCATGTCAAGTAATTCAAGTACACTTCACGTAAATATTCACTTCAAGTATTTCATGTCCAGTAATTCAATCACCACTTCACTTGAATGAGAACGAGTGCGGTAAAGTTCACACTTGACTCAGCATTTTCAAAATATTCAATTACTAATAACGATTAAGCACGTAACACGTTGACATACACTTGACACTCACCAAGTAAACAAGGAAGAAATGTCACTTGAAGTTCAGGCGTTCACCGTGGGATCCTCTTGAAGGTCCTCGTGCGAGCCTGAGCAATTAATAGTGAACTATCATGTATAATCTCAATTATCACGAATGACTGTACACTTGTACAATCTAAGAAAATTTCACGAAAGTGAGCCTAAATTACTCGCGAATTAAGGCTCAAAAGTGGGGTTTTTAAAGCACAAGAGAAATCGAGTTTTCTTCTTCGAAATCAAGTATAAAACGTTCAAGTGATATTGAGGGAAAAAGGAGAATTCGAAAAACTCCATTTCCTTAAGTTTCGAAAATTTCAGCTTTGATACAAGATCTTTGAAAAATCGTATCTCACTCATTACAAGTCCAAAATTGGAAAAATGGTACCGTTGGAAACTTCTTCCAAAGTACTAAAAGTTCCTAGAAGACATTTTTTCATGATTCCAAATGGATGACATTCGAAATGTGGCTCAAAGTGGCTGTTTTGGACCATTAAGACAGTTTTGGGTTAATTTTCGATAAAGTTTGGAAATTCGGAAAAATTCACACAATACGAACTAGCCTCTAAAATTTGGAACTCAATTAGAGTTACAATCAAAGTTTAAAACACAACAGGCGGAACGGGAATCGGAGTTTTGAGTATCGAGAGGCATCAGTCCAAAGTTGGTCACATTTCGCAAACTGTTCAGTCATTTTTCAGATTTAAAGACTATCTTGGAAATATCATTTGGCCATCGATTTGGCATTAGAAATACACCAAAATTGGTACTCTAAATCTTCCATGTGTGAACAACATTTCTACCAAGTTTCATGCAAAAATTCCCACAGGAAGGCAGTCACTAAAACAACTAAAGTTCAAGAAATATTTCAAGGCTAATCTGCCTTCTCACTTTTCTTTTTGCTTGCAAACGTTTTGTGCAATGAAATCGGTTCTAAATCACTCCATTTTTGAAACCAAGAGTCCATAAACATCCAATATGCAATTTAAAGGTAATGAACATCACAATTTTCAAAATATAACTCCCCAAATCAGATTTGACCATTCGGCCAATAGAAAAGGAAAAGTTTTCCAGATTTGAAAAGCAGACTTTGGGACATCTGTTAGCATCGAGAAGGACTGGGAATTGCACCAAACTTGGTAGTATTACACTACCATATGAGGGCTATTCCATTGTAAATTTTCATAGAAAAAAACATACGAAAAGTCAGTTAACAAAATTGTTAAAATCCCACAAGTTTCCAAGGAAAATCTGTCTTTGTATGCAAATTTTTCCTTTTCTAAATATTCGGCCAATGAAAACATCTCAAATCTGATTCATTTAGGTAGACAATGTCTAAGAAGCATCCAATATGTGTTTGGTAGGTGATTAACACCAAGAATTTCGAAACAACAAGTCCCAATCAAGGTTAAGGCATCAACTAGCCAAAAGAGGGTTTCAAATCATTGAGTCAGTTTCAAACTTCGGCCACAACTCACTCAATTCAACTTGGAATTGAGCGAGGTTGGTGGCGTTGAAAACTAGAGTCATAAAGCTACAATTTCTTAGAAGAAATCATATTCAAAATCTGTCCACAGCTAGCTCATATTTGAACATAAATTCGCTGCTCAAAACAGAGCTCCCAGTGTAGATGCGAAACAGGACACTCATGTTCAAACGATTGGTATGGACTACTCAGGTGGAATCAGAATGTACATTTTATACCGTTGGAAAGATGAGAATGTCTAGTTTCCAGTACCACAAACGGCACTCGATTTCAATAACCGAGAAAAACGTTATAGCTAAAACAAAATCACTGCCAAAGCAGTTACCGAAAAATTTCCAGTTTTTCCTGACTTCGGAAAACCCATCATTTGGCCAACCAAATCATGAAATTTTTTGATGAAACTTTCTACACCACCCACACAACATGTATACATCATAAATAAGTCATTAGAACCACAAAAAAATTGCTCTAAGGCCACGGCATGTACAGGGGCAGAAATGGAAAAATATTCCCTCATCACTTCCTTTGAGTTTTCCTTCAACAATACAACCTATTTCCACTAGATTAAACACTAATCCAACATTAATAACATCAAAACACAACAAATCAGTCCATGAAGCCATAGTGGGAGTTCATAGAGTCCACACACCAAATTTCTAACAATTTAAAGCTACCCATGAGAATCCAAGAGCTCATGAGTTTAATATAACTTCTATAAACTAAGATTTTTTAGGTTGATCGTTCATTACCTCTTTGGATGAGCAAGACAGAAATTTTCGCCCTCTTGAAACTCAACAAAACCGTGAAAAGCAAGCTCTCTTCCTAGCTAATGTGGTTCACCAAATGTTTAGCAAGTTGTGCGTAAAATTTGAGGTGATTTGGACAAGAAATGAGCAAGAAAATGGAGAGCTTTTGGATCTTGTTTCTTCCTTCTCCTTTGGCCGGCTAGAATGAGAGAGAGAGGAGAGTGCTTTTGTGCTGCAATGAAGCTTCCAAGAGAAGCTAAAATGTGTGGCTCTAAATCGTTTCAAAAGTCAACTCTCTCTCGCGCACGTACGCGCGCGTTTAGTGCTCGATTCCTCTCGAGTTTGTTTCACTTGTGCACTGAACCTCTAATGCACTTCCAATCATATTATTATTATTCACTCTTAATGGTCTAAAAATAAAGGTCCAAAGTCCCTTAATTGATTGCGCGCGTAAAGACGCGTACTTCCGATTTGCGCGCGATAAAGTGGAATTTTCAAGAAATTCTTATAACAATAGTATAACTATCTAACACTTAAACATAAAAATACCTATTTCAAGACTAATGTACAAATCTCCAACTTTCCAAGCTTATTGTATTCTCGAATTGATTATTGACTCCAAACGCGTATTCACTATTCTCACTTAACGAGCTTTCAAAAATTAAATTTTGAAACGAGTCATTTTAAAAATACATGTAAGTCACAGATCCATCTAATGAGGAAAATAATGAAGCCATAATTACTGGAAAATAGGCAAATGCAAAGGGCGTGCTACCCAAATTTGCACTCAAGGACTGGGTAGATATACTCATGACTTGAGTATGGGTTGAGGATGAAACTAACTTGAATCATCTAAGGTATTCAAGTCTTCTTTAATAGAGGCTTATAAGTTAGAATCCGGCCAAAACTTGTACCCTTGAAAAAATAAAATTTAAGACTAATAGAAATACATTTTTTTCGTTTCTTCAACTCAAATGGCATTTCCAAGTATAATTACTGCGAAGTTTCACCGTTTTAAGAGCGGCCATGAGTGTAATATAACTTCTATAAACTAAGATTTTTGAGGTTGATCGTTCATTACCTCTTTGGATGAGCAAGACAGAAATTTTCGGCCTCTTGAAGCTCAACAAAACCGTGGAAAGAAAGCTCTCTTCCTAGCTAATGTGGTTCACCAAGTGTTTAGCAAGTTGTACGTAAAATTTGAGGTGATTTGGACAAGAAATGAGCAAGAAAATGGAGAGCTTTTGGATCTTGTTTCTTCCTTCTCCTTTGGCCGGCTAGAATGAGAGAGAGAGAGAGGAGAGTGCTTTTGGGCTGCAATGAAGCTTCCAAGAGAAGCTAAAATGTGTGGCTCTAAATCGTTTCAAAAGTCAACTCTCTCTCCTGCGCGTACGCGCTTTTCGTGCTCGATTCCTCTCGAGTTTGTTTCACTTGTGCACTAAACCTCTAATGCACTTCCAATCATATTTTTATTATTCACTCTTAATGGTCTAAAAATAAAGGTCTAAAGTCCCTTAATTGATCGCGCGCGTAAAGACGCGTACTTCCGATTTGTGCGAGATAAAGTGGAATTTTCAAGAAATTCTTATAACGATAGTATAACTATCTAACACTTGAACACTTAAACATAAAAATACCTATTTCAAGACTAATGTACAAATCTCCAATTTTTCAAGCTTATTGTATTCTCGAATTGATTATTGACTCCAAACGCGTATTTACTATTCTCACTTAACGAGCTTTCAAAAATTAAATTTTGAAACGAGTCACTTTAATAATACATGTAAGTCACAGATCCATGTAATTAGGTCTAAAAAGATTGAAATAAAATATTCGGAGCAAACGGTAATTAAATATTTAAATAAGCTAGCAATAGGAATTTAAAATAAGGAGAATTTGCGGGTCCTCACATGAGTCTAGTATTACCTCCTCAAATCTCCAATAAATTTGTATTAGCGCGTCTTTTGGAAAACTAACGATGCGCGAGCGGTATGCACTTAATTAGAACCCATTCACCTGTAATTTCTCAATTAACTTTTCTTAATCTACTATTGATCATTCTTAATTTTCCCAAGATAATTACACTCTCGAGTAGAATATCACCTTGAAACACATATACTCATTATTTCTCACTTAAACGAACCTCCGAAAATTAAATTTGCTAACGTGGCGTTTTAAAAACATAAGGAAGACATTGTTCCATATGAATGAACTTAAAATGGTTGAAATAAATTATTTGGAAAAAACGGGTGGATAAATAATTAATTAAACCATTAAAATAAGATTAAAATAAGTAAAAATTCGGGTCCTCACATCCTTCCCTCCTTAAAAAGAATTTCGTCCTCGAAATTCATACTCTGATTTATGAATAACCCCAAATACTTTCTCCTCCCAAGACCAATTTTCATCACTTTTAATTCTCCTTTTCAAAATTCACACTTATAGAACTTAACTATTCTCAGGTGCCATTCATGATCTTATTACACGCCTAGAGGCGTGGAACAATAGATTACATATACATATAAATCGTAAAATCAATTAGAAGCAAGGTAGATTTTCATATGCCAAAAAGATCATAATGGTTATACTAAATTATAATAAGTTCCTTAAACCATTTCAAAAGAAAAGGGGAATCAACAGGATCAAAACGTGTTAAGTCGCAAAATACATCAGAAGGATGTCATTCCCTATACAAAAGATTACACCCTCTAAAAGTGCCAGTCCATATTAGGGTAAAACTACGATCCCTATTTGTCGAGTGGAGTCAGATTTACCCCTACTCATAGAGTTTCTACTACTTGGGTCCCTTTTTCAATCACTAGCATTAGTCACTCCTTCTGGCACTCGACTGATTTTGCAGTGGATTTAGCAGGTTGTTGAGAATTTACTTTTCCCTTAGAAGTTTTAGGACAATTCGAAAACTTATGCTCGGTACTACCGCAACTCAGACATTTTCCTTGTTTTCTCCAGTACTCGGATTCAGTGTGGTTAATCTGGCCACAGTATCCACAAGTTACGTGAGGAGTCACGGCTTGACCAGTTTGAGATTTCCTTTTTTGTTGACCTCGTCTACTCCGATTTCCTTTTGGCGGGGTTTTGCTTGATGGAGTTCCTCCGGGTTTTTCATGCATCTTCACTCCTCCAACCTCTTTTTCCATATTAAGGGGTTGGGTAGACTTCTCGGATGGTTTAGGGATACCACTTGGGTTACACCTCTTTCTAGCGTGAAAAGTCTTAGATTGAGACGTAGCATTTTCTACCCTCTGTGCCTTATCCAAGGCATCCGTAAAAGTGGTAATCTAGGCAGCTGCTAGGGACTCTTGAATTTCTATATTTAACTCCTGAATAAACCTCCTTATCCTTTTCCGTTCAATGAGTACAAGCTCAGGGGCAAATTTGGAAAGTTTGGTGAACCGCTCCTCGTACTCGGCCACACTTAATAACCCTTGTTTTAACTTAATAAAGTCGTCCTTCCTCTTTTCTTGTATAATTGGCGGGAGGAACTTGACATTAAACTCCCTCTCAAAGTTTACCCAAGTCCAAGGGATTTGTTCTCTTTCCCACTTTGCACCAACAACATTCCACCACGAGCGTGCCGCCCCTTCAAATTGGAAAACAACAAAATTCACTTGCCATTCCTCGGTATAATCTAAAGTAGCAAAAATATCAACCATCCTTTCAAACCAATTTTCTGCTACTTCGGGATCAGACCCTCCATGGAACTTAGGGGGAGCGAACTTCAAGAATCGTTCGAGAGTTCTATCCTCACCCCTCTCTTGGTTCCTAGGTTGATCGGCTGGTTCAGGTTCCTGACGCTCAGCTAAGTGCTCGAGAATATCGGTCATGCGGTTAATGACCATAGCCACTTGGTCACCCTCTTCGTTTCTAGGGTTTTGATTTAGTCCAGTCGCGGACCCCTCACCTCTCTCGGGAGTGCGAGGTTGCCGAAGCCCACGCCCACGCCCCCGTCCACGTCCTCGCCGATTCATTTAGCAAGCTTCTAAACGCATAATAGAAGTAGAAAGTATAAGCATGTGAATCGAAAAACAGGTACACATGGCAAGAACACTTTAAATCAAAACATAGCTATTTGCATAAGTTAGAAGTCATGTCACATTTCAATGTGCATACAACGAGTTAATAGTATCAAATACAGGTCATAGGCAACTAAGTGCCACAAATATAGTACTTGCAGGTAAAATACAAAAGACCTCACGGCATGCACTACCCCTACTATCGTAGGCAGGATCGAAAGGAGAAAAACCATAAGCCTAATTAGGGGCAAAATTAGAAGAATCCACGATACCAATCCACATCATTCGAATGATTATAAATTTCAAATTGCATCCAAAAGCCTGAGCTACTTTCTAAATTCTTCGCCTCCTTACTAGATTCAAGGTGAAAGTTCTTGTATAACTAGGGTAATAAGTCAAACCAAACAGAATGCAAAGATGTCTCATTTTCAAGTTCAAAGTGGAGCCCAAAATTGTTCAAATGGTTCAACTTTTTTTTCGAAATGCTCGACAAGCAAAAGAGTGGGGAATGCAAGGTTTCTAACCCTTAAACTCACTAGATAGCTATTTAGATTTTCTAATCTTGATCCACCTCCAACCTAACTTGAAGAGTGAAGTCTTATAGTATTTTGTAAGCAAAAATGGTGCTACAACCCCAAACACCAAGATCACATTGAACTTAATACACAATCAAATCTCACAGTCCGGCATCCTAAACTTTTAAGCCTAGGACACTCTACAAAGATTTAAAGTCTAAGCTCTGATACCAACTGTGACGCCCCCACTTCTCCTAAGGGCGAATCCAAGGGTATCCGCGGGACGCCTGCCCAACTCTCGCCGGCACTCGTTACAAATTCAATCCAAACTTAAGAATAACCAATCGATACTAAAAGTCGAAAATAGAAAGGAAGGTCAATTCCTTAATAAACATTCAAGTTTTACATCACAAGCTACCAAAATATCTTACATTCCCAAAATAGACAGCTTTCAAAAGTTGTCTAAACAAATACATTCAAAATTCTAATCAAAAGGGCCATCAAGCCGACCTCTCCATAATTCCTTCCATTTTATCTCCTGTTAAGGAAAACAAATCTATCGGGGTGAGCGATTGCTCGTGAGGCCAAGAAAAACATGCAAGACATGTAGTTCAATAATCATTACACTTACACACTAGTGGCAACTATAACATTCAAGAAATTCATAATTTATAATAAACCCCCTTGAGTAGGATGTAGGAGCTCTCAGGAGCTAAATTTTTATTTACTTTGCTCCAAATTCAATTCAATACCTTCTTGTGACAACACCCCATCACTCGGGTAGATAATTAAATTCATAGCACTTTACATATTCGATTTATGTTTTTGAAACAACTCGGGAGGTACCTCCCACCCAAATCGGTGTGGTACTTACTATCGCCCAGTTTATAGGTCTGAGACGATTCGAGAGGTACCTCCCACCAAATCGGTGTGGTACTTGCTATCGTTCAGAGTTCGATGAGACACTGCTCCAGTCAACTTACAATGTTTAATGGTTCTGAGACGATTCGAGAGGTATCTCCCCCCCAAATCGGTGTGGTACTTGCTATGGTTCAGAGGTTTAGGGTACTGAGAGTGTAAGGATCGAAGACAACCAAGTGGAAGAGATAAGCAGTGTAAAGATCACAAACGTAACAATAAGTAAATAAAAAGGAAAGAATTGCAAACCAATTAACTACCTAACTCCTCTTGAGCTTGTAGATTAATTCAAACAAGCTTCTTCAAGTTGATGAATTACAATCACTCTTGTGTACAAAGGAAGGTTCACCTCCTCCTTGCCTCAAACTCCACTCGGTCAAACTAGGAAGTTTTACTATCACTCGGGACAACCCTCGCAGAGCTACACTCATGAAGTATTCACTCACAAATGAAAAGCTTACAATGAACCTCATACCACTAAAACTTCAAATCTTCTTTGGAGAGTATTTTCTCACTAAAATCACTCTAGATCTTTTGTAACTTCAGTGTGCAAAAGTTGTTTGAAGATTCTGACCATACTCTATTTATAGGAGACCAACAAAGTGCTTCATTAATGCTTCCAACGGATAGAAAGTAGCTGAACAGTCAACTAGCCGTTGGAGTATCGGACGTCCGGTACTCCTATTTTTTGCGTCCGACAGCAGGCAATGAGTTTGAGAAATTTTCTTCAATTCTATCGGACGTCCGGTGCAAGCTCTTTGTGTGTCCGACAACAAACAAAGAGATTTGAGAAATCATCTTGTTTCTATCGAACGTCCGGTGGAAACATATTCAATGTCCGATGGTTTCGTCGATTTTGAATGATCCTACCGGACGTCCGATAGAAGCGTCCGATCGAGGTCAGTGATCCAAGGAGAATGTCTTATTTCCTTTGGACGTCCGGTGGTGGAGTTCTTCATGCGTCCGAAGTTACGCAATGATTATCGGACGTCCGATCCAAGCGTCCGACAACTTTCAGCAGCCTTTGTCCCTTTCAATAGCACTTGATCTTTGAATCTGATTTGCTTCACAACTGAAAATATTTCTTAAAGAGATATTAGTATTATCCATTGTTTTGTAAACATCAAAAGTTAGGGATCAAGGTCAATATTCTCCCCCTTTTTGATGATGACAAAACAATGGATGAAATAAGGAAAAAGATTGAGCATATGAGCATAAGCTCCCCCTCACTCGTTGCATTCAAACTTATAATCTCAGAATAACTCCCCCTTACACATAGAATCCATTTCTCCCATTTTTTGTCATCATAAAATGAGAGTAAAAATCTCATACCGCAATCCAGCAACAATAACAGAGAATCCAATATTTCAAACAAAAACAGAGAAATGATACCAGAATTCAGCAATCACCAACATACCAACATATTACAGAGACTTGATACCAAAAGAAGTACCAACATATCACAGAGAGTTTAACAAAGAAAATCATTATTAGATCAGAATTATTTTTTTCTCTCCCATTTTGACATCATACAATTTCAGTAATATACAAAAACATCAAGAAAAACTCAGTTCAAAGCATCAGAAACATCGAAAGAGAATTACAAAAAAAAAATATTATGAACAAGAATCTCATCAATCTTACCAATATCCCCTACTTGTTAGAGTTAGTATCATGTCTAACTATCCACATGCATTTCATGCCTCTTCTCATGTTTTTTCTCACATAACAATCACTTTTCATGTGACCTTTTTGACAACAAAAATTACACAAAATCAAAGAGTTATTTACATGAACATGTTTAATAAATCTTACTTGTTTTCTCTTGTAAATAACAAATTCATTTGCAGCAGAATTTAACTGCTTCTCATGAGTGCCAAGATGAGCCTTTGATTTATTACCTTGAAAACAGTCTTATTTTTTATGTTGGAGCAACTCATTTAAATTATCCATTCTTCTTTTCAAATCACCTTGTTCTTTTTTGAACATTTCACAAAGTCTTGTATTTCTATCAAGCTCAAAGTGTAAAACAGTCTCACTCTTTTTTAAGAAATCACTTTCAGTTTTCAGTTTTTTGTTTTCTTGAAAAAGACGTGCATTGTTCTGAAGAAGAAAGCTAATTTTATGTTTTAATTCCTTGTTTCTAGCATAAGATTCTTTCAAACTATCATGCAATTTTATAATGAAAGATTCAAGATCATCAACAGTTTCATCATCACTTTCAAATTGAGAGTTAGAAGATGTTACCTCATCATCTCCAATGGCCATAAAAGCCAATTGAGCAGATTCTTCTTCCTCTTCAATTTCACCATCGGAGTTGCACTCATTTCATGTGAATTGAAAGTTGTTGAATCTTGGTTTTCTTTCACCGTTCCTCTTCTTCATTGGACACTCACTCATGTAGTGTCCAAGTTGGCCACATTCATAGCATTTGTCACCTTACTTTTTGTTGGCCTCATATCTTCCTTTGTTTCTTGCATAGTTGAATTGATTAGAATCTGAATTGCTAGGTCCTCCTCTTCTAAATCTTCTTTTGTTGAGGATCCTCTTGAAACTTCTTGTGATGAGAGCTAGATCACTATCATCAGGTTCCGCATCTTCTTTTTTAGGGAGGCAGAATCATCTTCATCTTGAGATGCCTTTAGAGCAATGCTCCTTCTTACTTTCGCATCCTCTTCCTCTTGCACTTTGGACTTAAGCTTCAGCTCATAAGAGATTAGAGAATTAATAAGAGATTCAATGGGTAAGGAATTCAGATCTCTTGCCTCTTCAATAGCAGTCACTTTACTTTCCCAATCTTTAGACAGAGCATTCAAGATTTTTCTATTTTTCTCTCCTAAGGTATATTCTTTTTTCAGAACCTCTAAATCTTTAATAAAATCATTGAATCTACAATACATTTGATTAATATTTTCATGAGATTCCATCTTAAACGACTCATATTTGGTAATCAGGATAGATTTTTTCTGTTCTCTAACATTCTCACTACCTTTATGAATTTCTTTCAGTTTGTCCCAAATTTCTTTAGCTGACTTGCAACCCTTGACTCTAATAGATTCATTTGAGTTTAAAGTACAATATAACACATTCATGGCCTTTGCATTTAAGGTGAGATGAATTCTATCAGCAGTAGTCAGTTCACTTCTTATTTTTGGTCTAGATCTATGAGTATTTTCATCTATAACAGAGGCATCATATGGACCTTCACTAATAATAAACCACAATTCAATATCAATTGATTGCAAAAAGAAAATCATTCTTTCTTTCCAACTCACATAATAGGACCCATTAAACATAGGTGGTCTAATGACAGAATGTCCTTAAAAAAACATGGCATTATTGGTTGTCATTTTTACTCCTAAGCCGATTGAGCTTAATCTCAAGGAGACCAAGCTCTGATACCAATTGTAAGGATCGAAAACAACCAAGTGGAAAAGATAAGCAGTGTAAAGATCACAAACGTAACAATAAGTAAATAAAAAGGAAAGAATTGCAAACCAATTAACTACCCAACTCCTCTTGAGCTTGTACATTAATTCAAACAAGCTTCTTCAAGTTGATGAATTACAATCACTCTTGTGTACAAAGGAAGGTTCACCTCCTCCTTGCCCCGAACTCCACTCGGTCAAGTTAGGAAGTTTTACTATCCCTCAGGACAACCCTCGTAGAGCTACACTCATGAAGTATTCACTCACAAATGAAAAGCTTACAATGAACCTCACACCACTAAAACTACAAATCTTCTTTGGAGAGTATTTTCTCTGTGAGACCCCGGTCAGTTATTAAGTTTGATATTAGGTGATATTCATTATTTGTGCGGTAAATTTTAGGATTTTAGGGTTAATTAGAAAACCCTGAGTTGGGGCTAGAATTGAAACCCTAGTTTTTGTACTAATCCTAAGTTCGAGTGGTGGTTAAAGTTAGTTATGCTAGTGTGTGTTTTCGTGCGGGTAAGTATAGGATTTGATCCATTTTATATAGGTTAAGTGAGTTTTGAAGTTAGGAAAACCCTAAACTAGAAAAAATTTCTAGTGTTATGATTTGTTAGAATTCTAAGTTGGGTTTAAAACCCTAATTTTGCCTATGACAAAAATATTGTTGTTTAGTTGCTTTTATGTGAGTTAAGGTATGATTAAGTATAGGTGATTAAGAAAGGAATGTGATTAGTGAAGCAATTAAGTGTGATTACATGTTTTGGACTAGATTAAGTTTATAACCTATGGAGTAAATTGAAAGAGTTCCAAATGTTTAAGGGCAAGAGTGGATCAAATGCAAAGTTGCAGGTGTAAGGGCTTGAGAGCAAATTGGGAGCTTTTATGTGATTGGTGGTAGTAGAAAATATCTTCCATAAGCTTTGACTATATTATACCATAGGATTTGTAAGATAATCATAAGGCAAAAAACAAAACAAACCAAAGGAAAAGAAAGAGAGAGAGAGCCGAGAGGGAGAGAAAGAAAAAGAGAGAGAAAAGCTTTTGTTTCTTGCATTTGTGTTCATCAACCTTGAGTTTGGATCTTGGAAGAACAACTTGGGGCTTGAGTTTTGGAAGATCAACCTAAGAAACTTGCAACTAGAAGGTAAGTCATCTCTCTTGGAAGTTAAAGTTTGCTGCTTAAGTCTTGAATCCATGAAAAGTGATGCTTTTGTTGTTTTTATGATCTTATATGATATAGATGGTGATTATATAGAGTTTAATGGTTCATCTTGGTGATATTTTGCTGCTGAAATTTCAGTCAAACCAAGAGAAATTAGGGATTCTTGTAATAGGTTTTCTTAGTTGATTGGGTTGGTGATTAAACTTGATAATGGGACTTTTGGTGTGATTATCTCATTTGAATGGTGAATTCTTAATAAAATCAGGTTTGGTTATGAAACCCTAATATAAATGGAAGTTAGTTTAGCTTGGTTAGGGTTTAGTTAGTTAGGGTTTTTGAAGTGAGTGAAAAACTAGTGAAATTGGATTCTAGATTGTGGTTGGTGTTTGGTAATTTTTGTGGTAATTTGGGGAAGAAATTTCGGACTATTGGTAGGTCTTTTAGAATCTGGTATAGGTAGTATTGTTTGGTATGAGTTTGGCTAGAAAGCTTGTATTAGAACCATAGAAACGGACTGTGCGGTTGTGACGTTCGAAATCGGCAAAACTGGAAGCAGGGCAGTCCACAAATCCGAACTTGGGTTCTATTTTTCGTTATGCTACGTGCGGATTCAGAGGTTTCTCAAAACATAAAAGTTGTAGCTTCTTAAGTCCTTAATGTGCCTGAAACATTTCAGGTCAAACGGATCAGTGTAACCCGAGTTATAGCCAAAACACTTGCACCTATTTTGAACACTGGATTGTGTTACGCTTTTGGATTTAGCCTCTGACCATGCTCGGTTTGCCTGGATAACGTGCAAAATGGGTGTTGACCCCTTCATAAGAAATGTAAATCTTGGTTTTAGCTTCGAAACAGTATAAAGTGCGTCCAAGTCCAAGTTCCGTAGCTCCAGTTATAACCAAAACAAGGTCGGTTGTCAGAACTGCCTTTGAATTTGGACAGTTCTGACAGGAATTTTGGACCCTTTTTCACCCTGCTCTATATTGATTCAGGTTTTGACCAAAAAATAAAAGTTTTAGAATTATGACATAGCCTTTTAATGCCTTTGGAATTTCTTGATTTGGGTTTACGAGCTGTGAGTTATGGTCCGACAAACAGACCCTATCCATCACCCTAAAGTGCAAACTTCTGGTACAGTTTTCCATAATTTCGACCTACTTCCATTCAGGTCCAGATTAAGTTGTCTTCATGAAAATTGTCACCCTTCCTCTTAGCTTCGTAACGGTACCTCATGCACTTTGATCCGACACTCGTAG
Source organism: Coffea eugenioides (assembly GCF_003713205.1). Classification (NCBI taxonomy): domain Eukaryota; kingdom Viridiplantae; phylum Streptophyta; class Magnoliopsida; order Gentianales; family Rubiaceae; genus Coffea; species Coffea eugenioides. The sequence continues at coordinate 4,468,917 of NC_040036.1, read as the reverse complement.
CTTCGATTGTGTTCAAAACAGTTTTTGACACCAAAACGGTTATGCTGTCATTTCCGTTTCCATTTGCCGATTCCGCACATGCATGTGCCAATTTTGCCATTTTGCTTGTTTTAGGCATGTTAGTAGCCGTTTGTGATATAATGTGATGCAATCTTTTATTTCAGACGGTGGTGAGCTAGACGGAGCCGGTGGGGCCTACTAGCTATCCTTCGCGACGCAATTTTTGTACTTTTGCTATCTTTGTTCTTTGAGTAAGTATTCGGACCGTTTTGTATATAACTTGCTTATGTGTTTTGAGGTGAATGAAAGGGTACCTAGGCGAGAGTGTACTTCATCGCACTTGACCTAAACCCTAATTTACATGCATATTTATACATGACATGTCTAAATGAATTATTTTGGGTTTGAACCCCTTGAGCTTGTAGCTCGGGGTGACGTTTGTGAGTTGGGGTTGATCTTCCGAACCTAGATGGACTATTCGAGCCAGCCGGGGCCTGGTCGGAGCCAGTCCAACCTAGTCTGAGGTCACTAAGTTTGTGAATCCGGTTCACCGAGAATGTGAACCAAGTTTGTGAACCGAGCTTGTGAACCAAGCTCAATTTCGTTCGCTCGAGCAATTTTGTGAGGTGACTGGCCAGTGAGGGTGATAAGGTGTTTGGTGGGTGTACAAGTGGAGTTCTACGGACCTTAAGTGTGGTCGACGGAGGGTCAGCAGAAGGTCACACCTGGCAAATGACGTGGCTTTGGAGCCAACCTGTATCCTTCATTTGTATTGTTACTTTTGCACTTGACTTGACATTTTTGTGAAATAGTTGTTTATCTTAATGTAAAATTTACGCTTTTCCCCCCCGCCGTTTACTTACTAAGTATTTAGCTTACCCCTTTTCCTTTGTTTTCCTTAACAGGGAACGACGCGGGGAAACCCTTTTACGCTATCACTAGTGTAGTTAGGTTTGGTTTGTAACGGTTGGACAACTAAGATATTTCTTTTACTTTGGTGATATGTATAAAGAACCCGTCTTCGGGTCTACTTTTGCTCTTGGTTCTGTAGTAGTCCCGATAACTCCTTTTGAGGATGTAATACCCTTCTGGGATTGAATATATTGTGAATAGTATTCTTTTAGTTTATGTAGTTTTATTAGCTTTGTGTTTTGAGTCCTGGCGCGAGTTAGGCAGGCGTCCCGCCGATACCCTCGGGTTCGCCTTTGGGAGAAGTTGGGGCGTCACATTCTCACTAAAATCACTCTAGATCTTTTGTATCTTCAGTGTGCAAAAGTTGTTTGAAGATTCTGACCATACTCTATTTATAGGAGACCAACAAAGTGCTTCATTAATGCTTCCAACGGATAGAAAGTAGCTGAACAGTCAACTAGCCGTTGGAGTATCGGACGTCCGGTACTCCTGTTTTGTATTATCCATTGTTTTGTAAACATCAAAAGTTAGGGACCAAGGTCAACAGAGACGACTCGAGAGGTACCTCCCACCAAATCGGTGTGGTACTTACAATCGTTCAGTGGTCGATGAGACATCGCTCCAATCGACTTAGAATAGTTTATGGTTCCGAGATGACACGAGAGGTACCTCCCACCCGAATCGGTGTGGTACTTACTATCGCTCAGTGGTCGATGAGACATCGCTCCAATCGACTTATGGAGCCATAGCATAATTAATCACTGAAACACTTCACTTAATTCACTTAACAAGTCACTTCAAGTAATTCCCTTCAAGTAGTTCAAGTACGTTTCACGTAAATATTCACTTCAAGTATTTCATGTCAAGTAATTCAAGTACACTTCACGTAAATATTCACTTCAAGTATTTCATGTCCAGTAATTCAATCACCACTTCACTTGAATGAGAACGAGTGCGGTAAAGTTCACACTTGACTCAGCATTTTCAAAATATTCAATTACTAATAACGATTAAGCACGTAACACGTTGACATACACTTGACACTCACCAAGTAAACAAGGAAGAAATGTCACTTGAAGTTCAGGCGTTCACCGTGGGATCCTCTTGAAGGTCCTCGTGCGAGCCTGAGCAATTAATAGTGAACTATCATGTATAATCCCAATTATCACGAATGATTGTACACTTGTACAATCTAAGAAAATTTCACGAAAGTGAGCCTAAATTACTCGCGAATTAAGGCTCAAAAGTGGGGTTTTTAAAGCACAAGAGAAATCGAGTTTTCTTCTTCGAAATCAAGTATAAAACGTTCAAGTGATATTGAGGGAAAAAGGAGAATTCGAAAAACTCCATTTCCTTAAGTTTCGAAAATTTCAGCTTTGATACAAGATCTTTGAAAAATCGTATCTCACTCATTACAAGTCCAAAATTGGAAAAATGGTACCGTTGGAAACTTCTTCCAAAGTACTAAAAGTTCCTAGAAGACATTTTTTCATGATTCCAAATGGATGACATTCGAAATGTGGCTCAAAGTGGCTGTTTTGGACCATTAAGACAGTTTTGGGTTAATTTTCGATAAAGTTTGGAAATTCGGAAAAATTCACACAATACGAACTAGCCTCTAAAATTTGGAACTCAATTAGAGTTACAATCAAAGTTTAAAACACAACAGGCGGAACGGGAATCGGAGTTTTGAGTATCGAGAGGCATCAGTCCAAAGTTGGTCACATTTCGCAAACTGTTCAGTCATTTTTCAGATTTAAAGACTATCTTGGAAATATCATTTGGCCATCGATTTGGCATTAGAAATACACCAAAATTGGTACTCTAAATCTTCCATGTGTGAACAACATTTCTACCAAGTTTCATGCAAAAATTCCCACAGGAAGGCAGTCACTAAAACAACTAAAGTTCAAGAAATATTTCAAGGCTAATCTGCCTTCTCACTTTTCTTTTTGCTTGCAAACGTTTTGTGCAATGAAATCGGTTCTAAATCACTCCATTTTTGAAACCAAGAGTCCATAAACATCCAATATGCAATTTAAAGGTAATGAACATCACAATTTTCAAAATATAACTCCCCAAATCAGATTTGACCATTCGGCCAATAGAAAAGGAAAAGTTTTCCAGATTTGAAAAGCAGACTTTGGGACATCTGTTAGCATCGAGAAGGACTGGGAATTGCACCAAACTTGGTAGTATTACACTACCATATGAGGGCTATTCCATTGTAAATTTTCATAGAAAAAAACATACGAAAAGTCAGTTAACAAAATTGTTAAAATCCCACAAGTTTCCAAGGAAAATCTGTCTTTGTATGCAAATTTTTCCTTTTCTAAATATTCGGCCAATGAAAACATCTCAAATCTGATTCATTTAGGTAGACAATGTCTAAGAAGCATCCAATATGTGTTTGGTAGGTGATTAACACCAAGAATTTCGAAACAACAAGTCCCAATCAAGGTTAAGGCATCAACTAGCCAAAAGAGGGTTTCAAATCATTGAGTCAGTTTCAAACTTCGGCCACAACTCACTCAATTCAACTTGGAATTGAGCGAGGTTGGTGGCGTTGAAAACTAGAGTCATAAAGATACAATTTCTTAGAAGAAATCATATTCAAAATCTGTCCACAGCTAGCTCATATTTGAACATAAATTCGCTGCTCAAAACAGAGCTCCCAGTGTAGATGCGAAACAGGACACTCATGTTCAAACGATTGGTATGGACTACTCAGGTGGAATCAGAATGTACATTTTATACCGTTGGAAAGATGAGAATGTCTAGTTTCCAGTACCACAAACGGCACTCGATTTCAATAACCGAGAAAAACGTTATAGCTAAAACAAAATCACTGCCAAAGCAGTTACCGAAAAATTTCCAGTTTTTCCTGACTTCGGAAAACCCATCATTTGGCCAACCAAATCATGAAATTTTTTGATGAAACTTTCTACACCACCCACACAACATGTATACATCATAAATAAGTCATTAGAACCACAAAAAAATTGCTCTAAGGCCACGGCATGTACAGGGGCAGAAATGGAAAAATATTCCCTCATCACTTCCTTTGAGTTTTCCTTCAACAATACAACCTATTTCCACTAGATTAAACACTAATCCAACATTAATAACATCAAAACACAACAAATCAGTCCATGAAGCCATAGTGGGAGTTCATAGAGTCCACACACCAAATTTCTAACAATTTAAAGCTACCCATGAGAATCCAAGAGCTCATGAGTTTAATATAACTTCTATAAACTAAGATTTTTTAGGTTGATCGTTCATTACCTCTTTGGATGAGCAAGACAGAAATTTTCGCCCTCTTGAAACTCAACAAAACCGTGAAAAGCAAGCTCTCTTCCTAGCTAATGTGGTTCACCAAATGTTTAGCAAGTTGTGCGTAAAATTTGAGGTGATTTGGACAAGAAATGAGCAAGAAAATGGAGAGCTTTTGGATCTTGTTTCTTCCTTCTCCTTTGGCCGGCTAGAATGAGAGAGAGAGGAGAGTGCTTTTGTGCTGCAATGAAGCTTCCAAGAGAAGCTAAAATGTGTGGCTCTAAATCGTTTCAAAAGTCAACTCTCTCTCGCGCACGTACGCGCGCGTTTAGTGCTCGATTCCTCTCGAGTTTGTTTCACTTGTGCACTGAACCTCTAATGCACTTCCAATCATATTATTATTATTCACTCTTAATGGTCTAAAAATAAAGGTCCAAAGTCCCTTAATTGATTGCGCGCGTAAAGACGCGTACTTCCGATTTGCGCGCGATAAAGTGGAATTTTCAAGAAATTCTTATAACAATAGTATAACTATCTAACACTTAAACATAAAAATACCTATTTCAAGACTAATGTACAAATCTCCAACTTTCCAAGCTTATTGTATTCTCGAATTGATTATTGACTCCAAACGCGTATTCACTATTCTCACTTAACGAGCTTTCAAAAATTAAATTTTGAAACGAGTCATTTTAAAAATACATGTAAGTCACAGATCCATCTAATGAGGAAAATAATGAAGCCATAATTACTGGAAAATAGGCAAATGCAAAGGGCGTGCTACCCAAATTTGCACTCAAGGACTGGGTAGATATACTCATGACTTGAGTATGGGTTGAGGATGAAACTAACTTGAATCATCTAAGGTATTCAAGTCTTCTTTAATAGAGGCTTATAAGTTAGAATCCGGCCAAAACTTGTACCCTTGAAAAAATAAAATTTAAGACTAATAGAAATACATTTTTTTCGTTTCTTCAACTCAAATGGCATTTCCAAGTATAATTACTGCGAAGTTTCACCGTTTTAAGAGCGGCCATGAGTTTACAAATATTCTCCAAATCAATTTCAATTATGTGATTCTTGTTAAGCGAAACGTTTAAGTTTCGAATCTTAGTTACTTTCAAAAGCTCTTAAACAATGTTTTATCATAGATTTGGACTCCACACACGGAGTAATACCCGAACGTAACCCGTAAAAGCACCGCATCTTTTGGTGAGTGCTTCCAAATACCTGATTGAACTGGACACTTGTTTTCAATACTTGACCAATGTGATTTAATGATATGTAATTTATTTGATCGGGCAAGAGTATACTTTATCGCACTTGCCCTAATATGATATCTACCTGTTTATTGTTGCAATTTACTTGATATACTTGTACTTGACTTATAAGTGCTAAGCGGCAGCATATACCACACTCAATGTGAGTGGGAGGTGCCTCTCATTCCCGTCTCTGTACTTTTATTTTGATTCAGTCGATTGGAGATGTTATCTCATCGACTTCTTGGGGACCCAAACCCCACTGGCTAGTTAATCGAGTCGAGCCGGCAAGGGCTTGGTCGATTAGATAACGAACCATGGGTATTTAGTGTTGTCGAGTGGAGCGTTATCTTCTCGACTAATCGGTATACTCGAGTATTACCATCAGTGTTTATCTTGGGGTTCGGGCCCGGTAAGGGGTTTGGATGGTGGACGGAGATTAGTTTAAGTGGTGCTCTACTGGATTGGTTACTTACTTGAAAGTTGACGGAGTGTCAACTATTACTTGATCAAACTCTGGTGATGCAATGGGAATTTGGCTCCTGGGAGCCATCCGTATCCTTATACTTTGGAATGATTAGTACTTAAAAGAAAAACTTTACACTCGCTCACTTTGAGATTTGCTACTTGAAGTGTTATTGCTCACTTTTATGAACTTTTCATGCTCATTACTTTGCTACGTGATACTTACACTTTTTAATAATGGTCAATTTGCTATTTGGAACATCACTGAGCTATAGCTCACTCCGTTAGTTTTGTTTTCCTTACAGGGGGTACGAGCGAGGCGTGAGACGTGTACAGACTAGCGTAGTCTAGTTGTTTTGAATTTTGATATTGTACTCATGCTAGCATCCGACTAGGGTTGTTTGTACTTGGATTGTAAACTCGTTAATGTATTTGGGCGTGTATGAGCCTTGTAGTTGGATCTGAATATCAATGTATATATCAAGTTTGAATTTTTTATGTTATTTAATTTCTTTGGATGTAAGTTATTATCTCGAAAAACGAGTGAGTGAGTTCTGGCGAGAGTTGGGCAGGTGACTCGCTAAATCCTAGGGTACGCTCTGGGGGGGGTGAGATCGTCACAGATGGTATCAGATCTCCTATCGAACTCGTGCCGGGAGAGGGTTCTCGGACTGTGGGCATTGGCTTGTTATGTGTGAAACAAATGTCTATTGTTGGGGATCTTAGATATGTATGTTGGGTAGGAATCTCAAAAGTGGTTGATTTCCTCTTGAGTATAACTAACTCGAGTAGTGAATTATCATATTTGCGGATTCCTATACCCGAGTACCAAAGAGTGATACCTTTATGATAAGTTGATATCCCGAGTAATAGGAGGATAAGTCTGGATGGCGAAAACCAAGGCACGAGAAATACGAATAATCTGGACTTGGGATATATCGAAAATATTAGTGAGATTTGGACCCTTATTATTCACGTGTACGTACTTGGTTGTATTTCTTCACGTTATGATTAAGTGTAGTGCTTGAGCAATAGCTAGGGTTAATGTCCCATAGGATATGTGAATTACTATGATATGGATATAAAGAAAGTATGTTATTTTCAATGTGTTCTATTATTTTTCAATTTATGATTTGAAAATATTTTTATCGAACTTTATTGAGCTTATACTGATATGGGCTATTGTTCAAAAGAGGTATGGATGGTAGGCGAAGTCAAGGACATGGAACTAACCGAGGGTGCGGTTCTAGCCGTGGTCGTGGGGGTAGACAGGTACAGGAACCGGTGCAAGAACTGAGAGAGGAAAGAGGTGCAACGGTTGAGCCGCAACCTGGACCCCGAGCGGAAGGGGGGAATCAGGTGGCAACGGCAATTCAACAGATGATGAATATACTTGCTCAACTGGTAAAGCAGCAGGGTCAAACCCCTGTGAATCAACCTAGGGATCCTGAAATGAGGCAAGATAGAGCCCTAGAGAGATTTCAAAAGTTTTTCCCTCCTAAGTTCCTCGGAGGGCCAGACCCTGAGGGAACGGAGAGATGGCTAGAAACCATGATCAATATATTCGCTGCTTTAAACTACGCGGAGGAGAGACAGGTGCATTTTGCTATTTTTCAGTTTGAGAGTCCTGCCAGGGCTTGGTGGAATGTAGTTAGAGCTAAGTGGGAGAGAGAGGGAACTGCATGGACCTTGTTGAATTTCGTGCGAGAGTTTAATGAGAAGTACCTTCCCCCGATAGTCTAGGAAAAGAGGGAGGATGAGTTTATTAAGTTTCGTCAGGGAACTCTAAGTGTATCTGAGTACGAGACTCAGTTCACTAAACTATCAAAGTTTGCTCCCAAATTGATAGCTACGGAGCAAAGGAGGGTTAGGAGGTTTGTACAAGGACTCAATGTGGAACTACAGGAGGCCTTGGCGGTGGCACAAATTAATACTTTTACAGAGGTTCTGGAGAAAGCCTAGAGAATAGAAATTGCTAGGGCACAAGTGAGGGTTTTTCATGCAAAAAGGAGAGGTGCGCCTGGTGGAAGTCAAGGGCTGGAACAAGGTGATCTAGGTATACCACCCTCTAAGGTAGGTCGAGGAAATGGTGGTGAGCAAATTTCGGAAACACCTAAGGAAGTCACTGCAAGAGAAGCCCCAGGTGGAAGGGGACAAGCAAGAGGTGCCTCGCAGGGAGGTCAGACCTCAGCCCCTCGAGTAACTTGTGGGTGCTGTGGAAAATCTAACTATACCGAGGATAATTGCTGGAGAAAAGCTCGAAAGTGCTTAAGGTGTGAAAGTGTTGAGCATCAGATCGCCAATTGCCCCCTGATTAGTAATGCTCAGTCGGCTGGCAAATCAAGCCCTAAACAACCAAATGTAGGAGGGGATAAACCCAGAGTGCCAGCCAGAGTGTATGCCTTAGACCACCAAGGTAAATTTCATGTTTTTCATTATCTGGCTAAAAGTTAGGCTAATGGTGAGACCTGGAAGCTAGAAAAGGGCATACAAGAAAAACCCTGAGTTATTTATGAATAAAGGTATGAATTTCGAGGTCAAAATTCTCTTAAGGGCGAGAGAGTGTGAGGACTTGTAAAATCCCCTATATTTTTCTTGAAATCCCTTTCTATTTGGAATCTATCCCTTTCTAATAGCCTTACTACTCATTCTGTGACAGCTCCACCTCCCCCTAAGGTGAATCAAAGGATTCGGCGGACCGCCTCCCCCTATGATTCCTATTACAACTTATCTCAAATTCACTTATGATTCCTATTCACATCATTAAACACTAGACCATACTCAGGAAAAGTATCGAGTACTCAAGTACAAGAATCCAAAACTAAGCAACTGTACAACTCAGGCCGTACGCTAGTACCAGAATTGGTTGATGTATGCTTGGAAGCAACCAAGTCATATCTTACGCTTACCACTTTCAAACCAGTCCCACAGTCCGGCATCCTAAACGTTAGCCTAGGATACACTACAGAGATCTGAAACCTAAGCTCTGATACCAACTGTGATAGCTCCACCTCCCCCTAAGGCGAACCAAAGGGTTCGGCGGACCGCCTGCCCAACTCTTGCTGGGACTCACTACAGTCCACAAATAAATTACAACAGTCACATCCAATAACATAGGGTACAACCTCAATAATAAACGAAATAACATTTCCCAAGCTTAGAACGTATAGTTACATACATTCAAATCTCAAATAGTGGTACAATTCCCTGAATAAAACAAAAGTTCTCAGTTCCCAAACAAATTACACTTACAATATCAATTCCAAATATTACACAAGATAAAACTAAATCTCAAACTATACAGGAGATAATCCATCCAGTCACACGGAGAACTTAATACAAATGCTTCCTTTGCCTCGAGCCCTGTGGGGAGAAAATTATTTTTGGAGTGAGCTAGAAACTCAACGAGTGACCAGTAAAATCATTAAGCAAATAAGCATCACAATATTTCATTTAGATGATATCATGAATCAATGATCAAATGTACGTATATTGCCCTTGTGAGCCAGTGATATCATTGTACTTAAACATCCAACGCTCAAATAGATCAATTAACAATCCAACGGTAATAGAGAGCCATTGTGCTCCAGGTAAACAGTGGTGGAGACGTTGGTTCTAAGCACAAGACTCCCAAGAACTCATCGGAGCCAAATCATGTCATGATACACATGCAAGCACTCATGATATGCAGTCGAGTATGTAATGCAAGAAATAGTTCGAAAAGTAACTTTGCAAATAGTTAGGAAATCACTCACCAACCACTGCTCAAGAATCATCTATCACAGACATTGCCTTGCTCAAGTCCAAACCCTAGATCACAATTATCATGTCAAACAAAAGGAATTCTAAAAGCATCAAATTCCTATCACCTTTTGGACATTTTTAATAACAATTGAAGCTACACTTTTCCGATTGAAACGAATCTTATGGCGTTACGAAACTAAGACATATACCAACATTTCTTATGAAGACCTCCAAAGCCAAATTATACATATTCATGGTCAAAAACTGAAATCTTATAGAAAAATGGAAACTGTCCGTGAAACAGGGCTTAAGGGCAGTCAAGGGTATTTTGGTCATTTCACATTCTACAGTACTCTAATCGATCTGAAATTTTTCAGGTAGATAGCTAACTCATATATCTACAACTTTCATGTTTTGTCCAAAAGCTGGTCCGGTCTAAAACATGGAGAAATTTGCAGTCCAAGATGAGTCCAGAAACAAGGTAAACTGAAATTACACTTCTAAACTAACCTTTGTATATAACCACAAGTACACATACAAATCATAAGATATACCGCATATCTAATTAGGCCACAATGCCCCTTCAATATGAGCCAATTATAGCTCCAAAACCAATCACAATTAAGCCCCAATTCGAAACCCTAACATTAATATTGGCCTACACAAGCTGGAATTTCCGTAGGCAAGTAAAACTAGCACATATAACCTCAATATTTCACATAACAAAACTATCAAATGCTCTCAAAGATTGGACAGCATTTCCCCTTAATCTCCTTATTTTCCATCCTATAAACAACACCAATACCATCTCAATTCAACCACATATTCACATACAAATCATAAGCTATAAAACACACCTAATTATGGCCACAACACCCTTAAATCTTAACCAATTAAGAGCTCAATAATCAACCATAAGAAAGCCCCAAATTTGAAACCCTAAAACTGAAATTTTCCGCACAAATCTGAAATTTTCCGCAAACAACCACAATTAACCCACAAAGGCTCCATTTGACACCATATCAAGCTATCATTCCATGATCAACCAACAACGATCATATAAGATCAGAAAATTCACCAATAAATCAGAAATTTGTCAAACTCTACTTAAAATCATGAAATCTTCCACAAAATAGCATAACTACCCTCTACAAACCACTAATTCACCCTTATTAAGAACAAAGAGGGAATTTCTTAGCAACTCACCTTATAACCACAAAAAAAACAAGGTAACTTAGTGCTTTCCCTTCTCCAAAGACTCCACCAAAACCTTTATTCTTCCTTAGTGTACACTTGTACGGAGTAGTTTGTGATTTCACAGGTTAAAACTCAAGATTTGAGCAAAGATTGAAGCTAGAAAATGAAGAACTTTCTCTCTTGTTTTCTCTCTCAAAACAGCCGGCCAAGCCAAGGAAAGAAATGAGGGAAATATCAGCCAAAAGCAAGATAAGAATGAAGAAAATCAGCCAGTCAAAGCTGGCTGTCGAAGTGCCACGTCACAATCCGGCCAGAATCTGGCCGGATTCAAAGCAATGGCGAAATGCATTTTTTTTTTCAAAACCCCAAGCCAATCCGGCCAGGTATCCGGCCGGATTCTCCAAAAACCTTTCTAACCCGAAATTTTTCTTTCTTCGTCTTTCGGGGCTTCACACATTCACCCCATAATAAGTGCAAACAAACATAGAATCAAGGGTTTTTCCGTTTGTTTTCTTGTTAGCGTAAATTAGGGTTTTTACGTCTTTTGGAAGTGTAATTATTTGGTACGGAGTGTGTATTGAATTTAGCGATTAAGAGTGAGTTTTAGATGATATTAAGTGTGTGATTGGATGTGATAATAATAAGTTAGTGAATCATAAGTTAAAACCCTAGTACACGCGATTTTGGGAAAATCGACTTGAACCGACGGGTATCGTTCACTACCGATTGAACACACCACTTGACCACCATTTCATTAACTTAATCTCATTGCTATTAGAGCCAAAATATTAGCCCTTAATCAGCTCTTGCTGGCCGAAATTATTGACTAAAAAAACAAGGGAAAGAAAAAAAAATTGAGATGTAATCTTGTGATGACACTTGGCAAGCATCCAACCATTTTTGACCAACTCAAGTCTAAGCTTCTTATCCCTTTCTCGGAGCTCAATTTCTGTGTTCTAAGCTTCATTTTGGCCGAGACTTACAGAGGAAAAAGAGAGAAAGAAACCACTTCATTCAAGCTTGCTTTCTTGCTCAATCTTGCAAACTAACCGATAGATTCACCAAATAATCCATAGAAGTTGCTTAGGAGGGTGGATTATCATTTTGGAGTGGAGAGTTTTGGTGGTTCAAGCTTCCTAGGGACTGTTGTACTTCTCCAATTCTAGGTAAGGATGGTATTAGTTCATGGTTGTGCTGCTTATTGGTTTACAAGTGAAAGTTATGGCTTGTTAGGTAGATTTCATGGTTTTAGTAGTAGTTTTGATGATTATGGTGGATTTGTGAGTTAGGGTTTTGAATTGTTTAGCTGTATTTTTTCTTGTTTAGATAGAATACGATGTGAATCAGTTTAGATAAGGAGTTGGAGTAGTGGTTCTATACATGAATAATAGGTTAGACCTTGAATGCTTTGAATTCCAGTTTTAAATCCTTAAGATGCCCTGTTCTGACCAGTTTCATTCGGCTATGATGGAGGTCGAATTGGGCTTAGCTTAAAACATGAAAGTTGTAGTAAATGGTGATTTATAGCTGCCTGTTAAATTTTCTCTCAATCCGAGCACTGTATCACGTGAAATGACAAAAATACCCTTGACTGCCATAGGTAGAGTTTTGCGGACAGTTGACATTTTATCATTCTGGCTTCATTTTTTTCACCTTGATCCATATCAAATTATCTTTTGGCCAAAACACAAAAGTTGTAGTCCTATGTTTTAGCTTTCCAAAGCATCCAAAAATGCCTCAATAGGACTTTTGTAGCCTGAGTTATTGTCATTTGAACCTAGTGCTGTTAACCAGCTTGACAGTGAAATTTTGGTTCGGTAATCTGTAAATTCGACCTGGATAAACTGTGAACCGGGCTGAGTTGTCTTCATGAAAGTTGTAGCCCTTCATCTTAGTTTCGAAATGGCATAAATTTTACCCAATATGATAGGCGTAGCTTCGGTTGTGACCAATACGCTAAAAGACGTCAAACCTGTCATTTTGTTCTTTGTCTTAAACCTTATTTCCGGTCACTTTTCTAGCTTGGTTTTGTAATTGAATGACTTTTAGCCTATTGAACGGATATTGTAATGAGATTATTTGTGTGTGATTTTGGGGGCTGACTGAGAAAAATAGGAAGCCATAAATGGCTGAAAAATAGGTAAATGCAAAGAGCGTGCTGCCCAAATTTGCACTCGAAGGCTAGGTAGATATACTCGCGACTTGAGTATGGGTTGAGGATGAAACTAATTTGAATCATCTAAGATATTCAAGTCGTCTTTAATAGAGGCTTATAAGTTAGAATCCGGCCAAAACTCGTACCCTTGGAAAAATAAAATTTACGACTAATAAAAATACGTTTTTTTTGTTTTTACGACTCAAATGGTATTTCCAAGTATTATTGCTACCAAGTTTCACCGTTTTAAGAGCGAGCATGAGTTTACAAATATTTTCCAAATCAGTTTCAATTATGTGATTCTTGTTAAACAAAACGTTTAAGTTTCAAACCTTAGCTACTTTCAAAAGCTATTAAACAATGTTTTATCGCAGATTTGGACTCCACACACGGAGTAATACCCGAACGTAACCCGTAAAAGCACCGCATCTTTTGGTGGGTGCTTCCAAATACCTGATTGAACTGGACACTTGTTTTCAATACTTGACCAATGTGATTTAATGATATGTAATTTATTTGATCGGGCACGAGTGTACTTTATCGCACTTGCCCTAATATGATATCTACCTGTTTATTGTTGCAATTGACTTGATATACTTGTACTTGACTTATAAGTGCTGAGCGGCAGCATGTACCACACTCAATGTGAGTGGGAGGTGTCTCTCATTCTCGTCTCCATACTTTTATTTTGATTCAGTCGATTGGAGTTGTTATCTCATCGACTTCTTGGGGACCCAAACCCCACTGGCTAGTTAATCGAGTCGAGCCGGCAAGGGTTTGGTCGATTAGATTGCGAACCATGGGTATTTAGTGTTGTCGAGTGGAGTGTTATCTCCTCGACTAATCGGTATACTCGAGTATTACCACCAGTGTTTATCTTGGAGTTCAGGCCCGGTAAGGGGTTTGGATGGTGGACAGAGAGTGGTTTAAGTGGTGCTCTACTGGATTGGTTACTTACTTGAAAGTTGACGGAGTGTCAACTATTACTTGATCAAACTCTGGTGATGCAATGGGAATTTGGCTCCTGAGAGCCATCTGTATCCTTATACTTTGGAATGATTAGTACTTGTCGTGTTATTGTTTCGTTTTAAAAGAAAAACTTTACACTCGCTCACTTTGAGATTTGCTACTTGAAGTGTTATTGCTCACTTTTATGAACTTTTCATGCTCATTACTTTGCTACGTGATACTTGCACTTTTAAATAATGGTCAATTTGCTATTTGGAACATCACTGAGTTATAGCTCACTCTGTTAGTTTTATTTTCCTTACAGGGGGTACGAGCGAGGCGTGAGACGTGTACAGACTAGCGTAGTCTAGTTGTTTTGAATTTTGATATTGTAGTCACGCTAGCACCCGACTAGGGTTGTAAACTTGTTAATGTATTTGGGTGTGTATGAGCCTTGTAGTTGGATCTGAACATCAATGTGTATATCAAGTTTGATTTTTTTGTGTTATTTAGTTTCTTTGGATATAAGTTATTATCTCGAGCTAGGTGTGAGTGAGTCCTGGCGAGAGCTGGACAGGCGACTCGCTAAACCCTAGGGTACGCTCTAGGGGGAGGTGAGGTCATCACACTGGCCAGCTCGAGTTGTGTATTATCTTATTCTGGATTCTTGTTCCCGAATGCTTAAGAGTTAAGGGCAACGTTAAGGACTTGAGATCTCCACTGCGGGGAATAAGAATGGGCTAATGTTTTGCGAGAGCAAGTGCAAAGGGTCTAAGAATGGCTAGTTCAGGTAGTAAGAGAAGTGAGAGATCGGATGAAGAATATTTTAACCGAATATGGGATGGCATGTTGTGTTTTCTTCTTGTTTTACCCCTGTGTTGCCACTGTATGTATTTCGCTTGTGATTTGTCGATGCTTACATGCATAGTACTTGCTGCACTTGATTTTGTTTTCTTACCCTTGATTTTATGGTTTAAAAATTGTCTTTATCTTGCCGCTTTAGTCAATTTATTTTGTTTACGTACTATATTATCTTTTGGAAAAAAAAATAGAGAGAAAAGGGTATGAAGGGGAGACGTAGTCGCGGACGTGGAGCTAGTCGTGGCCGTGGGGCTAGGCAAGCTCAAGAACCAAGAGGGTTGAAACTGGAGACCAAGTAGCAATGGCAATACAACAAATGGTTAGTATCTTAGTGCAATTGGTTGAGCAACAAGGCCGAGCTCTAGTGAATCAGCCTAGGAACCCTGAGATAGGCGAGGATAGGGCCTTAGAGCATTTCCAAAAGTTTTCTCCACCGAAATTCTTTGGAGGGTCTGACCCGGAAGTAGCTGAAAACTGGTTGGAGGCGATGGTAAATATTTTTGTAGCCTTGCATTATACAGAGGAAAGACAAGTGGCTTTTGCCGTCTTTCAATTTGAAGGACCAACCAGAGCCTGGTGAAATATAGTTAGGGCTAAGTAGGAGAGAGAAGGAACTGCATGGACCTGGTTGAACTTCGTGCGGGAGTTTAATGAGAAATATCTTCCACCGATAGTCCAGGAGAAGAGGGAAGATGATTTTATTAGACTTTGTCAGGGAACCCTAAGTATAGCTGAGTATGAAACTCAGTTTACGAAACTATCCAAGTTTGCTCCCGAGTTGATAGCTATGGAGCAAAGGAAGGTGAGATGATTTGTACAGGGGTTAAATGTGAAAATGCAAGAAGCTTTGGCGGCTGCACAAATTAATACATTCATGGAAGCTCTTGAAAAAGTTCAAAGAATTGAAATTGCGAGGGCGCAAGTGAAGGCTTTTCATGCGAGAAAGAGGAGTACACCTACTGGTACACCTGAGGAATCTAAGGAAAATGTAACGCCCTCCAAAGTAAGAAGAATGGACTTTCCGCACTACCCACCCTGGACATTAGGACAATTGGAAGAAGGTTCTTCAAGAGGAATTCAAATAGGAAAAGGGCAACAAGAGGGAATTCCTCGAGAAACCCAAAAAGTGGCTTTGTTAGTCCCACAGACAACCAAGAGGGGGGGGTGAATTGGTTTGATTAAAATCTTAACCAAGTTTATGCACTTTTTCGTTAATGAAAATTTACCTTCCTTTTTAGTAATGATCAACCAAGTAGATTAGAAGACAATAGCAATATTGATCGGAGAAGCAAGTATAGATAAGCAATAAAGATTTTATTAAACAGAAATGTAAAATAGAGAAACAAACCAAGTGTCTACCAAGCTTTAACCAAACCTGAAGACCAAACACAAGGAAGAGCAACTTCTCTTTGATGAAAGTCGATCAACTAGATGTACAATGGAGGGAGCACTTCCTCCTTGCCCTAAGCCTCACTTAGTCAAGCCAAGAAGTTTTACAATCACTCAGAAAACCCTCAACAGAGCTACACTAAAGATCCTTTCACTCACAAAAGAAAAGCTCAACAGAAATTCACACCACTTTAAAACAAATCTGCTTTGGAGACTATTTTCTAGCTAAAATATCTCACTAGATCTTGTAAACAAAGTGTGCAAAAGTCCCTACTTCGTTCAGACCAGTTTGATTTTAAAGGGAACCAGAAATGGGCTTCATCAATGCTTCCAACGGATAGAAGGCAGCTGAAGAGTCAACTAGCCGTTGGGGCTGTCGGACGTCCGACGATCAAATCATCGTCCGAACCAATCGTCCGATGGCATCCAAGTTGACGTTCGGACGTCCGATGCGTCTTGATCGTCCGACACCGCAGCGTCCGATCGTTGGCAGAGAGTTGGCAAGTTAGCTTGGAATTTTTCGGACGTCCGATGCGGTTGATGAGCGTCCGATGGCAAGCGTCCGATCCTTCCGGACGTCCGATGCTTCCTCACGAGCGTCCGACAAAGCTTCCTTCTTGATGCTCTTTATCCTTTCGGACGTCCGACAGATTCCTTTCGGCCGTCCGACGTGAGTATCCTGTTTTTGCTTCTTCTTTTGGTTGAAATGCATTTCATGACCTATTCATACCTGATTCTTTGATATGTAAAGACACTTATAATCGAAGAAGGTTAGATACATTTCAAAATACTTTGTGATCATCAAAACCAAGAATAACATTCTCCCCCTTTTTGATGATGACAAAACAAAAGTTTGAAATGAAATTTGATGATTGCAATGAAAGCTCCCCCTTTCAAAATAGACAAGAACTCCCCCTGCCATAGTGAATCAAAGAACTTTTGAGAACCTCCCCCTCACTAGACTGCCCAACCGAGTTTAGACAATCATCCAAAATCATGACAATTAAGTAACACACAACCAACATATCACCAATTTAATCCATCAGTAAAATCCAAATTTAATTAAACCATTAATCAATTCATCATATCCAACATTATCAATCATCAATCAGATCTCTCCCCCTTTTTGTCATCACAAAAGAGCAAACCAAAAACATCCATCTTATACACAAATATATCTTATCCAAAATGTAAACCAAAAACAATTCATTCCATTCACATAAACAGAATAAACAAACATCACCAGTACTTAAACATCACCAATAACTTCCATCAAGATACTTAGAAACATCACAGAACTTAAACATAAACAAGAATATCCATTATATTACACCTCAGTACTTAGATCATCCATCAACACACACCAAAAGAAACTGAGAATATCCATAACATAACATATTCTAAAAGAGACAAACGAAATGCAAATGTCCTAAATGATGATCTACGTGGATCCAGGTGTCCTCCGAGAAAGCTGATATTGGTCGAGATCGTCCTCTTCAGTGTCTTCATTATCTTCAGCAGCTTCTACAATTGGTGCCTTGCCTTTGTCTGATGTGGAAGGGCCATGAGGAGTCACAGGAGTTGCTGGATTCGGATCTGGAACTGATGAACCTGGATCAGTGGTTCGAGGTTCTTTGTCATGTGAGACTTCCTCAACCACAGGTGGAGGAAAAAGAAGATTCTTTTTGTCAAGAAAGGCAGTTTGTTGCTCAGAAGACATGGTGAGCATGAGACCATGTTCTAGAAGAAGAACATGCTGTTTGAGTTCTTGAAGAAGCTCAATTACTTCATTACTGGAAGAGGAAGATGCTTTAGTGGCAGACTTCCTAGGGTGAATGGGAGTGAGTGAAATGGGTGAAGGATCATGTGCAGTCTTAGACCTAAGTTCACTAGAAGATGCACCCTTATAAGCCCACAGATTATCTTTGAAAACAAGATTTTTCCTTTCAAAATACCCTTTTGTAAAGGCATAAGAAGATGCTTCTTTAGGACAAACACCTAGAATAGGGACTTTGTTAAACTCAAAAATCTTTTGAAGAAACTTTCCATAAGATAATTTTCTGCGAGAATCAGTGGCATAGCGAAGTAAGAACTTGCACATGACAAAACCAAAATCAATACGAATTTTTTCTTGAAAACAATAAAAGAGGTACAACTCCATTTTGTTTGCATCAGTTCTGTGGCCATCAGTAGGCACAAGCAGGTTTGAAATGATAGAAAAAGCAATTAAATTCACAGGGGCCAGATCATTCAATTTAGCATCAGCAGGTGAGGAAAAACTTCTTTTGAAATAGGTTAACATTTTTGTCCCATCAAAATGATTTGCAGCAGTAGGAAGCTCTTCATAAGAAAAGAAATTAGCAATCTTATCTTTGCATAAACGTTCAATGGTAGTATTTAAAATGGAGTTCACAATTTCAGAGTCAATGATTAAGTCTACCCCATTAACCCTGGAAAATATTTCAGTTGGGTCAGAACCTTTCCTTAGATTGGCAAAAAATTGATGCAACATATCAGGATAGTAGACATTTGGCATAGAAATAAGATGTGACCATTTCTGGAAAGCAAATAGACTCAGAATGGATTCTAAACCTATGGAGCGAAATTCAGAGGGGTTTACAGTTCTTTGAGGGATGACACCCTTCTGGGATATCCAGGAGTATTTGTCTTTCGCAGCATCATCAAAGAATGTAGGAGGAGGAACTGATTTAGGAGGCGGTTGAGAGGAGGTCCCCTGTCCAGATTCAGGCTGAGATGTGGGTTGTGGAGTAGGCCGTGACATTTGACCCTTGATAGCTCCCCTTTTGAAGCGTTTGGATGTCCGTTTGACAGTAGGAAGATCCTCATCCTCATCCCTGAGTGGATGCTTGCGTCCGGCAGTAACTTTTCCTCCCCTCAGATTCACCATTGTTCTAAATGTGTGGAATGGAGGATGCAAATGATGCACACAGCAGTAGGGAAGTGAATCGCACAGAAATTTTGGGACAAAAACACCTTGAACGAGATTTGACAGAGCGGTTATGCAAGAGTAGGGTTGTGAGGAAAATTTGGGGATTTGCGAAATGTTACTCAGTTTGGTGAAATGATCAGGAGAAATGAAACGCAAACGATGGGGAAATGTTTTGGTTGAGTCAATTTGGGAATGGTAGTTACAGAATGGTACGAATTTGAGAGTGAGGGAAGAGAGAGTTTTCGTCCGAGAGGAAATAGGATATGAAGAGACTGAAGCAAATAAGGAAGAAAGTTGATTTGAAACAAATGAGCCGTTGCACTGTCGGACGGCCGAACGAAGTTGTGCGTCCGACAGTTGCGTCCGAACAGGCGCAATTCTGGAAAATGGCTGAAGAACATCATCGGACGTCCGTTCATCTTCTTTCGGACGTCCGAAGGCTTTGAGAAATATTAGGATGATTTTTCGATTATTCCTAATTTTGATCTTAGATGAATGAACTGATCTAATGGCAGAGCTTTGGTAAATATATCAGCAAATTGATCTTTAGAACAAACATAATTTACACATATTTCACCTTTTTGAACAAGATCACGAATAAAGTGATGCTTTATATCTATGTGCTTTGTCCTAGAATGATGAATAGGATTTTTGGTCAAATTTATAGCACTAGTATTATCACAGAATACAGGCATGCAGTCATACAACAATCCAAAATCATTCAAAGTGTGCTTCATCCACAAAAGTTGAGCACAACATGCACTAGCGGCAATATATTCCGCTTCGGTTGTAGACAAAGATATTGCATTTTGCTTTTTGCTAAACCAAGAGACTAAACAATTTCCAAGAAAATGACAAGTTCCACTCGTACTCTTTCTATCCACATGACAACCTCCAAAATCAGCATCCGAATAACCATATAGAGCAAACTCATTAGATCTAGCATACCAAAGACCATAGTCTAATGTACCTTTCAAATACCTAAAAATTCTTTTTACAGCATTCAAATGTGATTCTTTTGGACAAGATTGAAATCTAGCACACAAGCAAACAGCAAACATAATATCAGGTCTACTTGCGGTTAAATAAAGTAGGCTTCCGATCATACCTCTATAATGCTTTTCATCCACATGATTACCTTCTTCATCTTTGTCAAGCTTTGTAGAAGTGCACATTGGAGTTCCAACTTGTTTTGAGTCCTCCATGCCAAACCTTTTCAGCAATTCCTTGGTATATTTTGCTTGATTTATAAAAATTCCCTCAAGAGCTTGATGTATTTGAAGTCCAAGGAAGAAATTTAATTCTCCCATCATACTCATTTCAAATTCATTTTGCATAGTGGTGGAAAACTCCTTACATAGATACTCATTAGTAGCACCGAAAATAATATCATCAACATATATTTGCACAATAAGAAGGTCTTTCAACACATGCTTAGTAAAAAGTGTGGTGTCCACAACACCCCTTTTGAAACCCTTTTCAATCAAGAACCCACTTAATCTTTCATACCAAGCTCTTGGAGCCTGTTTTAAACCATATAAAGCTTTAGAAAGTTTAAACACATGACTTGGAAATATTGTATTTTCAAAACCGGGGGGTTGATCCACATACACTTCTTGATCAATAAAACCATTTAAAAAGGCACTTTTAACATCCATTTGAAACAATTTGAAACCTTTGAAGCAAGCAAAAGCAAGAAGCATTCTAATAGATTCTAATCTTGCTACGGGAGCAAATGTTTCATCAAAATCAATTCCTTCTTCTTGTGCATATCCTTTAGCAACTAATCTGGCTTTATTTCTTACAACAACACCTTTATCATCCAACTTATTTCTAAAAATCCACTTTGTGCCAATGATAGGCTGATTTTGAGGTCTATCAACAAGTGTCCAAACTTCATTTCTTTCAAATTGATTAAGTTCCTCTTGCATTGCCAAAATCCAGTTTTCATCCTTTAAAGCATCATTGACATTTTTGGGTTCAAAAAGAGACACTAAAGCAAAATTGTCAATCAATTTTCTAGATGAGGAACGAGTGTTTACCTTCTCGGATGGATCACCAATTATAAGCTCTTTTGGATGATTTTGGCTGAATTTCCAAGCCTTGGGAAGATCTTTGAGTGAATCATCATTTTTGTCTTCATCTTCCTCTTCTTGATCATTATGAACTTCATTTTCCATTTCAGTTGCTGCTGGTTTAGAACTTCCTTCATTTCCAATTGACAGCTTTTCCATTCCTGCTCGAACACCTACATCATCATCCTCACACGGACTTTTGGAATTATCATCATTGGTTTCATCAAATGTTATATGTATAGCTTCTTCAATCACAAGAGTCCTTCTATTAAAAACTCTGTATCCTCTTTTATTTTCACAATACCCCAAAAATATTCCTTCATCAGATTTTTTATCAAACTTACCAAGATGTTCCTTTAGATTCAAAATAAAACATTTACAACCAAATACTTTGAAATAACCAACTGTAGGTTTCTTATCAAAAATCAGCTCATAAGGAGTTTTCTTTAAGATAGGTCTCAAGAGAATTCTATTCATCACATAACATGCAGTGTTTACCGCTTCAGCCCAAAGATATTTAGGCAACCTACATTCATTTAACATAGTTCTAGCAGCCTCTTGGAGAGTCCTGTTTTTCCTTTCTACAACACCATTTTGCTGTGGAGTTCTTGCAATAGAAAACTCATGAGTTATGCCATAATGATCACAAAATTCTGGAAATCCACAAAATTTGAATTCAGTTCCATTATCACTTCTAATTCTAACAATTTTTAAACCAAGCAGATTTTGCACTTTAGCAAACAATGAAGTAAAATTCTTGAAGGCATCATCTTTATGAGCAAGAAATATCACCCAAGTGTATCTAGAATAATCATCCACAATCACAAAACAGTATTTCTTACCACCCAAGCTAGAGATTTGAGTAGGGCCAAATAAGTCAAGATGCAAGAGTTCTAAGGGTTTTGAAGTAGATACACACTTCTTTGTTTTAAAAGAAACTTTTGTTTGCTTACCAAATTGACATGCATCACATATTTTATCCTTTTCAAAACTGATTTTTGGCAAGCCTCTAACTAGTTCCTTTTTCGAAATTTCCTTTAGTAAGTCCATGTTAAAATGACAAAGTCTTCTATGCCACAACCAAGGATCTTCATTTGAAGCTTTAAGACATTTTAAGCTAGAAGAATCAATTTTATCAAGAACCACAATATAAATGTCGTTGAACCTCTTACCTTTGAACACAACATTGTATTTGGAATCAAGTACAATGCATTCATGCTTTCTAAACAACACATTCAAGTCTTTATCACACAATTGACTAACACTAAGCAAATTATAACCCAAGTTATCAACTAAGAGCACATTATGAACAAAAGTTTCACCATCCTTACCAACATCACCTATTCCAATTGTCTTAGCTTTCACATCATCACCAAATGTTACCTTTCCACTTGATTTTGATTTCAGCTTTATGAACAAGGAGGGATCACCGGTCATGTGCCTTGAGCAGCCGCTATCAATAAACCATTTGGACTTGTTTGATCCTTTTTCCTGAAAAGATAAGGTGTTTGGTACCCATTTTAATTTTTGGGTCCATAATAGTTAGCATTGTATCTAACTAACCACATGCATTTCATCCCTTTGTTCAGATTTCTTTTCACATAGCAATCTCCTTTCAAATGCCCTCTTTGACAACAGAAATCACACATAATGAAGGAGTTCTTAACATGTACTGGTTTGATATATCTCAATCCACCTCTTCTATATGTTGTGAAGCCATGTGCAATTTTGTTGTGAGCAAATGTTCTTTGACCAGCAGAAGGATGAGTAGATGACATGTTTCTTTTGAGAAAATCCTGTTTTCTTGATTTCAAAGTTTCATCCAAGATGTCCATTCTTTTCTTCAAATCACCATGCCTTTCCTTCAGCATTTCACAAATATTAGTCTTTCTGTCAAGCTCGTTTTGAACATCACATCCGGCTCTTACAAGGCATTCATTGTCAGTCTTTAGATGTTTATTTTGTTGAACCAGACTTGTATTTTCTTGAATGAGAAAAGCAATTTTCTGTTTTAACAGCTTGTTTTTATCATAAGATTCCTTCAAGGCATTATGTAGCTTTTCAACAAAAGATTCAAGATCATCATCTTCATCATCATCACTTTCAGATTGTGAGTGAGTGGAAGATACCTCATTATTTCCAATAGCCATGAAGGCCATTTGAGCTGATTCCTCTTCTTCTTCAACTTCCCCTTCGGAGTTGCATTCATTCCAAGTAATCTGAAAGTTGTTGAATCTTGGCTTTCGATCAGCTTTTCCATCTTTCATCTTCTTCATGGGGCATTCATTTGCATAGTGTCCAATCTGTCCACATTCGAAGCATTTGTCCAACTGTTTCTTGTTGAAATCTTGTTTTCCTTTGTACTTTGCGATAGATGGTTGATTCTGGAATTGATTGCTAGGACCTCCCCTTCTAAACTTTCTTTTATTCAAAATCCTTTTGAAGCCTCTGGTGATAAGAGCAAGATCATTATCATCACCATCCGAGTCTTCATCATCCAGGTGAGCTGGATCATCTTCACCTTGAGTAGTCTTTAGAGCAATGTTTCTCTTTGCTCTAGCATCCTCTTCCTCCTGCACTTTAGATTTCAGTTTCAACTCATAAGAGGTTAGTGAGTTAATGATGGATTCAATAGGCACAGAACTTAAATCTTTAGCCTCTTCTATTGCAGTCACTTTATTTTCCCATTCTTTGCCCAAAGCATTGAGAATTTTCCTGTTCTTCTCTCCCAAGGTGTACTCTTTGCCCAACACCTCGAGATCTTTGATCAAGTCAGTGAACCTGCAAAACATTTTGTCAATATCCTCAAGAGGTTCAATCTTAAAAGATTCATACTTTGTGACCAAGATGGCCTTTCTCTGTTCTCTCACATTGTCACCACCCTCATGGATTTCTCTTAACTTATCCCACATTTCTTTGGCTGATTTACAGCCTTTCACTCTAATTGATTCATTTGAATCTAAGGCACTATAAAGAACATTCATGGCCTTGGCATTCAATGTAAGGTTAGTTCTATCTTGAGCATTCATTTCAGCTCTCATTTTTGGCCGAAGCAACCCTGTATCTGCATCAAGAAAGTTAGCTTCATGCGGTCCTTCACTGACAATAAACCATAGTTCAATATCAATAGATTGTAAAAAGATAATCATTCGTTCTTTCCAGCTAACATAGTTAGAGCCACTGAACATGGGAGGCCTAGTAACAGATTGCCCCTCAACAAACATAGCATGACTGGTTGTCATCTTTACTCCAAGCCGTTAGAGCTTAATCTCAAGGAGACCAAGCTCTGATACCAATTGTTAGTCCCACAGACAACCAAGAGGGGGGGGGTGAATTGGTTTGATTAAAATCTTAACCAAGTTTATGCACTTTCTCGTTAATGAAAATTTACCTTCCTTTTTAGTAATGATCAACCAAGTAGATTAGAAGACAATAGCAATATTGATCGGAGAAGCAAGTATAGATAAGCAATAAAGATTTTATTAAACAGAAATGTAAAATAGAGAAACAAACCAAGTGTCTACCAAGCTTTAACCAAACCTGAAGACCAAACACAAGGAAGAGCAACTTCTCTTTGATGAAAGTCGATCAACTAGATGTACAATGGAGGGAGCACTTCCTCCTTGCCCTAAGCCTCACTTAGTCAAGCCAAGAAGTTTTACAATCACTCAAAAAACCCTCAACAGAGCTACACTAAAGATCCTTTCACTCACAAAAGAAAAGCTCAACAGAAATTCACACCACTTTAAAACAAATCTGCTTTGGAGACTATTTTCTAGCTAAAATATCTCACTAGATCTTGTAAACAAAGTGTGCAAAAGTCCTACTTCGTTCAGACCAGTTTGATTTTAAAGGGAACCAGAAATGGGCTTCATCAATGCTTCCAACGGATAGAAGGCAGCTGAAGAGTCAACTAGCCGTTGGGGCTGTCGGACGTCCGACGATCAAATCATCGTCCGAACCAATCGTCCGATGGCATCCAAGTTGACGTTCGGACGTCCGATGCGTCTTGATCGTCCGACACCGCAGCGTCCGATCGTTGGCAGAGAGTTGGCAAGTTAGCTTGGAATTTTTCGGACGTCCGATGCGGTTGATGAGCGTCCGATGGCAAGCGTCCGATCCTTCCGGACGTCCGATGCTTCCTCACGAGCGTCCGACAAAGCTTCCTTCTTGATGCTCTTTATCCTTTCGGACGTCCGACAGATTCCTTTCGGCCGTCCGACGTGAGTATCCTGTTTTTGCTTCTTCTTTTGGTTGAAATGCATTTCATGACCTATTCATACCTGATTCTTTGATATGTAAAGACACTTATAATCGAAGAAGGTTAGATACATTTCAAAATACTTTGTGATCATCAAAACCAAGAATAACAGGCTTCCCCCTTGACTTGTGGATATTGTGGGAAGACAAATCATACGGAGGATGAATGCTGGGTGAAAGGGCGAAAGTGTTTGATTTATGGGAGTAGCAATCATCAAATTAGCAATTACCCGAAAAAACAGCCACGAGAGAATAATGCACAACAAGTGGATGGAACCAAACCGAAACAAGCTAATGAAAGAGGGAACCGATCCAAAGTACCGTACAGGTATATGCCTTAGACAAGCAACAAGCTTCGGAGTCATTTGAGGAGATGGAAGGTAAAAATTTCGAGAACGAAATTTTCTTAAGGGGGAGAGAGTGTGAGGACTTGTAAAATTCCTTATATATTTTTTTTAAAAAAATTCCTTTAATTTGGAATTTATTACTTTACAATAGCTTTACTACTCATTCAGTTCTCCAATAGTTACAATTAATCATAGAACCAAGGGTTTCCCCTTTACTTTCATCGTTAAGGTAAACTAAGGTTTTTACGTCTTTTCGTAGTGTGAGTAATCCGTGCGGAGTGTGTGCTAAATTTGATGATTAAGAGTGAGTTTTAGATAAGAAAAAGTGTGTGATTAGAAGTAATAATAATAAGTTAGTGAATCATAAGTTAAAACCCTAGTACGCGCGATTTAAGGAAAAACGGTTGGAACCGATGGGTACCATTTGTTACCGAGTGAGTGCACCATTTGAACACTACTTTATTACCTTAATAGCCTTGCTTTTATTTCAGTTTATTATCCCTAAAATATCTCTTAAATTAGCCACAATTTTTTACCCAAAGAAATAAGAGAAAAGTCTATAAAAAGCCAAGTGTCATGAAACCTGTGGAAGTTGGACTTTGACCAACTTGTTTTAACTTTCCTAAAACAAAAATTAGACCAAGATGTCTTCATTTTCTTCTTGTTTTGGCTGACCAAGATGCTCCATTTCTCCTTGTCTTGGCCGAAAATGGTGAGAGGAAAAACAAGGAAGAGCACTTCATACTACAACTTCAACCCTTGCTTGAATCTTCAAGATTTCATCCTAAGCTTGTAATCCAAACCATAGAGAGTGACTCTAAGGAAGGAAGAAGACTTTTGGTGGAGAAAGTTGGGGAGACAAGGAAGCTTATGGTTGCTCTTTTCATAGAGTTTGAAGGTAATCATGTTTAGAAACCATCTCTTCACTTTTAACTTGCATTTTAGTAGATTTAATGCTTGTTTGTGGTAGATTCTATGGAAAATTTCATGGGTTGTGAAGTTGGTGGAATTTTTCTAGCTTTGATTCATATTTTTCCAGCCATGAGAAGGTTATATCCAGCTTTGTTATAGACTTGAGAGAGCTGGTATGAAGATTTCTAGCTTTAATATGCCTTTTAGCTTCCAACTAAGAATTTTTCAGCTTTAGTAGAGAATTCTGGCCTGCTTCTGACCAGCTTCATTCGTCTATGTTAGAGGCCAAATTAGGCTTAGGTCAAAACATAAAGGTTGTAGAAAATGGTGTTATATATCTTCCTATAAAATTTCAGCTCAATCAGAGTACTGTAACATGCTAAATGACTTAAATACCCCTGACTGCCAAATGTTCTTTTCCGCGGGCAGTTTTGAGATTTCACATTTTTGGCTTCATTTTTCACTTTGATCCGTATCAAATCAGCCTTTGGCCAAAACACAAAAATTTTAACCCTACATTTCAGATTTCTAACACATCTAAAAAAGCCTCAATCGGAATTTTATAGTTTGAGATATTGCCATTTAAACCCAGTGCTGATAACTAGACTGACAATGAAATTCTGGTTCTGTAATCTGCAAATTCGACCTGAATCAACTATGAACTGGGTTGAGTTGTCTTCATGAAAGTTGTAACCCTTTGGCTTAGCTTCGAAATGGTATAAAGTGCACCCCAATCTGATAATTTTACCTTCGGTTGTGACCGAAACACTAAGAGACGTCAAACCTGTTATTTTGTTGTTTGTCTTAAACATTTGTTCTGATCAATTTGCTAGCATTGTTTTGTAATTGAATGACATTGAGCCTATTGAAAGGCTATTGTGGTAAGATTATTTGTGTGAGGTTTTGGGGCTGAATTGAAAAAAATAATGAAGCCATAAATGGCTGAAATATAGCGAAATACAAAGGGCATGCTGCCCAAATTTCTATTATTTGCTCTTATGAATATTAGTAAGATGTAAGGTTTGATTTTAGGGTTAGTTGGATCTTAAATTACATTTTCTCACTTCAATTTGGGATTGGTTATTCTTAGGGCTTGTTGGTGATCAGGGGCATAATCCGAAAGAAAATTTTTGACGTTATTTTGGCTTAGACTAGTGAGTGTTCTTTGTGTGTTTGTACAATAAGTGACTATGTGACCATTTGTGAATGTTTGCTTGAATGTTAAATTCTTTCTATTGCGAGTTTTTGCATGAAAATTTACAGAGGAATAACCCCTATATGGTAGTGTAATACTGCCAAATTTGGTGACATTCCAAGTTCATTTAGATGCTCAACGATAGTACCAAAGCTCAAGCTTTAAACCTAGGAAACCCCTGTTTGAGGAGGAAATTTCAGTGATTTTGAACCACTATATCTTGGTGCTCAAAACTCCAATTCTTTTTCCGCTTGTTGTGTTGAAAACTTTGATTGTAACTCAAATTGAGTTCCAAATTTCAGAGGCTAGTTCGCATTGTGTGAATTTTGCCGAATTTTCAAACTTTGCCGAAAATCAACCCAAATCTGTCTTGGCATTCCAAAACAGCCATTTTGAGCCAAATTTTGAATATCTTTCATTTCGAATCATGGAAAGGTGTCTTCTAGGAACTTTTAGTACTTTGGACGTAGTTTCCAACGGTACCAAATTTTCCAATTTTGAACTTTCAGAGAGTGAGTTATGATTTTTCCAGGAATGCCCCTAAATTCGATAATTCCTACCCTTTAGAAAAATTTTCGCGTGGGAACCATTTTCAAAGAATCTGGCCGTATATCCGGCCGGATTGGTGGTGAAAATTGAAAAAAAAATTCAGTTGCTCTCTACCTCTAATCCGACCGAATATCCGGCCAGTTCTTGGCCGGATTGTGACGTGTCCCTTTTTAGTTCGACTTCGGTCGTTCGTTTGGAAAATAATTTACATGATTTCATACCTATTTACTTCTATCCAATGATTTTAAGGATAAAAATCAGATTTTCTTGTGTTCTTGGACCCCACTTTAAAACCTTGATTTACAAGAAGATTTTAGGCTCGTCTTCACGATATTTTCTAGATTGTACATGTGTACGATCTTCCATGATAATTGGGATTTATAAGTGATAGTTTATTATCAATTACTCAGGCATCCAAGAGGACCTTCAAGAGGATCCCACGGTGAACGCCTGAACTTTCAAGTAGACACACTTCCTTGTTTCTTGTATTGGTGAGTGTCAAGTGTATGAATATTTGATACATGCTTAATTGTTATAACTGATTGGAGATTTTGAAAATGGAGACGAGTGTGTACTTTACCGCACTCGTTCTTATTTGAAATGAATGACTCATGATGGAAATGAAACGAATGAATTATGAATGACCTGAATGAATGAAATGAAATGATTAAATGCTTGAATGAAATGAAATGGTATGCTATGGCTGCATACGTCGTTGGAGTGAATCTCCTCGACTCTCAAATGTACATGGGGGACGCCCAAACTCATAGGCCGACCTTGGGACTCGACCCAGCATAGGTTTGGTCGGGAACCTCGGTGAGCCATGAGAATTACATGATAAGCTTGATCCATTGGAGAGATCTCGCTTGGCATACTCGTGGAGTATTGCCTTATAAATGTCGTGCGGGCCTGGTGCGGTGTACGGTGAACGGACATGAGAAGTAAGTGGAGTTCTACGGATTGGAAATATCGACTCGGTTGACAGAGAGTCATCATGGAAAGATATACGAATACGAATGAGATTTGCAAAGCAAGTGGAAATTAGCTCCTGAGAGCTATCATATCCTTGAATTGTTTCTGTTTACATTTCACTAAATTGTTAATTACTCGAATGTTATTGTTTCACTTATTGATTTGGAATTGTTATTTGGATAACGTGCTTGCATGTGTGTTTCTTGGCCTCACGATCGATTGCTCACCCCGTAGATTTATTTTCCTTAACAGGATTGGACTTGGAGTAAGACTCGAAGAAACCCATGGGATGTACTTTTGTTTTAGGGTTTCAATGTATTTGGCTAGACCTCTTGGCTGTGTATATTTTGGAACTAATGTAGCTTTTGAGAACCCGAAGTAAGGACTGGATGGTTGTTATATATTGTTAAGTTCGATCGTTTCCGCATTTTTTTACTTTACTTCGTGACAATGACTAGTATTGTATTGAGCTTGAATGGAAATTGTACCGAGTCCTGGCGAGAGTTGGGCAGGCGTCCCGTGGATATCCTTTGGTTCGCCTTAGGGAGAAGTGTGGGCGTTACAGTTGGTATCAGAACGCTAGGTTAGAGATCTATTTGGGAGATATACTAGAAACCTTACCCTTAAGATTTGAGATAGGATGACTAAGTCATACTTTAAGTGATACTCGGGCAAGTTAGTGGCTAAGTTAGTCATGCCTTAAGTGACATTCATGCAAGCTAGTGCTTAAGTTTCTAACCCGAAAAGTGTAATTGTTTTGCAAGGATGGAAAATGGAAATGGGACTCCGGCAGCTAATGGGAATGGCCATGCTAATGGTCATGTAGAGCAATCTAGGCCTATTTACTACCGAGCTCTTGGTGGGGGAGCTCGTGTGCGTTACTCACCTGCTACTAGATACCCTCGATGTTCGTGTAGGGTAACCTTTGCCTACTCGAACCACCTCGTATTTGCTTTGGACGACGAGCGTCATCAGTTGATGAACACCAACATAGATTTACAGACAGAGATGGACGAGTTGAGACAGATGGTCAGTGCTCAGGGAGAGAGGATTGCGGAGCTTGAGGAGGTTCTGGAGGGCGAGGTGGCAACTGCTGCGGTTATTCGTGAGGAGCTCCGGAGGACTAGGGCTCGACTGACTAGGTTAGGTGAGGAGGCCCGTGATCGGGCTTCTGAGATCCTGACTGATGCCACTGAGATGATAGATAGGGTGTTGGATATTGTCCAGAGCCCGGTTCAGGAGGAGGATCCTGAGAAGGAGATTCCCCTTGGTAGTCCTACTGTGGACTAGGTCTAGAGCGATTGACCTTTTGACCCTTTTGACTGGTACAGTTAGGATTAGTTAGGGTGATGCGAGTGCTGAGACCATTGTATTTTAAATGCCTGTATGGCCTACTTTTGAGGCACTTGATTCTGCTTTAGTCTTACATGACTAAAAGTAATCTTGTGGCACCTGTGTGCTATATTTTTGTGATTTTCCCCATGATTTGCTAATTGTATGGATCTTAACATGCTAATGAATGTAAATTATTGTTATTTTCAATGCTTTCGTGATTGGTTCTTGTTTTAAGTATTTTCTCGTGTAATTGATTTATTTCTTGCACTAGGCATACCTAGGATAATGGAAGGGCGAAGGAGTGGTCGAAGGCGTGGGCGAGGGACTAGACAGGCCCAACCTCTTGGGGATGACCAAGGATCGGCAACTGGGGTGACCCAGGGACAAGAAAATATTGAGGGTAATCAAGTGGCTACTGCCATTAATAGGATGATTGATATCCTAGAGCGTTTAGCTGATAGACAAGGTCCTGGACTGCTTAACCAATCTGGGGGACAGGATAGAGTCTTGGAGAGGTTCTTGAAGTTTAACCTGCCTAAATTCATTGGTGAACCCGATCCTGAGGTAGCGGAGAATTTGTTGGAGAGAATGATCAATATATTCGCCGCCTTAGACTATACCGAAGATAGGTGAGTGAATTTTGCTGCTTCCAATTTGAGGGAGTGGCTCGTGCTTGGTGGGACATGATAAAAGAAAAATGGGAGAGAACTCAAACCCCTTGGACTT
Organism: Coffea eugenioides; assembly: GCF_003713205.1. NCBI lineage: Eukaryota > Viridiplantae > Streptophyta > Magnoliopsida > Gentianales > Rubiaceae > Coffea > Coffea eugenioides. The sequence continues at coordinate 4,437,390 of NC_040036.1, read as the reverse complement.
GGGAGAATTTCGCTAGGGAGTTTAATGAAAAATTTCTTTCACCTTTGATCCAAGAGAAGAGGGAGGATGAATTTATCAAATTGAAACAGGGGACCCTTAGTGTGGCAGAGTATGAAGGGAAATTTACTAAGTTATCCAAGTATGCCCCTGAATTGGTAACTAATGAGCGGAAAAGGATAAGGCGGTTCGTACAGGGGCTTAATGTGGAAATCCAGAAGGGCTTGGCCGCAACCCAAATCTCTACATTTACCGAGGCTTTAGAGAAAGTGCAACGGGTTGAAAGTGCGAGAATGCAAGTTAAGGACTTTCACAACAGGAAGAGGAGCTTTTCTAGTCGTACTTCTGGACAGACTAGTAAGAATGCTCAGCCTTCCAAAATTGGAAGAGGAATGGGAGGAATAAGGACTGCTGGAGTGTCAAGGGGAGCTTTATCCAGAGGTGGTCGTAGTGGGCCAGTTCAAGCTAAGGGAATGCCTTTTAGTGGTTCGGCCGTGACATCTCAAGTTATTTGTGGGTACTGTGGTAAGCCCAACCACTCTGAGAATGATTGTTGGAGAAAGTCTGGGAAGTGTTTGGTTTGCGGAAGTACCGAGCACCAACTCACGAACTGTCCAAGTAAAATGAAAATAGGAGGTAGCACTCAAAGGCCAGTAAAATCAACCTCTAAGCAGACCAGTGCTGGAGGAAGCCGACCAAAGGTACCGGTTAGGGTTTATGCATTGGACCATCAGCAAATACCCGATGCAACTGAGGTGGTTGAAGGTACGATTCCTATCTTTCACCGCTTAACTAGGATTTTAATTGATCCGGGTGTGACACATTCCTTTGTAAACCCTAATTTCATGGACGGAATAGATTTGAAGTCAATTAAGTTACCTTATGACTTGGAGGTTAGAACGCCTACTAGGAATCAAAGTCTAATCGCTAACTTGGTGTATAGGGATTGTGAAATCTGGATTGGAAAACGGAAATTAATGGCCGAACTGATAGGTTTAGCGATTAAGGGATATGATGTGATCCTCGGAATGGACTGGTTAACCCGTTACAATGCCCAGTTGTACTGTAAGACGAAGATAGTAGAATTGTGCATTCTGGGAGAGGCAACCTTGAAACTGGATGTAAGGGGTAGATTAGGCTCATCTGCACTTATCTCAGGGATTCGAGTTAGGAAAATGTTAAGTAGAGGAGTTCAGGGATATTTGACTTTTCTAATCAACACCCTAATGATAAAATGAGACTGGAAGACATGCCTATAGTGAAAGAGTCTTTACCCTCGGAAAGGGACATAACTTTTAAGATTGATGTGACTCCGGGAGTAGCACCTATCTCTACGACGCCATATCGGATGGCTCCAGCCGAATTGAAGGAATTGAAATTGCAACTACAGGACTTGTTGGAACGAGATTTTATAAAAGAGAGTGACTCACCGTGGGGAACCCCGGTCTTGTTTGTTAAAAAGAAAGATGGGAGTCTAAGGTTGTGTATAGATCGACTACCGAGGCTTGAATGATGTTACTATTAAGAACAAGTACCCATTGCCCTACATTGATGAATTATTTGACCAATTGCAAGGGGCGGTAGTATTCTTGAAGTTGGATTTGAGACAGGGTTATTACCAATTAAGGATTTTGGAGAAAGACATACCCAAGACTGCTTTTAACTCGAGGTATGGACACTTTGAGTTTGCCATAATGCTATTTGGGTTAACGAATGCACCTGCTGCTTTTATGGATTTGATGCACAGGGTCTTTAAGCCTTATTTGGACCAATTTGTAGTGGTCATTATTAATGATATTTTGGTGTACTCTAAGAATGTGGAGAATCATGAGAAGCACTTGAGAATTGTTTTACAAACCCTGAGGGAACACCGATTGTATGCTAAGTTTAGCAAGTGTGAATTTTGGTTGAAAGAAATGACATTCTTGGGGCACATAATTTCTAAGGATGGGATAAAAGTGGATCCAGCCAAAGTTGAAGCTGTTTCAAAGTAGAAACGACTGGAAAACCCTACTGAGGTTCGAAGTTTTATAGGATTAGCAGGGTATTACCGGAGATTCATTAAAGATTTTTCTACAATTGCTGGACCCATGACTGAGTTGACCAAGAAAAGTGAAAAGTTTATATGGAATCCTAAGTGTGAGGAGAGTTTCCAGGAATTGAAGAGACGATTGACGAGAGCGCCTGTGTTAGCTCTACCGAATGGGAAAGATAGCTTTATGATCTGCACAGATGCTTCAAAGGAAGGCTTGGGATGTGTTTTAAAGCAAAATGAGAAAGTGATAGCGTATGCCTCTAGGAAGTTGAAACCTTATGAAAGAAACTACCCGACTCATGATTTGGAGTTGGCAGCGGTAGTGTTCGCTTTAAAGAAGTGGATACATTATTTGTATGGAGTAACATTTGAGATTTTTACTGACCACAAAAGCCTTAAGTATTTGTTTTCTCAAAAGGAGCTGAATTTCAGGCAACGTAGGTGGATGGAATTTCTAGAAGATTATGATTGCACGATAAAGTACCATCCAGGGAAAGCCAATGTAGTGACCGATGTTTTAAGTCGTCAAGTGCAAGTGGCCGGATTGATGATTAAGGAATTACACCTGTTAGAAGAAGTTAGTTATTGGAATCTCATACTTGAGCCGAGAAAAATGATTCTTGGGATTGAACGTATTAAAGAGACTCAGGAAAAGGACCTTGTAGTGCAAAAGTGGGTGGAGAAAGTCAAAAAGGGAGAGAAATCGGATTTTAACTTGGTATCAAATGGTATTTTGAAGTTCGGAATCAGATAGTAGTGCCAAAGGATGAAGGGCTTAAGAAGGAAATCTTAAAAGAGGCACACCGATCGAAGTGTACGGTACACCCTGAAGGGAATAAAATGTATCAAGACTTAAAAAGTTTGTTTTGGTGGGAGAGCATGAAAAGGGAAATTGCCCAATTTGTCCAGGCCTGTTTAAGTTGTCAACAGGTTAAGGCTAAACATCAGAAACCGTCTGGACTTTTGCAACCTCTGGAGATACCTGAGTGAAAATGGGAAAATATCACTATGAATTTGTATCAGGATTACCCAGAATACAAAGAGGCCATAATGCTATTTGGGTAATAGTGGATCGACTGACCAAATCAGCTCATTTTCTACTGATAAATATGAAGTATCCATTGGAGAAGTTAGCTAAGTTGTACTTGGATGAGATTATCAGGTTACATGGAATACCTGTAAGTATCGTGTCTGATAGAGATCCCAGATTTGTTTCGAGGTTCTGGCAAAAGATACAGGGAGAGTTGGGGACTAAATTGAATTTTAGTACTACTTACCACCCCCAAACCGATGGACAGTCTGAGAGGACGATTCAAACCCTTGAGGATATGTTAAGGACTTGTGTGTTGGATTTTGGGGAGAGTTGGAGTAAGTATTTAACTTTGGTGGAATTTGCCTATAACAATAACTTCCACTCTTCTATTCAAATGGCTCCGTATGAAGCACTCTATGGTCGGAAGTGTAGATCCTCGATTTGTTGGGATGAAATAGATGAACGCAAAATCTTAGACCCGACTACAGTGCCTTGGATTGAGGAAGCTAATGAGAAAGTAAAGTTGGTACGCCAGAGGATTTAGACCACTCGAAGTCGTCAAAAGAGTTATGCAGATAATCGGAGGAAGGACTTAGAATTTGTAGTTGGAGATCTAGTATTTCTTAAGATTACACCTTTGAAAGCAAGTTTAATGTCTGGAAAAGGAAAGAAGTTACAACCGAGGTTTGTAGGACCTTATAAGATTATCCAACGTGTAGGAAATGTGGCCTATAAATTGGAATTGCCACCAAGTTTGTCTCGGATTCACAACGTTTTCCACGTGTCTATACTTAAGAAATATCATCCAGACCCTTCTCATATTTTGCAACCGGAAAGTATTAAAATGGATGAGACTTTGACCTACAAGGAGGAACCGGTAAAGCTTCTGGATAGGAAGGTGAAGGAATTAAGAAATAAGCGGATACCATTGGTAAAAGTTCTTTGGAGGAACCATGAGCTAGAGGAAGCGACTTGGGAAGTTGAAGAAGCAATTCGAGAAAAATATCCAGACCTGTTCATAAATCAAGGTATAATTTCGAGGACGAAATTCTCTTAAGGGGGAGAGGATGTGAGGACTCGCAAATTTTCTTTATTTTAAATTCCTATTGCTAGCTCATTTAAATATTTAATTGCCCATTTTGTGACGCCCCCACTTCTCCCTAAGGCGAACCAAAAGGTATCCGCGGGACGCCTGCCCAACTCTCGCCAGGACTCAAGACAATTCCCGTTCAAGCTTAATGAAATACCAGCCATCACGATGATATAAGTAAGAAAGGGAGGTCACTCCCATAAATAACATTCAAACTTACATCACGAGTTCCAAAATACGTCAAGTATCCAATCCTTACATCAAGTTTTCAAAGGTTACATCAAATCCCAAAATATACAATAATTAAGAGTCTAACCCAGTATATTGAAAAACCCTAATACAAAAGTACATTCAAAAGGGGTTTCTTCGAAATTCACTTCTGATCCTTTCCTGTTAAGGATAACAAAACTACAGGGTGAGCAAAACGCTCGTGAGGCCAAGAACACATATGCAGGCACGTTGTTCAAGTAACAATCCCAATTTAACAAGTAGAGCGATAATATTTCAATAAATGACAATTCAAGCTAGAAAAGTAACCAGAAACAATTCAAGGATATAGGAGCTCTCAGGAGCTATTTTCCACTTGCACGATCACAAACCTCCGCGAGTTGACACTCCGTCAATCGGGTAGGTTTAGTCCTTAGAACTTCACTTATACTTTCCCCTTCTCACCTTACATACCTCACCGGGCCCGCAATACGTTTATAAGGCGGTACTCCACGAGTATGCCAAGTAAGATCTCTTAATAGATTAAGCTTTTGTTTTCTCATGGTTCGCCAAGGAGCCCGACCAAGCCCATACCGGCTCGAGTCCAAGGTTAGCCAGTGAGATTTAGGCGTCCCCCACTTAACACTTAAGAGTCGAGGAGATTCACTCCCATCGACTTATGCAGTCATAGCATAAATAATCACTTAAATTCACTTAACAAGTCACTTCAAGCAATTCAAGTATTTCATGTCACGAAATTCAAGTACACTTCACTTAAACGAGAACGAGTGTGATAAGTACACACTCGACTCAGCATTTCAAAATATTCTATTATCAAAGCAATTAACACGTTTTCACATACTTGACACTCACCGAGTGATTAAAGTAGCAAGTACAAGCGATAAGTTAGACGTCCCCTGTGAGATCCTCTTGAGGGTCCTCTTGAGTGCCAGAGCATTTAATAACAACTATCACTTATAAACCCCAATTATTAAGGAAGATTTCACACTTGTGCGATCTAAGAAAATTTCACGAAAATGAGCCTAATTATTCGTAAATCGAGATTCAAAAGTGGGGTTTTAAAACACAAGCGAAATTTGATTTCCATCTTTGAAATCGAGTGTAAAACGATCAAGTGATATCAAAGGAAAAGAGAGAGTTTGAAAAAAAAACTCCATTTCCTTTAAGTTAAAAATTTTCAGATTTGTTATACTCACTTTGCAAAATCGTATCTCACTTTCTACAAGTCCAAAATTAGAAAATTTGGTACCGTTGGAAACTACTTCCAAAGTACTAAAAGTTCCTAAAATACACTTTCCCATGATTCCCAACGGAGAGCATTCAAAAATTGTCTCAAAGTCACTGTTTTAGGCTTGCAAGACAGTATTGAGGTTGGTTTTTCGCCAACTTTGGAAATTCGGAAAAATTCACAGAATTTGAACTAGCCTCTCAGATTTGATAATCAAATAGATTTACAATCAAAGTTTAAAACAAAACAAGCAGAACAAGAATTGGAATTCTGAGCACCAAGATATGGCGGCTCAAATTTGCTGAAAAATGAGACCGTTGGGCCAATTTTTCCAGATTTAAATCACTAACTTTGGAATGTTGGTTGCACATTGAAATGGACTCGGAATGGCACCAAGTTTGGTAGTATCATCCTACCTTATAAGGGCTATTCCTCTACCAAATTTCATTGAAAAATTCATTCGGAAAGTTGGTTAACAAAACCATCAAAGTTTCTAAATCTCCAAGGCAAAGCTGCCTTGCAACCCTAGTTTTCTTTTTCTCAAACCTTTGGCCAATAAAATGCCTAAAACATGTCTCATTTATGATAACCAGGTCTAATAAGGATCCAAGATACATTTGGTAGGTGATTTACACCAAGAAGTTTGAATAGAAAGTCTCAAATCAAGATTGGTTACAAATCTGTCCAACATGAGGGTATTATCCCACAAAGTCAGTTTTGAAATCTGGTCATTAATCACTCAATTCAACTCAGAATTTAGCGTGGTTGGTGGCGTTGAAAATTGGATTCTTAAAGCTACAATTTCTTAGAAGAAACGTTTTCCAAAATCTGTCCACGGCTAGCTCATATTTGGGCACCAATTCACTGCTCAAAACAGAGCTCCCAGTGTAGACGTGAAACAGGACAGTCATGTTCAAACGATTGGTATGGACGACTCAGGTGGAACCAGAACTTACATTTTATACCGTTGGAAATCTGGGAATGTGTAGTTTCCAGTGCCGCAAACAGCACTCGATTGCGACACCGGGACAAAAAGTTATAGCCAAAATAGGAACACTGCCAGAGCAGTTACGGAAAAACATTTCCAGTTTTGCTGATTTCCGAAAACACAACATTTGGCCAACCAAATCACGGAATTTTTTGATGAAACTTCGTACACAACTTATATTACACATATACATCAGAAACATGTCATTAGAACCTCAAAAATTTGCACTAAAGTGCACGAAATTCACAGGGGCAGAATCGGAAAAATTCTCCCTTTGACCTCTTCTGGGTTTTCATCCTTAACATCACTCATTTCTAGTATAACAAGCACTAAACCAACATTAATAACACCATAGTTCATCAAATCAATCCATCCAACCGTAGTGGGAGTTCATAGAGTCCACACAACAACTTTTCAACATAAACAAAGCTACCCACATGAAGATATGAACTTATAAGTGCTATATTACTTCCATAAACCAAAAATTTCAAGGTTGATCATCACTTACTTGCTTAGATGAACCAAGCATAAATTTTCGTCCTATATGCTCAAGAAAAACCGTGGAAAGCAGCCCTCTTTCGTAGCTTGATGTGGTCTCCAAGTGATTAGCTAAGTGTGGTTAAATTTTGATGTGATTTGGTGAAGATTGATGAAGGAATGAGGAAGAAAATGGAAGAGTTTGTCTGTTGTTTTTCTTTCCTTGTGGCCGGCTGGAATGGAGCATGAGAGAGAGAGGTTTGATCAAAAATTAAGCTTCCAAGAGAAGCTACAATGTGTGGCCCAAAATTAAGTGAAAGTCAACTCTTTCCTCGCGCGTACACGCGCGCTTTTTGTGCTCGATTCCTCTCGAGTTTGTTTCACTAGTACACTAAACCTCTAATGCAATTGTATTCATACTATTATTATTCACTCTTAATGGTCTAAAAATAATGGTCTTAAGTCCGTCAATTAATCGCGCGCGTAAAAATGCGTACTTCCGATTTTTGCGCGATAAAGCGAAATCTCCAAGAAATTCTTATAACGATTGTATAACTAACTATCACTTGAGTACTTAAACATAAAAAAAAATATCTATTTCAAGACTAATGTACAAGTCTCCAATTTTTTCAAACTTATTATATCCTCGAATCGATTACTGTCTCCAAACGCGTATTCACTATTCTCACTTAACAAGCTTCCAAAAATTAAATTTTGAAATAAGTCACTTTAAAAATATAACTAAGCTATAGATCCATATAATTAGGTCTAAAAAGGTTAGAAAATAATATTCGGAGCAATTGGCCAAATAAATATTTAAATAAGCTAGAAATAGGAATTTAAAATAAGTAAATTTGCGAGTTCTCACACGAGTCTAGTATTAATTTCTCAAGTCTCCAATTTGTCGTGCGGTACGACTTTTGAGAAACCATTGACGCGCGAGCCATAAGAGCTTTAATTAACTTAATCACATTAAATCTCTCAATTAATTCTTCTTAGTCCACTATTGCTCATCATTAATTCTCCAAGGTAATTACACTCAAGAATCGATGTTTACCTCGAAAAACGTATACTCGTTATTCCTTACTAAACGAGCTTTCAAAAAATAAATTTTTTCCTAACGAAACATTTTAAAACACAAGGAAGACATTGTTCCATACAAATGGATTTAAAATGGTTGAAATATATTATTAGGAGTAAATGAGCGAATAAATAATTAATTAAGCCGGTAACATAACATTAAAATAAGTAAAATTTCGAGACCTCACACGTTTACTCCCAATATTTTATTTCAACCTCTTTATACCCAATTACATGGAACTATGACTTACTTATATTTTTAAAATGCCTTGATTCAAAATTTAATTTTTTGAAAACTCGTTAAGTGAGAATAGTGGATACGCATTTGGAGACAATAATCGATTCAAGGATACAATATGTTTGGAAAATTGGAGACTTGTACATTAGTCTTGAAATAGGTATTTTTATGTTTAAGTGTTCAATTATTAGTTAGTGATACTATCGTTATAAGAATTTCTTGAAAATTCCACTTTATTGCGCACAAATCAGAAATACGCATTTTCGCATGCGCGATTAATTGAGAGACTTTAGACCTTTATTTTTAGACCATTAAGAGTGAATGATAATAGTATGAATGGAAGTGCACTAGTGGTTTAGTGCACAAGTGAAACAAACCCGAGAGGAATCGGGCACGAAACGCGCTCGAACGCGCACTGTTCCGAGTTGAGTTTTAGGACACTTTTGGCCATACATTTAAGCTTCTCAAGGAAGCTTCATTTTCAGCACACTCTCTCTCTCTCTTCACTCAAGACAGCCGGCCACCCCCAAGGAAGAAACAAGACCAAAAGCTCTTCATTTTCTTGTCCAAATCACCTCAAAATTTTACCACAACTTGCAAATCACTTGGTGATCATCTTAAGCGAGGAAAGGGGCTTCATTTGCACGGTTTTATTGAGCTCCATTGGACCGAAAATTTCTGCCTTGATCATCTAAGAAGGTATACAACGATCAACCTCTTGATTCTTGATTTATGGAAGTTATATTGTACTTATGAGGTCATAGATTTATATGGGTAGGTTTATATGGTTGGAAATTTTGTGTGTAGGCTCTATGAAATCCCACTATGACTTGATGAACTGATTTGATGTTATTTATGTTGAATTAGTGTTTAATCTAGTGAAAATAAGTTGTATTGTGGAAGATAGCTCAAAGGAAGTGAAAAGGGAATTTTACCGTTTCTGCCCCTGCCATTGCCGTGCACTTTGGTGCCATTTTTTGTGGTCACTACAAGAAATTTGGTCATCAGTGACAACTGATTATTATCACAGAAAATGTAAAAGTCGTCACTAACGTGTTTTACTGACAACATTTTAGTTGTCACAAAGTCGTCAGTGAATCTCTGTCGGTAAAGGTACACAGTCACAACATTAAATGTCGTCAGTAAATGTTATTCATTAGTGACAATATTTTTTGTCAATAATAAATACATATATAATGACGACATTTCACCATATCAATGATGCTCGTAGTAGTGTCGTCAGTAAAATCCTTTTCATAGTTGCCGTTGGTATTGATTGGTTACTCACAACTCTTTAGAGTCGTCACTAAAAATGGCTCTTTACTGACAACATTTATCATCACTATATACCTTTTTGTTATACACCCTATTTAGTGACAACTTTTTGTTGTTAGTGGAGAAATCTGATTAGTAACAATATATTGTCACTATAAAACCTGATACAAACGATTGTCCTAAAAGCAACCAATCCAACAATACATCAAATTAGAACCATATAAGGCCTGCTAATTAATATCTAAAAACATCCATTATACTAAAAAGGAATCCAACAATTCATCAAATCAAAAGAACCATAAAAGGCCTGCTAATTAATAGCTAAAAGCATCCATTATGCTACAAAGGACCAAAATATAATGTTTAAGTTCAATGTCATCCTACAAATACTACAATAGAAGTGGTACTGTGTAACCCAAATTGTTCATGCAAAGTCAATCAAGTTTACAAAAAGCATCCGAGCCTCAAAAGTCATAAAAACTTCCAAAACACTTCACGAGCCAAAAAAGAAGCTTTATCTTCATCCTTCTTGAGTCCACTTAGTAGCTGTGAATTTTGCACAAAATCTGACATAGTAGCATTTGTCTGCATAAAGTAGTATAACAATAGTAAGTAACAAGCATTTTGAAAAGGAAAAAAATCTTAGATTTACTTATCACAAACTCAAATAATGAGTAGGAAATTATTAAGGAAAAGAATAAAGAAGGTGAAGAATTGTCATAACAAGAACAATATCCCAAATGAACTCAAAAGTTAGCTATTAAAGTATTAGTAATGTCAATAACTTATTTATATTCTATATGTTCTACTGAAGACAAAGGATTGTTACTTATAAAAATTAGCCATGGATAACATAAAACAATGATTCGCTGCAAATTGCTGTGCTACAATAACTTGATTAAGTTCATTCTTCAACCCGTAAAAGGTTATTTTAAATTAGCTTACTACCCAAAATTAAACCATCTATATAAATGCCCTCATTAAGTCAATTGGGCAGAAAATTATGTCCATGATTCATATTGCACTTGATTTGTACTATTACAAATCTACCTTATTAAAAGTATGATCAGAAAAAGGTTTTGCCATGCATTACGAGCATCAATTAGCAACTCTGGAGTACAAATCTACCTTATTAAGTTTTATTGCCATGCATTACGAGCATCAACTTTAGTCAAGTTGTCAATAAAACTTATCAGTGATGACTTTAATGTGTCGTCGAAAAATTTCTTGAGTATAGGATTTTCTCTACAGTTCTTGAGTCAATTAGCAACTCTGGCTGCTGATCTTCCAAAAATCTAAAATGAGCAACATATCTGCAGTGAAGTACTTCAATTATTAGTAGGTGATAATAAAAACTTGAGACAAGAAAGAGAACTTAGAAATTTGCAAGAAAATAAGCTGAATCATTTCTTTTATGTATCGTCTAGACAGTGACTGAACAAGAGCAAAGTAAGAGATAAAGCACTTGAAACTTTAGAACTCAAGAAAGCTTCAGATTGGCTTCAAAAACTCACTAATTTCAAAGACTGGACACACATGCTCGGAGTACAAGTACTACTAAAATGAAAATGTATTATCAAGTAATAACAATCAAATGTAAAGACAAAAAATTTATGTATGAATGATTACAATCATATCCAAGTACCGGTGTAGTAATCATAATGAAATGAGTAACATAGCAAGTATAGCAGATAAGTTCCATAACATTATAAAGCTCAGAAACAAGTGCAATAGAAATGAAAAGAGCATGATAATCAACTGCTTTGAACCTCTAATTTAGCTTTGATTGAAAAACGTATTCAGCACACCATGCTAAAACATATTATAACTATATACAATTCGCCTACACAGTAATCAGCCATGACATCTAATTAGAAGAATACAGACCAGTCAATTTATGGTATTCTTTTATGCAAAATTTGTTTTCACCCATGTGACAACCACTTTGAAATTTCATAAGAATAAAATTTGGAAAGTCACATGAATACATTGCCCGTGTAACTAAAACTCGTGCAACCAAAGCCCACAAATCAAACAGAGTTCATAGATCATATTACAAACTTTTGAGATGATGTCCGTGTTTATTCCCTACTTATCACTAAGTTCAACTTATATCCTAGCATGAAAGCTTAGTACACACTTTTATAGCAAGACAATTACATAATTCAGGTTTAAACACAAAGACTAGTCCAACTAGTTATGTTAAGAAAAGTATCCAAATCTGAGTTTTTTTTTAAATCTCCCTTTTGACATTCAACTGGCTACTGTAATCAGTGCAACAAAAAGCTGACTGAAACTCGTCAATCACTAGTCCAGAGCACATAGGCATCAAAACTTCTCAGAAGCAGAGCAAACTACACAAGCTCGACAGCTTCACTACTTTATCTTCTATGGCAAACTCTCCTTTCATTTAACGTCAACAGTGGAAAATGCGGGCCAGATGCAAATCTCTAAAAGATTCTAGATAACATAGGAAGACATACAACTGTGAGTCTGTGATGCAATAGTAAAGAAAAAGTAAACAAAGAGCCACTGAATATTGGAAGTGAAAGAAGAAAACTTCAGATTGAACAAGCCAATTGTCAGGACTAAGCGTTCGATAAACATAACTTGAAGTAATTCTCCATGCATCAAATTATTTCCACAAAGAAAAAAGAAGCATACACATTATTTCCACAAAGAAAAAAGAAGCATTAAGTTTTCATTTCCTGAATCAACCTTACAGAAAATGCCTTCCAATCCAAATCTGAGTATTTAGTGTTATTGTATGTGACAACTTGATGTACACATAACACCTGGAATATACAATCTATACCCAGATTAGAAAAGGGAACTTTTCCCACAAGTCATTACTTCACCAGAAACACCAAGGAACCATATATGAATGCAGGAAAGAACTCTATTTTACTAACACAAACAATTAAAGAACATTACTTTAGCATTTACCAATAATTAAGAATGCTATGAGATGTAGTTACACAAAAACAGATTGAGCTAAGATGCTAGAAGTAGAACAGATTCATTGTACCAAACAAAGAAGAAAAGTAAATCCAAACTACAATAAAAAATGAAAAGAAAAAATTCCCTTCAATTAACCAAAAATAGTCCCATAGTTATCACTCCGGGCAAAGCACAAAAGAGACGGGAAGAAGAAATAGAAGTGATTACCCTCTTGGAAACAGAACGAATGTTTCGTGTTGCAACCTTGGAGAAAATTGAAGTGCGCAGTTCTGGAGGAAAAATCATTCAGCCAGAGCAATAAATATTTTGAGGTAAATGAGTATGCTATTATGCCTCATCTAAAGCTTGTCTAATTGCCTCATCTAATTTGGTCATTATTATTCAATTCTCCCCCTACCAAGTCCAGTTGTAGCTGATTTTGTACCAAAAATCTTTGGGAAGTAGCAAGTCCTTCCCAAGTGGGCCAAGAAGTAGAGGATACAATTAATCTAGGGGATTCACGATAACTAGGTAAAAAATTTTCCCTAAAAATCAACCGAAAGAACTAACCCTAGAAATCAACCGTTTTCTCTTCAATTTCCTCAAGAGCTAGTGAATTTGGTAACAGCCTTGGTGCCTTCGGAGACGGCGTGCTTGGCCAATTCACCGGGAAGTACAAGTCTCACAGTAGTCTGAATCTCCCTCGACGTAATCGTCGGCTTCTTATTGCACCTGGCGAGCCTGGAAGCCTCCTGAGCCAATTTCTCGAAAATATTGTTGATGAAGCTGTTCATGATACCCATGGCATTGCTGGAGATCCCGATGTCGGGATGGACTTGTTTCAGCACCTTGAAGATGTAGATCTTGCAGGTCTCGCTGCTCTCTTGACTCTCTTCTTCTTTTGTCGCCGGCAGTGGCTCCGCCTTCCTTCGGGAGTTTCTTCCTGGCCTTTGGCTTCTTCTCTGCCGGAGCCTTCTCGGCTGCTGGGGCTTTCTCGGCCACGAGCTTCTTCTCAGCCGGCTTCTTCTCCGCCTTTGGTGCCATCGCTGCTTTTGAAGCTGAAATTAGAGAGACTTTGACGGGAAGGATAAAAAACGGGCTTCGATTTAAAGACTGGAGAGGGGAGATGTCTGAGAGAGAGTTCAACACTTAGAAAAGTTTATTTTGCATCTACGTAGTACAAGAGACTTGGACAATTTTGCGCCTCTTTTTTTGCCTTGAATTTTAAAATTGCGCCACTTTGTTTTTGTCTTGAATTTTAACTAGATTTGGACATCATAATTCCCCCCCTTTTTACACAAGAAAAATTGGTGCAATTTTGTCTTTTATAATTGTATTTGAAATATAGATTTCATTTTTATTCATTATTTTTGTGTCACAATTTTAAAGTTTTAGTATGATTAAAAATTTTAGTATGAGTGGCAAAATTTTTTAAATTCATATAAATGGAAAAGCATTTTAATAAAATTTAACTAGTTCTTATAAGTGCTAAAACTTTATATCAATTATAACTAGTATTTATAAAACTTCACTATTAATCCATTATCTTCAAATAAGAAAAAAATGCACAATTCAACTAATACATAAAGTGTATTAGTTAATTAACTATGAAGTTTATGATTTATCCACTTCGATAACCGATTCAATTTGAAAACTCTTATTTAAATTCATATCAAATTAACTAATAATCATTCTAAGTTAAGTAATCACAAGTTTATTTACACTAATGAATTTTTTATTTTTTAATTATTTTTTATTCTAATGAAGTTATTACATATACAAGAAAATTAAACTAATAAGGAGGCTCGTAAGTATACAACAACTAAAAATCATTAGAGAACACATAATGATTACAAAAAATTAAGAGTAATAGTTGCAAAAAACAATAAATATTTAAAATCAAACAGTGATAAAACTAGTTGTCACTAACAGCTATATAATGTTATCAGTGACAACAATAGCAAAGTTGTCAAAGAAAGGTGCTATTATTACTGACAACTTTTAGAAAGTTGTCACTATTGCAGTTCCCGCTCTCTTCATGACTCCTGACGGGAATCGAATTGTGACAACAATGCAAGGTCGTCACTGATGTGTTGGCTTCCTTGACTCGATTGTGACAACTTGCCGTATTGTGGTTAAAGGACCCCATTTTGTGACAATTTTTTTTCATCACTGAGAAATATTGTCACTAATGACCAAATTTCTTGTAATGGGTCCAATTGACTTGATTAGAATGTATATGTGTAATATAGGTTGTGTATAAAGTTTCCTCAAAAATGTACGTGATTTGGATGAGTGAATGTTGAGATTTCGAAAATTTGCCAAAGCTGGAATTGTGTCCCGTATTACTCTGGCAGTGATTTTGTTTCGGCCATAACGTTTTGGTCCGACGTCGAAATCAAGTGCCGTTTGTGGCATTAGAAACTATACATTTCCAGTTTTCCAATGGTATAAAATACATGCCCTGATTCCACCTGAGTAATACGTACCAACCTTGTAAGTTTGCCTGTTCTGTTTCTCGTCTGTAATGGAGGCCCTGTTTTGAACTGCGACTTAATGCTCAAATATGAGCTAGTTATGGACAGAATTTTAAAATGCTTTCTTCTAAGAAATTGTAGCCTTATGAATCTAGTTTTCAACGCCACTAATCACGCTCAATTCTGAGTTGAATTGAGTGAGATGCGGCCAAATTTCAGAACTATCTTTGTGAAAGAAAACCCTAATTCTGGACTGATCTATAGCTAATCTTGATTTGGGACTTGTTATTCGAAATCCTTGGTGTTAATCACCTACCAAATGTATCTTGGATGTTTCTTAGACATTGTCTACATAAATGACTCACATTTGAGATGTTTTTGTTGGCCAAACGTTTGGAAAAAAGGAAAATGGAACTGCAAGGCAGTTTTGCCTTGGAAATTCTTGGAGTTTTAATGACTTGGTTAACTGACTTTCCGTGCGAATTTTTGCATGAAAATTTACAGAGGAATAGCCCCTATATGGTAGTGTAATACTTCCAAATTTGGTGCCATTCCAAGTTCATTTAGATGCTCAACTAAAGTACCAAAGCTCAAGCTTTAAACCTGGAAAACCCCTGTTTGAGGAGGAAATTTCAGTGACTTTGATGTGACACGTTTAAACCTGGAAAATCCCACGTTTAAATTCAATGCTTCGCATTTGTAACATGAATACTGATGAGAACATGAAGATTTGGATTCCCTTCAAATTCAAGAAAATTCGATTGATGGTTGATGGTGCAATCGGCTTCAAGAATCATTGAAGATTTGTCATGCTTATTTCTTGTTATTTATTTAAGTAAGTTTCCAGCAATACTTGTTAGTTAGTCTTGAGTTATTAAGGGAAATAAAGGCTAAGGTCATGTTGACCATAGTTAAGCCAATTGAGTCAGTTAGTTTCCTATTCTAATTGAATTAGAGTTTTAGAAAAGTAGTTAATTGCTTCCAAATTTATTTAGGAAGTTGTGTCAAGTCAAATTAGGAAGCTTGTATTGTTTCCAATTTAGATTAGGAATTTGAGTCTTGTAAGGTTATAAATAGCCAACTTTATTTAACTATTGAGACACATGATATTGAAGATGAATTAATAAAAAGAGAGTTGTCTCCTTTTATGGAGTTCCTTGATGGAACTTGAGTTTCTTCTTGAACTGTATCAAGTATTTAGCTTGGATACTTGTGGTGTTCAAGGCAAGATGATTACATCATCTTGTTCTTTCAAGCCAATAGCCAATCCACTAGGTTTCTAGAGACGGGTTCTCTTTAGGTCTAGCAAGGTAGTTATTGTTCCTTAACCAATAACCAATCCACTAGGTTTCTAGAGACGGGTTCTCTTTAGGTCTAGCAAGGTAGTTATTGTTCCATAACCTGATCAAGATAGATCCTTCCGCTGTCTGATCGACTTGGTTCTTCAAGACAGGTTCTTGCTGGGTCGGGTTTGTATCAAATACATTTCATTTTAGGCTCACCCCGACATATAAAAAAGGAGTTCCTTTAGGTCACGTTTCATTTGTGTACCGTATATTTAATTGTTTTAATAAATTGGCATCATGCATAAGCCTTAGAGGGAATGCCGCATAGGGGATCCCACGTTAGGAATAAGCCGCCTTGTGTCTCGGATACTTAATCCAAGGAGACTTGCACGTTTACATTTTGTACCATCCAAAGGGGTAGTGTACAAGGTAAGGTAGGATCCGATCATTTTCATAGAGCGATCTTTGGAATATGAGCGTCTAATAATCACTTTTTGGCCATTTTATCAAAATTGGTAAAAATCCCTTGCGTAAAGGACATTAATTTGAAGAAATTCACCAATATTTCCTCACTGTTGAGACGATAAATAAATTGAGGCCAAAATTTGATATTAGAAGGCTCATAGACTAATGCATCGCAATAAATTTTTGAAACTACCAATGGATAGATTGATTTTTAAATAAGCTATCAATTCCATTCAATCCATTGGACCGTTTTATTCATCAATTTCATCTAGTCCATTTTGTCAATTTGTTCATTTTTAGGGCAACCTAGTCGATTTTAAATTTATTTGACTAGTTTACCCATTTTAGGGCAATCTAGTCGATTTTGAATAGATCACCAATTTCATTCAATTCATTCGATTAGTTCTTAGGGCAATCTAGTCGATTTTGAATAAATCATCAATTTCATCCTATTCATTAGACCCGCTTATTCCCTTTAGGGTTTAAGTCTAAGGTTCACTGAATAATTTAGTCGAGACATTGCAATCCTTTCCAGAGCAGATTCTTTTACACATCATTTTATGTGTTGATCAAAGCAAGCAATCCATTCGGACTTTGTCCTCATTTTTAGGACAAATGTCTCTTCTCACTCCAATTGGCCAAATTTTTTCAAATTATTTTTTCACTCAATAAGTTGATTGGATCCATCAGGTATTGTATAGTGCCTACTCCCAGAGGATTGCATTTTCATGCTAGGCCTACCCTTGGCATAAAAGGGCTCCCCCATAGGACATGCATACCGATTTTACAATTTTACTTACTAACTCTGGGTATTTTTCTTTTATTTTTCCCCCTCCCCTCTGCATTCATAAAAATATTTCAATAAAGTGAAAATATTTTTCTATATCTGATAACAATTTTGATCTAATAAAGTTTAAAAATTACAAGTATTACTTGATTCTTGGGCGGACCCTGCAATGAAAACATAAAGGATCTATTTGGAAGCGCTAGGCTAAAGCCTCTAAGAGACTTCATCATTATTTTTCAAAGAAAAGAAAATTTCTGTTCCAAAAAGGAGGCAAAAAGTGTGTATATGTGGTGCTCTTCAGAAGTCTTTCTCTTCGCATTTGTAGAAATTTTGTTTCAAACTTTTTTTTTTCAGCAATAAAGTTTTTTATTTATACAATTGTTGTTTTGTATATAATCATGTATATTTCATTCTTTTTTGGCTATTTGAGGGATTTCATGATGAATTTTAAGAAATAAGACCAAATTGAGATTTTTCAACCTTTTGCCTGAAAATTCACACTAGATTGGTGATCTGAGCTATACAATAAGAGTGCTCAAAATTAAAAGAGGTTACTCAAAAGACCCAATGAGATACCTTTTCTCCTTCACTGTACAATTCCTATTTTGCCCCCTCCAAAAATCAGTCACATTGATTGATAAATTACAAATTGGGGCAATCTTTGCTTGAAAATGCTCACTGGTCTAACCAGATTCAATCACATCTAAGTGAAAGCAAAAATGTGCATTATTCTTGTTTGTTTTGAAAATTTGGAATGATACTTCGAGCATTCGTTTCTCTATCTATACAGACTTTATCATTTGCTCTCCAATTTGAGCCTTTAAAAGGATAATTTCATTTCAAATAAGAGCCTTAATGATCATTACCCTACATTGGAAAATTTTCAAATATAAAAAGGGAATGAATTCTCAACGAGCCATTCGTTTACTTTGGTTGTCATGAGGCGTAAGAATGATACTTTGGCCATCGTTTTTACAACCTAAACACTGCTTATCCCTTGCATCCTCATTTGAGCTAAAATGGGTGGTTCTTTTCAAAGGCACTTATGATCACACCCCACAATGGGGAAGGAGATTGGAGAATTTGGAAAAGGGGAAGAAAAAGCATAAATGCTAAAATAAATTGGGAAAACTTGATTCTACCATTACTATCTGGGCTTCAATTTTGACGGAAAAGAAAAAAGGGAAGAGTTTTGTCCGACGAACCACTTGTGGATGAGCAAGAGTCTTCCTCAGTCAATTAATTCAGATACATGCAAGAAATTTTTCATTAATGAAAGTTTCCTTTCAGGGTCAATGTGAGGAATGGAACGAAAGTCGGGCCCTCTTCTTTTCCAATCAAACATTATATCCCTAGTTATCCCTTTTGAATCTTCAGAATAAACTATTTCGTTTGGCAACCCCTGAGAATCGCAAACCCCACATTGGGCTAAATTGAGTTTTCAAAAAGAAGGAAAAAGAAAAAACCCCAAACTGGGGCAAATTTAATTTTTGAAGGAAGGCCGAAAGAAAGGAAAATGAAAGAAAAGAAAACCTCGGTGAATGAAACGACCGAAGGCCGGAAAAGAGAAGAAAGAAAAGAAAAGAAAAGGAGGAAAATGAAAGAAAAAGTCTCAATGGAGAATGAACTGGGGCAAGTTTTGATTTAGCCCTGAAATAGGGTTGGCGCAACAATGTGATTTCAGATTACTTAAACCACTTTTGAAATCTGCCTTCAAGACTTAACTTTTCTAAACACCCCACGAGACCCCATTACAAAAGCCGAAAGTCCTGACTTCTGTTCTTTGCAATGGCCCTGTCAAGAAAATTTCTGATGCCAGAAAATTTTAGCTGTATATCTGAATTGCTGGGATATGGGGTTGACACTACTCACCATGTGAAAACCCACCAGGTCGAGAAAAAGGAAAAGAAGCAAAAAGCAAAGCAAGAAAAGTAAATGCAAGGAAAAATTCGACGCTGAAGTCCCTGGTGAATGATGAGAAAAATGCAAACAAAGTCCGAGATCTTTGAGTACGAAATGAGAGCAATTTTGAGAAAAAATGCGATCTTCGGTGCAATACCCTTGAAAATTTTTTCTATCGTTTTCCAGCCGCATTACAAGCTCATAAAGTCCATCGCTGACTTATCCCTCATGACAACTCAAAGCAAGGGTTACGCTCCTAAGAAATCTACCTGTCACTCATGATCATTAGGTTATAACCTGTTTCCGCATGTTTTGGTATCGTTTCTACCCCTCGGTTACAAGCTTACAAAGCTTATGTGTTGACTAAGTTTTCTTAAGAAATAAGGGTGACGAACTATTTGCTTTCACTAAGATGTGATATCGAATGGGCACAAAAATAAGACAAATCTTGACCTCCCATTTCCTTTAGCCACTTCCAAATCAGAAATAACGCCCACTTGATTGGTCCTGAAAGATGAGCTAACAAGAAGTGGTAACCCATTAACCTATCGATGCTAAAGTGAGGAAGAAATCTTCTGTAATTTGGTATTATTTTGAGAAATTCATCATGAAATTTTTTGTATGAGTTTAAGCAAGACGTTTAATTGTCTTCACAATTATATGTTAGGAAACATAGTTTCTTACTTTGCTCAAATAAATGGAGAGTCATCCGGACAAAATTTTTGCAATCTAATGGGCCCACACTGGGGCAAATTTTTGTAACACGTTTAAGGATTTCGTCCAAGAGTCAAGCAAGACATTTGTTTGAATCAATCACACTGCTCTTTCCATGAGTAGTAGTTGCAATATTTTAAAATAAAGTGCATGTTGTACTTTGGCTAGCCCCTGTGCAGGTATCCATGGCTGGAATCGATGAAGAAGCATAAGTCAGAATCTTACGAATGAAGGCCACAAGGAGGAGCAACCATGCCGTAAAGCAAATCAATTGATCGGTTGCACAATAATTAGTGAAAACTGGGGCAAATTATTTTTGAAAAGATTCTCAAAAAAAATCAAACTTGAATTTAATTTCTTGTTCCTTGACAAATTTCAATTTCTTATTGATGAAATCTCCGCGTCCGCCGTGCACCCTTCCATTCCCCATTCTTGACAACCATATTTAATTCACTGATTTCTGTCACCGTTAGCATCGAGTCTATCTCACTAACGTGTGCGTTTTTCTTCTACCACCGTTAGCATTGAGTTTATCTCACTAACATGTGTGTTTTAATCATCAAGGCAGGCTCGAGTTTAATCCCACTGATCGATTCTCACGGCAGTCTCGGGTTCTATCCCACTGACCAACTGTCAAGGCAGGCTCGGGTGTTGATCCCACTGACTAACTGACCAATTCTCACGGCAGGCTCGGGTTCAATCCCACTGACCGATTATCAAGGCAGGATCGGGTTTAATCCCACTGACTGATTCTCAAGGCAGGCTCGGGTGTTATCCCACTGACAAACTGTCAAGGCAGGCTCGGGTGTTGATCCCACTGACCAACTGACTGATTCTCAAGGCAGGCTTGGGTTCAATGCCACTGACCGATTGTCAAGGCAGGCTCGGGTTTAATCCCATTGACCCGTTATTATGGCAGGCTCGGGTTTAATCCCATAGACCCGTTATTATGGCAGGCTCGGGTTTAATCCCACTGACCAATTCATCACACTAGGGCAAATCTTTGGATAATTTTTCTAAGCAAGTCTTATACAATTTCTTCATA
The DNA here is from genome assembly GCF_003713205.1 of Coffea eugenioides. Classification (NCBI taxonomy): domain Eukaryota; kingdom Viridiplantae; phylum Streptophyta; class Magnoliopsida; order Gentianales; family Rubiaceae; genus Coffea; species Coffea eugenioides. Next base: position 4,416,105 of record NC_040036.1, on the reverse strand, counting down.
CATACCAACATTTCATTTGCACCGCCACTAGCCGTTGGGTCAGTCCCACTAGTGAGCATTTCTTCTGCACCGCCACTAGCCGTTGGGTCAGTCCCACTAGTGAGCATTTCTTCTGCAGCGCCACTAGCCGTTGGGTCAGTCCCACTAGTGAGCATTTCATTTTCATTGCCACTAAACATGGGTCAGTCCCACTAGTGTGCATTTCATTTTACATCGCCGCTAAACATGGGTCAGTCCCACTAGCGTGCATTTCATTGTCATTGGCACTAGCCGTTGGGTCAGTCCCACTAGTGAGCATTTTATTTTCATTACCGCATGGGTCAGTCCCACTGGCCACTAGCACCATTGAGCTACATTTCAGCCGTGGGTCAGTCCCACTAGCGTGCATTTTCATTTCATTGGCTAAACATGTGTCAGTCCCACTAGCGTGCATTTCATTTCATTGCCGCTAAACATGTGTCAGTCCCACTACGTGCATTTCATTGTCATTGCCACTAGCCGTTGGGTCAGTCCCACAAGTGAGCATTTTATTTTCATTACCGCTAAACATGGGTCAGTCCCACTAGCGTGCATTTCATTTACATTGCCACTAGCCGTTGGGTCAGTCCCACTAGTGAGCATTTCATTTGCACCGCCACTAGCCGTTGGGTCAGTCCCACTAGTGAGCATTTCTTTTGCACCGCCATTTCATGTTGGGGTCAGTCCCCTTCGGGTCAGTCCCGATTTAAATTTCATGTTGGGGTCAGTCCCCTTCGGGTCAGTCCCGATTTTAAATTCCTGTTGGGGTCAGTCCCCTTTTAAATTTCCTATTCGGGTCAGTCCCGTTTAAATTTTCTGTTCGGGTCAGTCCCGTTTTAAATTTCTCGTCTGAGTCAGTCCCATTTTTTAAAATTTTGTTAAAGAGGTCAGTCCTCATTTCAAAAGCGTCAGTTGTTCGAGTCCTTCGCAGCCGAATAACACAGGTAAGTATTTGGTGTCTACTTCTTTGTCTCAAGTTTTTCCAAAACTCAGACAAAGAGGGGCAAACTGTAGACACCAAATTTTTTATTTTTAACTTTATTTGTTTAATTAATTTAATTTTATCTTTATTTGTTTCAATTTTAGGGTTTTCATTTTTTATTTTATTTTATTATTGTTATTTATTTATTTATTTTTATTTTGTTCTAGTTTATTTTTATATTAAATTTCAGAAAAAAAAGGGAAAAGGGAAAAGTAAAAAATGACAAGTGGGGAGGCATGCATTAGGACAAGTGTCTTTTTGTATTTTGGACAACACAACACCTAAGAGATTAGGTGTCTAGACACTTGGTGGCATAAGAAATTTTGGGGGGAACAAAATAAAAAGAAAAACAAAAATGGGAAAAGGTGGGCGGCTAAGAAAACAAAAGGAAAGCTAGCTACGGAAAAAAAGGAAAAAGGGGGGAGAGCAAGGAAAGGAAAAATCTGGAAATTGGGGGAGGGAGAGCTTCGGGACAAGACGAAGGGAGCAAAACAAAAGAGAGAGAGAGTCAGAGGGAAAAACAGGAAAAAGAGAGGAACGAGCAAAACCGAGGGGGCGGCGGAACAGGGAACAAAAGAGAGAAAATAGAGGAGGCTTCGGGAGAGAAGGAATTCAAAGGAGCAAAAAAGAGACCAAGACCGAAAAAAACAAGAGCAAAAAAAAAAAACTAAGAGGGCTTCGGCTTAAATTCAAAAACAGAGGAAGGAAACAAGGCGGTCGAAGATGGAGTAGCTATAGAAGAAAAAGAAAAAAAACAGAAAACATATGGACGAGCTGGCGGTGAAGCTTTGAAGAAAAGAGAGGAAAAAAGAACGGAAGGAAGCAAAGAGAGGATTTCGGCAAATTAAGAGAGGAGAAACAGAGGAAGCTACAGGAAAACCTTGGGAAGAGTGGAGGAGTTTTCTGCGGAGGATTCAAATGAAAGCCATAGCGGGGAAAGGTCTTAGTCGCTGTCGCCACACCGAATTCATCACCATCACTTGCAAATTTTCACCAAGCAAGGAACTGTAAGCCATTTTCCTTTCCTTTTAAATATCAGTTGTTTTTTTCTTCTTTAAGAGTAAATGCCGGAAATCCCAACCCCAAAATTTGCCTATGGTGAATCCGTCTCTTGCAATTTTTCAGTGGTTGTTCATAATGGTTATGGGTTGATTGGATTGATTTCTTGTTTCTGATAAAAATTTGGGGCTGATTATAGTTTCAGTTGAGCCAAAATTTGACGAAGTCATTAACGCCCCTTACCTGTTTTTAATGAAATACCTGAACCAGAAATTTGAACCAAAAAGGAGATTTGTATGTAATTTCTGTACGCAATCGAGAGGAGTTCTGGCCAGTGCAAAGCTGGCCAGAACTTGAGCATTCGCTAGTCGAGGAGAGGGAAAGAAAATCATGATTTCCGAAGTTGATTTCTTCCATTTTTATTGTTGTATCTTGCGATGATTTAGTGCATTTTTGCCGCGTAAACCTGCTAAAGCTTGGAGTTTCGGAAGTTGCAGAAAGTAAAATGAAGAAGAGGGCTTCGATTCTGATTTGCATGATTTTGTTTTTAAATTTCGCTTTGGTCCTTCAACTTTTGCACAATTTCACTATGGCCCAAATACTTCTGCAATCCAACCTTTTTCTCCCCTATTGAGATCTAATTCTCTTTTTCATATTTCAAAGCCATTTTTGAGCAAATAATTTCTAGAATTTAGAGTACAATCAGTCTTTAATAAATTTTAGTAGATTTTTATATTGTTGGGTTTAGTAAGAATAGTTGGAGGATTAGATTAAGTTTTGTTGTTGGTTTATTATTTTGGGGTTTTGGTATGGGCCAAGGGGTAGAAGCCCACCGGTTTTGTTGGTTAATCTTTGGGGCCAAAATAGTAGACTGGCCTACTTCTTTTACCTTGGGCTTTCGGTTGGGTTTGGGAAGTCTTGGCCCACGAAAATAAATACCATGGCCCAATGGCCTGACCCATTAGGAAACCAGAAAATGAATTCACAAATCAGTCCCTGTACTTCTAAATAATTATACTATGGTCCTAAATACTTTAAGTTTCTTTCAATTAGGTCCTTAATATAATTACAAATAGGTCCTTCAACTTTATTTTTCTTTAATTTTGACCCCAGAACTTTGCTAATTTTTGTAATTAAGCCCCTATTTGTTTCAAATTCTTAAATTTAGGTTGTTTACATGATCTAATTGATCCAATTTCATGTTTATTTTCATCTTTTATGATTATTTATTAATTAAAGTGATGCCTTGACCTTTTCTTTATTTTTTTGGAGGGTAAATAAGTAATTTCACCCCATTAGGGCATCAACTCAAGGGAGGTACACTCTATCCCCTATTCTTGACTTTATTTGACCTTATGTGCTCGAATTGCATGCCTTTTGAATGTTTTCATTTTATTTATTTATCCACTTTATTTGTTTTAGCTTTGTATATTTATTTTCAATTTCGATCATTTGAAAGGCATTTGAATGCCAAAGTTGTAATAGCTAGGTTATTATTTTATTTTATTTATTTTATTCCGTTTCCCCTCTTAGATTGTAGTAGGCTTCCCCCGAATGTAATAGTTAGGGCTTTATTTGCTTTATTTGCCTTATGTGTGTTTTGCATGTCTATGTGCTATGTGTTACCGCTTTCTTAGGGTCTTGCATCTAGATATCATGCTTATGTGTTATGTGCTATATGTAATTTATGTGTTTACATGCTTTTATTAGGTCTTACATGATTTATTTGATTGTAACTGATGTGTGACGTCACCACACTAGTCCAATGCTAGTTGTGGCTCTTTGTTCCGATTTTCCACTAGGCCAACGCTAGTGAGAATTTGTAGACATAGGCTAGTCCAACGCTAGACCCTTAGGAGCTCTCCACACGCTAGATCATGTTTGCATGACTACACTTCATCTCATGCATGTTTTCACCTTTTTAGGGTTTTTTCCATGTTGCATGACATTTTTCTTCTATATGTACATCCTTTATCCCATATTCCTTTCTATTTATATCTCCTATTCCGTATTTTCCCTTATATATGTATATTCCTTACCCCTTTGTATGAAAACATAACATTAGAATTGCATTTCATTTTAGAATTAGGACTAGGTTAAATCATTTGCATGCTAGATTAGGAATACCCCCTCGAATATGGGATATGGACGAGTTTGGCTTCCTAGCCTTAGCACGCTCGTATTCCCTCTATTAAAGGGAAAATTGAGTCACAAACATTAGTCCCCCGTACCCGACATGATGCACTCCTTTAAAGACATGTATATTTGTATAATTATTTTATTTCTTTTCTTAGAGTCTCATACTTCTGCATTATTCGTGACTTCTTCGAAGAGTCCACGTTGGGCATCACAATTAATGTGATTGGCACCATTCGATCTTTTGAAGAGAAATTTTGCCCCGATGTCCCCCTAGGTCTAGGGTTTGCATTCATATAGTACATCCAAATGTGATAAATCTTTAGGTTAAAATAAGAAAATCTTTGACTATATCGCGCAACTAGCCTTGACTAGGTTGAGAGGGTGCCTTGGACCTCGTCCTTGCCTTCCCTCTTATCAAATGTGACTCCCGAACACTTTCTCTGATTTTTGCAGACTTAGGAGTCGTTTAAAAGGGTTTTCTATAATTTTACTCAAAAATTTATTTTTTAGGTGACTTGGTACACCTTAACTCAATACCAAGTGGCGACTCCAATTTTTATTCAAAACCCTTTTAAACTATTATTTTGGGTCAAATCGTCGCATTTACAAACCCCCATTTAGGCCCATTTTCATTTAATCAAAATCTTTTTTTCAAATCAAAAATCAAACCAAAATTCACTTTTTAAACTATTTATTTATTTTATTAAAAATGGGGCGTGACAATATCCTTGAATTGTTTTTGTTTACATTTCACTGAATTGTTAATTACACTTATTGATTTGAAATTGTTATTTGGACAACGTGCTTGCATGTGTGTTTCTTGGCCTCACGAGCGATTGCTCACCCCGTAGATTTGTTTTCTTTAACAGAATTGGACTTGGAGTAAGACTCGAAGAAATCCATCGGATGTACTTTTGTTTTAGGGTTTCAATGTATTTGGCTAGACCTCTTGGCTGTGTATATTTTGGAATTGATGTAGCTTTTGAGAACCCGATGTAAGGACTGGATGGTTGTTATATATTGTTAAGTTCAATCGTTTCCGCACTTTCTTACTTTACTTCGTGATAATGACTAGTATTGTATTGAGTTTGAATGGAAATTGTATCGAGTCCTGGCGAGAGTTGGGCAGGCGTCTCGCGGATACCCTTTGGTTCGCCTTAGGGAGAAATGGGGGCGTCACAACGTTTCCCTGATTTCTATACCTGATTACTTGTTTGAGAACCTCACTGGGCTTTTAGCTCATTCCTTTAGTTTTGTTTTCTTTACAGGGGATACAAGCGAAGGCGTGAGACTCGTACGGGCTAGCATAGTCTAGTTTTTGAACGTTTGCGATTGTACTCGCGCTAGTCACTCGATTAGGGTTGAATGTATTGAGAACTTACATCTTTTGATATATTTGGGATTGTATGGATGTTTGAGAAAGAAATGAATGTATTTGTACGTTCCAAACTTGGGACCTGTTATTTCCTTCATTATTGAGGTTGCACCCTATTTTCTTGACGTGAGTGAGTGAGCTCTGGCGAGAGCTGGGTAGGCGGTCTGCTAAACCCTAGGGTATGCCCTAGGAAGAGGTGGGGTCGTCACATCTGTCCCCAAATTGAAGTAAGACTTTTTCCCTTTTTGAACTTTCTCAACCCATTTTTGCACTTTAGGGTCTCCTTTTTGAACTTCTTTGATTCAATCTAACACGGTAGACTTCACAGTAATATTCCCAAAAATTACCCTCTGTGACTCAAGACGCGAATTCCAAACACTAACTTCTTCTAGAATGTGTCATTCTCTCACCATTAAACTGGCCACTTGCATCTTGCGACTTAGGGCATCTGCCACTACATTAGCTTTTCCAAGGCAGTAGTTAAGGGAACAGTCATAATCTTGCAAAAATTCCACCCATCTACGTTGCCTCAAATTCAACTCTTTCTGAAAAAATAAATACTTAAGACTCTTGTGATCGGTGAAAACCTCGAAAGTCGATCCATATAAATAATGTCTCTACTTTTTCAAGCCAAACACTACTGCCGCTAATTCCAAGTCATGGGTCGGATAATTCTGTTCATGAGCTTTCAACTTACGAGAGGTATACGCAATCACTTTTCCACTTTGTAGTAATACACACCCTAAACCATTCTTTGAAACATCTGTATAAACCACAAAATCATCTCCTCCGCTCGGCAATGCTAACACAGGTGCCTCGGTCAAACACTTTTTCAACTCTTGAAACCCTTCCTCGCATTTAGAATCTCAAATGAATTTATCATGCTTCTTAGTCAATTCAGTTAAGGGTTTTGCAATCTTAGAAAAATTCTTGATAAATCGATGGTAATATGTGACGCCCCCGCTTCTCCCAAGGACGAACCCTAGGGTATCGGCGGGACGCCTGCCTAACTCGCGCCAGGACTCGAAACACAAAGCTAATAAAACTATATTAAACCAAAAGAGTACTATTCACAATATATTTAATGCCAAAAGAGTTCTATTTACATCTTCAAAAGTATCTATTCAGACCACCATATTACATTATATTAACAATCAGCAGAATGTGGACCCTAAGGTGGGTCTTAATACAAATCATCAAAACAAAAGGAACATCTTAACCGACCAACTATTACAACTACTATACTAGTGGCAGTGTCCAAAAGTTTCCCCGCATCGCCCCCTGCTAAGGAAAACAAAGGAAACGGGGTAAGCTATATGCTTAGTAAGTACACGGGGGTAAACACGTAAATTTCATATTAAAATAAACAACTATTTCACAAAATGCCAAGTCAAGTGCAAAAGTAACAATACAAAGGGAGGATACAGGTTGGCTTCAAAGCCAAGTCGTTTGCCACGCGTGACTTCCTGTCGACACTCCGTCGACCACGAATAAGGTCCGTAGAACTCCACTTGTACACCCACCTAACACCTTATCACCCTCACTGGCCAGTCACCTCACGAACTTGCTCGAGCGAACGAAATCACAAACTTGGTTCATAACTTGAACCTACGAACTTGGTGACCTCAGACTAGGTTGGACTGGTTTCGACCAAGCCCCGGCAGGCTCGAATAGTCCATCTAGGTCTTGAGATCGGGCCCACAACTTCAACATATTTAACGAACTCACGAAAGTCACCCCGAGCTCCAAGCTCAAGGGGTTCAAACCCAAAATAATTCATTTAGACATGTCCGGTATAAATATGCACGTAAATTAGGGTTTAGGTCGAGTGCGATGAAGAACACCCTCGCCTAGGTACCCTTTCATTCACCTTAAACACATAAGCAAGTTATATACAAAATGGCCCGAATACTTACCCAAAACACAAAAGTAGTACAAGAGTGGAAATCACTTCGTGCGTGTTAGCTAGTAGTAGGCCCCACCGGTTCCGCCTATCTCACCACGGTCTGAAATAGAAGATTGCAACACGTTATATCACAAACGGCTACTAACATGCCCAAAACAAGCAAAACGGCAAAATCGGCACGTGCAAGTGCGGAAACGGCAAGTTGGACACGCGCGCGCGCGGAACGGCACACGGAACGGCCAAATCCGCCATCTCAAGCTGTTTTGATCAAAAGCTAGGCTAGGAATATTGGATCAAGGTGGGTGAGACACCCTCCGCTCGGCCAAACCCTAACTCACCACTTTTAACTTTGTATAAAAGCTTTCTTACCTCAAGATGAAGGTTGTATGATGGCTAATGAACTCAACCCAACTCCAAGATGCATTCTTTATGCTTCAAGATGAAGATCTATAGCAGAAATTTAGTTGAACATTGCCAACTTCCCTTAGTTTTTTTCCCTCAAGGTGGCCGGCCCTCTCTCTCTCTTTTCTTTCTTATTTGTTTTTTTTTTTTATGGAAATCCTATGATATATACAAGATGGTCAAAGCCTTGAAAGATATTTCTATTTCCACCAATCACACAAAAGCTTCATTTTTGCTCTCAAGCCCTTACACTTTCAACTTTGCATTTGATCAACTCTTGCCCTCAAACATTTGATAATATTTCAATTAACTCCATAGGTTATAACTTAAGCTAATCTAAAACACTTAACCACACTTAATTACTTCACTAATCACCCTCCTATATTAATCACCTATACTTAATCATACTTAATCCCACATAAAAGCAATTAAACAACAACCTTTTGTCATGGGTAGTATTAAGGGTTTTAAACCCAACTTAAAATTCTAACAAATCATAACACTAGAAACTTTTCTAGCTTAGGGTTTTCTAACTTTTAAACTCACTTAACCTATATAAAATGGATCAAATCCTATACTTACCCGCACTAAAACACATACTAGCATAACTAACTTAATCACCACTCGAACTTATAATTAATACAAAAAAAAACTAAGGTTTCAATCCTAACCCCAACTTAGGGTTTTCGAAGTAGTCCCAAAACCAAATGTTACCGCACAAATAATGAATATAACCCTAATATCAAACTTAAGAACTGACCGGGTTCTCACATAATATCCGGCTAACCCTAAGAAACTCCGAACTTCGGCAGGATTTTCTGGTCGTTTCCACTTTGAAACAGCTTCTACCTTAGTTGTATCCACAGTAATCCCTTCCTTAGAGATTATATGACCTAAAAATGCTATTTCTTCCAGCCAAAACTCACATTTATTGAACTTAGCAAAAAGTTTGTTCTCTCTCAGGGTTTGTAAAACTATTTTTAGGTGCCGTTCATGATCTTCTCGGGACTTAGAGTACACTAATATGTCATCAATGAATACCACCATAAATTGATCCCAATACGACTTAAAAACCCGATGCATCAAATCTATAAACGCTGCTGGCGCATTAGTTAACCCAAAGGGCATTACTGCAAATTCAAAGTGCCCATATATTGAATTGAAAGCGGTTTTAGGCACATCAGCTTCTACGATCCTTAATTGATAATAATAGCCTTGCCTCAAATCTAACTTGAAAAATACCACTGCCCCTTGCAACTGATCAAATAGTTCATCTATGAGAGGCAGAGGATATTTGTTCTTAATGGTCACATCATTCAAGCCTTGATAGTCTATGCATAGCCTCAAACTCCCATCTTTCTTCTTAACAAAAAGCACTGGAGCTCCCCATGGTAAGTCACTTTCTCTGATAAAATCTCTTCCTAATAAATCTTGTAATTGTAACTTCAATTCCTTTAATTCAGCTAGAACCATCATGTAAGGTGTCTTAGAGATAAGGACCGTCTCCGGAGCCACATCAATGTTAAACACTATTTCCCTCTCCGGAGGTAACGTCTCTAATTTCTCGAAAAAAATATCGAAAAACTCCTTCACTATTGGCACGTTTTTCAACTTCACCTTATGATACGGATACGGGTGTGCAATAATTAACTTCAACCTTGGGTCAAGGATCCTTTGGTCCACATTGGCGGTCCGATGACAAGATCAAGATCCAAGAGGGTGAAGGAAGCTTTACGAGCCTTGATCATTCACCATACAAGCAAGGAGCAAGCTAAGTTTGAAGATTTGATGGACCATGAAGTTACTTTGTTCACTTGTACGTTTAAAGTGAAAGAATGATCTCATACTTGTTAGCTTAGTTGGTAGTTGTTTTAAAACTATCCCGTTTAGTAGTTGTTAGGCGTTGAGTATTTTATTACTTATCGGGCCTTATCGGAAAGCCTTAAAGAGCTGGCTCTTTAAGCTCTTTTATGCGGACCGAATCTCTTCCAGGTTTATGTGGGCCGGATTTTGCCCTAGTTTTAGCCTATAAAAAGGCACCTCTTGTAAGAGTAAAAGGGGGGATTACAACCAGAAATCGTGAGGAATTTTCCTTCAAGTTCTTAACCGAACTTACTCTTGAATTCTTGAGTTCATAGCTTAGGATTCAAATCAGACTTTATCGATTAGCTTGTTTCCTAATCGTGGTGTCGCTTCATCCATCCTTATTTGCTTAAGGTTGCTGATTACCTTTGTGTGTCAGAGGTCTTGAGTTCATGAGAACAATCGAGTTCAATTTCTGTTGGGAGAAAAGATCCAACTCTGATAATTACAAGGTTGGGAGGTTCTAGGAGGGTCTTCCCCTAGGGTTGCCTATATCAGTTGGTAATCAGAGCATCAGGTTAATTCTCTTTTAATTGAAGTTGTTCATATCTTGTTAGTTGTCTTTTTGTCAAAAAAAAAAAACTGTAGCGATTACTGTTCATCGTTACTATTCCGAAATACTGTTCATCATACTGTAGCGTACTGTTCACGTTACTGTTCATCCGAGTCAAAAAAAAAACTGTTTGGGTGTTGTCTTTTTGTGTTTTCTGTCCAAGTTCTTGGGTTTGTTATATTTGTGTTTGGGTTGTTAGGGTTTAAAGACAAAAAAAGAAAAAAAAAAGAGTCACGTATCTTATCTTGTTTTAGTATTCAAGTTGCTAGAGTATTGCTGGAATTTTCTTTTGAGTATTGCTGAAATTCTGTTTTGCCTATTTCTTGAGAATTGGTTGTTGTTCTTGCAAACCCTAAATACCACAACGCAATTTGGGGAAGTTCTTGAGCTTCTTGAACAAATTCTTGAAGTTCTTGGACCACCAAGTCTTATTTTGAAAATTCTTGAACAATAAACCAAGAACTAGGGATTTCTTGGAATTGGCATAACCTTTCATCCGTTTTCTTGAACTTGTTGGTGTGATCTGAATTTGTGTTCCTTGAAGAGCCGGAAAAAAAAAGAAAAAAAAAAGGAAGAAGAGAAGGAATTGGCTCTCATACAAAGGAAATCAAGTTTCCAAAAAAATCGTGAGTTTCCAATTCTTGGTGGGTTCCCAAATCTTGGTTAATCTCCAAATCTTGGTTGATTTCCCAAAACTTGAGTTTCCTAATCTTGATTGGTTTCCAACTCTTGAGTTCCAATCTTGATTGAATTCCAAAGACCCCAAACGACCTCACCAGCCCCAAACACACCAGATTCTGTTTTCAAAACCAAACCAAACACCTTAGCCCCAAACCGCCTTTGGAGTTCTTGAGTTTCTAAAATCGGTTGAGCTAGTTTTGCAATCCGATTTGACTGAAATTTGAGGACTGATTCATAGATTGTTTGAGCACTCCAGAAACACCATTTACCTTCCAACGTACTGACCAGAAACTCAGCAAAACAACAGCTCAAAAAAAAATTCCAGCTTCGGGTAGAGTTTTTCTAAGATTTGTAAAATTCTGCTTTGTGTCTTGTTACTTGCTTATAGGGTAATTAATTCTGGAATTTTTGAGAGTTGAGTTGTTTTAAGAACTTCGAGAAGGAAAATTGAGAGTGAGTGTGTTTTCTTGAGTGATACACGAGTGTTTTGCAAGGTAGACTAGGATACATTTATTTTGCAGGTTTGACAATATGTCTCAAGAGGGGAACATGGCCGAGCCGTCTGAGACCGACGTGTCACTCAAATTGGTGCTCCAAACTCTCCAACAACTATCCGACAGGGTGGCTGCCATTGAGATGCGAGGTACTGGAGATATTCCCAATAGGGCTTCAAGTGCTCAGAGTGTTGCGCATGATGCAGATGATGAGGGGTATCATTCTAACACCTCATTCCGATCAAGGAAAAGCCACAGGGAAGTGAGGGAAGGTCGAGACCGACCTAGAAGAACCGATGACAATCTTGGTTCCATCAAGACCAAGATGCCTACCTTTCATGGAAAAAATGATCCAGAAGCTTACTTGGATTGGGTTAGGCGAGTTGAGCAAGTGTTTGAAGTCCACAGTTACTCCGAAGAGAAGAAGGTGAAACTTGCAGCTATTGAATTTGAAGATTATGCATCCATTTGGTGGGAGCAAGTATGTGCCACAAGGAGGAGAAATAGGGAACAACCAATTGACACTTGGACTGAAATGAAGCAAGTGATGAGAAAACGATTTGTACCCTCCCATTATACTACGGACTTGTACGATCGGCTCCAACAAGAGAACGAATCTCTCAAGAGGAGGGGTTCCATGCAATCTACCTCTTTAAAGTCGGTTTATACAAGAGGCGATCAGAAGGTTCATTCAATATTTTCTAGGACTAAACCTAGAGTTGAACCACCTCATGCGAAGTCATTTTGGGAGACATATCAACGTCTTCTACACCAAAAACAAATGGAGTCAAATGGATGCTATCAAAGTGAGTTTTCTAAGAAGGAGATAGCTGACCCTATTCCCAACAAAGGAGTATCTCATCCTATTGAACCATTTGTTGAGGAGGTTGATGATGAGAAAACAATCGAGGGCGTTAAACTAGATAAAGAGATGGAAAAATCTGATGAGATGAGTGGTAAAAAGGAAGAAAAGAGAGAAAGTGAGACGATTTTGAGCAAAAATGTGAGGGCTTATTGTTTTTCTAACGAACTTACCTTTGCTTTATTTAGTGTTTCTTCATTTGTGCAGATTAAGCAAAGTCAAGTGAAGTTAGTCATGCCATGCTCCATTCCAAAGTCACTTGGACAATTCACTAGTTTCCATGGAGTTTGTCTTTTAGGAATTGAATCTATTTGGAATCATCTCATGGAACAATTTCAATTCAAATCTGTCCATACCAAAGGGGAATCACGTCAAATCCACCATGAAGGGAGAATTCCGAAATTTGACTCTCATTTGCTACCTATGGGTCATTCATCATCTTTACCTTCTTTTGAGTATAATTTCCATCCTAACACTTGTATTTCTTATCCAGATTTTGAAGAAAAGTGTAAAAGGCTAGCAATGCCTTCTCAAATTGAATCAATTGGTGAAAGGAATGATGAAGTGTCAAAGGGAGTTTTCACACTTAAAACTTGTTCTATACCTTCTTACCATTTAGTTGATAATGTACCATTACTTCTTTACCCGATTTCAAATTTGTTTCAAGTTGAAGTTTATTTTGTTTTTGTAGGTTGTAAAGCTGTCCACAATTTTCCAGTTTTGATTCAAGACTTACAACCTGATTTTGTGCTTATTCCAACTAAATGTGGTGATCTTTCATGCTTATTCACTCCGCCAAAAGCTGGTGGCCAAGTGCTCAATTTGTCAACTTCAACTTGTGCTAGTTCGAGTAACTCTGATGAAGTGGAATTCAATTGTTTGCTACCTTATATGTTGGAAGATGAAAAATTGTGTGTCACGCAAGATCCCAAAGCTGTCCTTCACAAGTTGTTTAGTGCCTCATCCATGCAACAAGTTACTCCCAATTTATCCATGCAAGATGATTCAAATCAATGTCAACTAGTGCTGGATTTTACACCTTTGCACAATCAAGGTGTCAATGTGAAGCTTCATGACCAAAGGCTAATTAGAGAGTTTTGGATTGCCACTTGGGATTTTCACACGCCTTACACAAACTCTTTCCTACCTTGGCGCATGTCCTTGTTTGAGCGCTTCCCGAAGCTGACCAAACGACATGCAACATGGCTCGTAGTCATTCGTCTACTTCCAACACTGCTGTCCTTTAAGCGCGCCATCGATTTGTGGACAACTCACTTTCAAGAGGAGACTTTGAAGATTCGAGGACGAATCTTTTCGAGGAAAGAGGGAATGATACGGATACGGGTGTGCAATAATTAACTTCAACCTTGGGTCAAGGATCCTTTGGTCCACATTGGCGGTCCGATGACAAGATCAAGATCCAAGAGGGTGAAGGAAGCTTTACGAGCCTTGATCATTCACCATACAAGCAAGGAGCAAGCTAAGTTTGAAGATTTGATGGACCATGAAGTTACTTTGTTCACTTGTACGTTTAAAGTGAAAGAATGATCTCATACTTGTTAGCTTAGTTGGTAGTTGTTTTAAAACTGTCCCGTTTAGTAGTTGTTAGGCGTTGAGTATTTTATTACTTATCGGGCCTTATCGGAAAGCCTTAAAGAGCTGGCTCTTTAAGCTCTTTTATGCGGACCGAATCTCTTCCAGGTTTATGTGGGCCGGATTTTGCCCTAGTTTTAGCCTATAAAAAGGCACCTCTTGTAAGAGTAAAAGGGGGGATTACAACCAGAAATCGTGAGGAATTTTCCTTCAAGTTCTTAACCGAACTTACTCTTGAATTCTTGAGTTCATAGCTTAGGATTCAAATCAGACTTTATCGATTAGCTTGTTTCCTAATCGTGGTGCCGCTTCATCCATCCTTATTTGCTTAAGGTTGCTGATTACCTTTGTGTGTCAGAGGTCTTGAGTTCATGAGAACAATCGAGTTCAATTTCTGTTGGGAGGAAAGATCCAACTCTGATAATTACAAGGTTGGGAGGTTCTAGGAGGGTCTTCCCCTAGGGTTGCCTATATCAGTAAACAACTACCAACTAAGCTAACAAGTATGAGATCATTCTTTCACTTTAAACGTACAAGTGAACAAAGTAACTTCATGGTCCATCAAATCTTCAAACTTAGCTTGCTCCTTGCTTGTATGGTGAATGATCAAGGCTCGTAAAGCTTCCTTCACCCTCTTGGATCTTGTCCCCAGGTGTATTGATAAGAAAGGCTAGATATCCTTTAACTCTACTACTCAACAATTTCCTAACTCAAATCCTCGAGATTAAAGCAGACGATGCTAGTCTACCCCTCACATCTAATTTTAAAGTTGCTTTCCCATGAATGTGCAACTCTACTAGTTTCATCTCACAATCCAATTGAGCATGGTATCGAGCTAACCAATCCATCCCAAGTATCACATCATATCCCTTAATCGCTAGACTCATTAAATCCGCCAACAATCTTCTCTCACCAACCCAAATCTCACAATTTCTATAAACTTTATTAACAATCAGGCATTGGTTCCCTGTAGGAGTCTTAACTTCTAAATCAAAAGACAAGAATTCACACTTTACATCTATACTCTTCATAAAATTAGGATCTACGAAAGAATGGGTTACCCCGGGATCAATTAAAATTCTAGTTAGGCGATGAAAAACGGGAATCGTACCTTCCACCACTTCAGTTGGGTTAGGGATTTGCTGATTGTGTAAGGCGTAAACCCTAACTGGCACTTTCGGTCGGCTCCTTCCGGCACTTGACTACTTAGAAGCAGACTTAGCAGGCTGTTGGGTATTTCCTCCTTCCTTAGAGGCATTAGGGGAACTCAAAATTTGGTGCTCGGCGCTACCGCAGATCAGACATTTTCCTTGCTTTCTCCAGCACTCGGCCTCAGTATGGTTAGGTTTGTTACAATATCCACAAATCACACGAGGAGTCATGGCCTGACTAGCTTGAAACTCCCTTTTTGCTGACCTCGTCCACTCTGATTCCCTTTTGGCGGGGCTCCCCTTGATGGAGCTTCTCCGAATTTTCTAGACGTTCTCACTCCTCTAGCCCTTCCTCCCATCTTAAGGGGTTGGGTAGATTTCTCGGATGATCTAAGGGTGTTACTTGGGTTACCCTTCTTTCTAGCGTGAAAAGCTTTAGATTGGAACTTAGCATTCTCTATCCTCTGTGCCTTCTCCAAGGCATCCGTGAAAGTTGTGATCTGAGCGACGGCTAGAGATTCTTGGATTTTTACATTTAATTCCTGAATAAACCTCCTTATCCTTTTACGCTCTATGACCATAGGCTCAGGGGCAAATTTGAAAATTTTAGTGAACCGCTCCTCATATTCGGTCACACTTAGTAACTCTTGTTTCAACTAAATAAAGTCATCCTCCCTTTTTTCTTGTATCATTGGCGGAAGGAATTTGGTGTTGAACTCCCTTTCAAAGTTTGCCCAAATCCAAGGGGTTTGTTCTCTTTCCCACTTCGCCCTAACAACATTCCACCACGAGCGGGCTGCTCCCTCAAATTGGAAAAAGGCGAAATTCACTTGCTTTTCCTCGGCATAATATAAAGTAACAAAAATCTCCACCATCCTTTCAAATCAATTTTTCGTTACCTCGGGATCAGACCCTCCATGAAACCTAGGTGGGCGAACTTCAAGAAGCGCTCTAAAGCTCTATTCTCAACCTTTTCTTGGTTCCTAGGTTGGTTGACTGACTCAGGGCCATGGTGCTCAGCTAAACGCTCAAAAATATCAGTTTTGCGGTTAAGGGTCGTAGCCACTTGGTCACCCTTTTCGTTCCTAGGGTTTTGGTTTAGACCAGTCGCGGATCCCTCACCTCTCTCGGGAGTGCAGGGTTGCCGAAACCCACGCCCACGCCCCCTTCCACCCATATAGCAAGATTCTAAACGCATAATTAAAAGAGAAAAAAATAAGAGTAGAAATTTAAAAACATATACAAGTTGCAGGAACACGTTAAAATCAAAGCATAGATTTTTACATAGGTTAGAAGTCATGTCACATGTCAAGAGTGCATACAACGAGTCAATAATATCAAATACAGGACATAGACATCCAAGTACCTCAAAATACAGAGGTATATGCAACAAAATACAAAAGGTCTCAAGGCGAAGTTCACCCCTTCTAAATCCTGAACAAAAGTCAAAAGTCAAAAAGTCGGGAAATCACTAATACAAGTAAACCGAACTAGAAGACCCTACAGCCTCAGAAGGGTCCTCCTCAAGGTCCTCCTCGGGATCTTCCTCCATCGGCTCCATCTCCATCTCCACAATAGGTGCAGCCTCCCCAGGTACATCCCCAAGCAAAGCCTCCTCTAGACGGTCGGCCATAGTCATACACTCAGCCATAATACCATCCACGTGGTTCCCGCCTCCTGGACAATCCGGATAAGGCGCCCCTCGATCTCTTGAAACCGAGCATGGGAGGCGTCAGCCCTCTGACGCTCCTCAAGTACCCTAGCCTCTAACTCCTGGATCCGGGCAGCCTGAGCCTCCATAGTGGCCTCCATCTCCTCTCTCTTAGCTCGTGCTATCCTGAGGTCACGAGTCAACTGCCTCTACTCTTCGGCTATCCCTAACACCAAGCAGTTAGGGTAGGATAATCTCTCTCGGCATGAGCACGTCCTATCCCGCCTAGTATGTGAGTATTGCAGGAGGGGTTCGCCTCCAACCATGCGATACAGAATCACGAAGAGAGGTCCCTCAACCCTATCATTATCACTGCTGCTGTCCATATCCTACAATAATCCACAAAACTAAAGGTCAAGCCCTTACAGTCACTGATATCAATTAAAAATTTAACTTAAGGTCTATCATGGATTTCTATGACCCAAAGTTCATGATGTAAGAACTCCTAACCCTACTCCAGGTATTTCAAATCTAGCGCTCTGATACCAACTGTGACGCCCCTACCTCTCCCTAGGACGAACCTTAGGGTATCAGAGGGACGCCTGCCCAACTCTCGTCAGGACTCATGCACTCGTTCAAGCTTAATATAGAGCCACAAAACAACCATCGACTTAATTAAGAAGTACTTCAAATATACAAGCAACAACTTCTAAGGCTAGCAATTATAATTACAATCCACCAACCAGCAATAACAAAATTTACACTTTAAGAGTCACCAAATTCATACAAAAGATATAATAGCTTTCAGCAAGTCGCTAGTCTAGAACCTCCAATCCACCTCCAAAACCTGTTAAGGAAAACAAACTTAAAGGGATGAGTGAGTGCTCAGTGAGGCCAAGAAAACTTAAACAAGCAAGCAAATAGCACCAATCAATCAAATAACATACTTGAAAACAACTTTAAACATGAAGTTTCATTTACGTGCACAAATTGAAAATAACACACATGGAAGGATACAGGAGCTCTCAGGAGCTATTTCCACGTCTCGATCAATACAAGCCATTTGAGGTTGACTCTCCATCAACTCAAGTAGTAATAGGACCATAGCGCTCCACTTACTACCTCCATCCAACATAACACCCACTCGGATCCGTAACCAAACATTCATGTAGTGGCGATACTATTCGAGTATGCCAAGCGAGATCTCAAAAGATCAAACTATATCATTTCCCAAGGTTCACCAAACTTCTCGACCAAGCCCTTGTTGGTTCGAGTTACAAGGTTAGCCAATGGGTTGGGGCGTCCCCACAAGTATGATTGGTTGATGAGACAATGCTCCAATCGACTTAAAATCGTTCATAGTACTGAGTCGGGATGAGCGGTACCTCCCACCCTAATAGGGCGTGATACATTCTGCTGTGCAGTGCTCACGAGTTAAAACATTTCGAGTACAAGTGCAAGTCATATACATTCATTTAACAAGTATCATTCAGTCACAAGAGAGAGAGGACGAGGGCGATAAAGTACACCCTCGCCTCGACAAGTTCACGTATCATATAGCACTTGTACAAATATCATTTCAATCACATTAGCATTGAACATGCACTTGACACTCATCACAAGTCAAGGGCAAAACAATAGCAAAGCGAGAAGTCAGATGAGCTCTTCGGCGTCCTCGTGACCACCTGAGACATGCACAATCACGATTACCTAGGTACCCGACCAAGGTTAGTAAGAAAATATTTTCTCGCTACCCACTCTCAAGGTCACAAGTTCGAGCCAAGTTAAAGGAGCTTTTCTCGCTAAATTATTGAAATAATGCTCAAAGAGAAATCAAAGGTCATTTTTGATTCAAGTCGTGGTAAGTAATCTCAATTCCAAAAGAAAATACCATATTTATTTTCGGCATGAAAATCGAGAAAAAGGTAGATGGTTTTCATCTCTCAAAACTTCTATTCTCATGACCAAACTTTAAAATATAAAGAGCTTTCACATTTTTCAAACTAATGGAGTCAAAACTCATCCAAACTCCACTTATTTTCATAGTAAATGTCAAAGCTAAAGGTTCCAAGTTTCGAGTATAAAACTAGTGAAATTCTCCAAGAATTACTCTAGTCAAAATGCTCCCCTTTTTAAAGTTCAAACTCATGGAAATCGAGGGCATAAGACTAGGGGTTGAAGTCCATTTCTCAAGTATGAAAAGAGGTTATCCAACCATGAAATTAGACTTAAAACGGACCCACAATCTCAAAGGAAGATGGAAAATTCTTAAAAGAGTACTTTGTTTGAAACCAGAAAATTTCCAGTTTGGTGCGAGACTACTTGGAAAAATCATATCTTGAGTTTCGTAAGTCCAAAAATTAGAAACTTTATATCGTTAGAAACTAGATTCAATGCACTAAAACTCTCTAGAAGACACTTTTCTCAGACTCCAACCCAAAATCATTCAAATCTTAGCTCAAAGTCACTGTTCCAGACAGGACAGAGCAAAACAGGCTTGCAATTTCAGTAAAATTTGGAAATTCAGAAAAATTCTTAGAAATAGAATCAGCCCTTGAAATTTATATCACTAATAGTACTCCAAATCTATTTTCAAATGCAATAAACAAAACTCAATTTGAACTTTTCTACACCAAGATACAATAGTTTTAAGAAAACTGATTTTTGGAACCTATTTCACGGAATTTCCAGTTCTGAAGTACTTGACAGAGTTTCAAAATCTGGTCATAACTAAAGCTACACAACTCAAAGTTTAGCATGGTTTATGGCATTGAAAACTAGATTCAAAATGCTAAAAATCATTAGAAGGAACTGTCTTAAAATTCATTTTACAAGATAGGTGAAAATGAGCTACAAACTGTAGCTATGCTTGTTTCTCAGATGAAAACAGTGAGAAAAATCAGTCATCTTTACTGATTCATATTTGCTCATAGAAAACGAATTAGGGGTTGTATTTTATACCGTTGAAAAGCCCTCGGACTAGTTTTAGATGCCACAAACGACACTTGATTTCAACTCCCAGACAAAAATTTATGAGCCAAAACGTGAACACTGGTCTGGTCTCCTGATCAGAAAATTTTTCAGATTTGCAACCTCACTTTCCCCCTACTTTAACTCAACCAATTGTAAAGTTTTTTGGGAGATATTTAACACACATAAACACCAACATATAACCAACATTATAGCACCAAAACAACAGCAAAATTTGAAATTAACATGAGGAATTCAACCAGCCAAAATTCGGACAGCAAGCCTCTACCATTCTTCAAGCTTTCTTTTCAACTTTCCAACCAAAACTAAGCCATAATTCCTCAAAACGAGAACCAAACAAACAAGTAAACGTACAATAATCCTCAAGGCCTCTACCTATGAAGCCACCTCAAGTCCTCTACCTAGTGTCAAGGTTCTTATGAACCCATCAACAACCCAAAGATTAACTAGATATAACTATCTAACTACTATAAGTTGAGAGGAAAATGTGAGAACCCGTATTGCCCTAAGAATTTTCCTAGGGTTTTTCCCCTTTAATTGCATGTTTTCTGCATTTTCTGGCCTAGGAATATTTTCTTGGTGGATTTTATGAGTAATTATAGTTTTTAGATGATTTTTCTAGCATTGGGTAGTTTTTGAAAAATTACGGATCGATTATGGACGTGGGCCCCACTAGTGCGAAAAGTTCGGAAAAATTCGGCCAATTAGGTTAAATTCCGGATACTGTGTAAAATTTATCGGGTGTTAAGAGATAAGTAGAGTGTGTGAAATGATTGATGTGAGAGAGAAAAGAAAGGATAGGAATGCATTAATGAGGTGCCAAGTGTCATGGTATCATTGGATAGGATTTAAGAGTTACTATTCCAATTTTTGACTTTTTTGATCAAAAGGTTAAATATCTTAAAAATTGCTCAAAATTCACTCATTTTACTCCTCCATGGCCGGCCCTCTCAAGCTCAAAGAAGGAAGAAACTTCATCAATTTTCAAGCTTCCATTTGGTTCAATCTTCCAAAAACAAATACCTAAACTAGATTTCACTCCATAAAATTCCTCCCTTGGGTGCTAGTAAGTAGTTTAGTGAAGTTTGTTTGAAGACTTAAGGTGTCCAACATCTTCCTCTCTCTTGATTACTTGGTAAGTGGTATATGAACACCCTCCTATATTTAATGATGTTGAATTTGTGCCTAATGGGAGCCAAAGTGGTGGATTATGTGATTTATTTCTTGGTTTGAAGTGATTTGGTTAAGTTTTTATTTTTTTTTGAGGAATTTTCTGGTTTTATGTGATCTTGATGGTGTGGTTGTTTTTGATGGTTGGTAATAAGGGGCTTTGACTCTAGTAGGTGTGAATTGTTGATAAATGCAATCAATTTTGGATTTGGATTGAATTGAGAAATGTTAGGGTTTCAAAACCCCTAATTCTGTCCGATTTTGGATCATATATATAGAGGCCGAATTGGACTTTACTCAAAACATGAAAGTTGTAGGTATTGATGATTATGAAGTTCCTGCAAAATTTCAGGGAATTTAGAGTAGTATAGAGTGAGTTATGTCATTTTTACTGTTGCTGTTTTTGGTGAACAGAATGTCCGAACTGCGATAGTAATTGCCTGTTTTGACTGGAATTGGTTTGGATTTTGTTGTTGGTGTCTTCTTATGAAATGTATCTTGATGTCTTAGCTTTCATATTCCTTTGGAATCAATGCATTTGGACCTGTATAGACTGAATTGGACTGATTACAGTTTTGTGTGATTTGGGAACCTGCAATTACGGTTCTGGGTTGGTTTTCTGCATTTTTGACCTAGTTGTACTAGGATTTGGACTGAGTGGCCTTCTACATTGTTGTAGCCCTGGTTCTTAGCTTCGAAACGGTGAGTCTTACACCCTCATCCGATAATCGTAGTGAAATTGGTGCCATTACCGCATTAGGAGGCCAAAACTGTTTTTGTTGTTGGGTCAAATGAGTTACATTTCCTGATTTTCTGGTTTGCTATAATGCTTGAATATGTTTGCAAAACCCTATTGGGGTTGTGATTGGCATTATTTTGTGACTCGTTATCGAGTCTCATTGCATTTGTTTACGTGTTCTAGGGCGTGACGGTGGTTCACGACATTCTCCTGACGGAAGTGCATGAAATAGCACTGAATTGATTTGTGAGTATACTACTCACTTGAATGTTACAATGTGGCTTTGCTATATGTGATTTTGATGCCTTGAAGGCTTATTTGGCTATTGGAATTGATTGAGGTGAGGGTGTACTTGACCGCCCTCACCCCTTGTGATACCGTTAATGACTGGTTACCGCTTCACTGATATACTGCACTGGCTATATGAGATATTGAATTCACTTCATGAAAAACTGATTTGGTGTCGTTTGGACGAGTATCCAACGGCCTTACTGTACTACTGAGCTCAACCCCGTTGGTAGTCAATTGAATCGAGCCGGCGAGGGCTTGGTCGTGAAAATTGACATGCCACGGGGACTGTACTGGGGAATCTTGTAGTAATGAGACTCTTGATTCCGGTAAACTCGAGTATTACCAAAATGACTGATTGGAGTGCGGGCCCGGTTGGGGTATGTTTGGTGGAAGGAATGGAGTGAAGTGAGGTCTACGGTCGGGTAGTCTTAAACATTGACGGAGGGTCAATGAGATTGGATCAAGAATGTAAGCGTGGAAATGGGCTCTTGAGAGCCATCCGTATCCTTTTACCGACTTGTTTTAATTCTTAATTGTGTACTCGAAATGAAAGATTATGCTTATATGATCCTTGTGCTTATGTGGTAGTAACTCACTGGGCTTAAGCTCATTCCGTTCCATTTGTTTTCCTTACAGGAAATGACCACTTTTGGAAAAGGTTGTGTTAGTTGGTTGTCAAGTTGAGCTCCTGTAAATGTTTTTTTGAATGAAACCCTAATGTGTATTGGGTTCATTTTTGATTGGCAAACCGAATTTTGTCTACCTATGATGAATAGTTTTTGACATGCCGATTTGGTTGTAAAGGTTGAATTGCAATGTATTAATGGTTGGTTGACATTTGGTTGGATTTCTGATTAACTTGTATTTCAAACGGCAAAAGAAAAATTTGGCTACTCTCGGCCTAGTATCTGGATTCTGACGTGGCCGGTACTGTTCATCATCGGCTTCAATTTTCATTTTTCTTGATTTTGGGATTTTGACTTGTTTGCGCGCGTGGGTATGTTCCGGAACGTATTAGATCGATGTGAACTGATCCGTAGTCCTGGCGAGAGTTGGGCAGGCAGTCCGCTAACCCCTTTGGTTCGCCTTAGGGGAAGGTGGGGCTGTTACAGTAAAATAAAAACTTAACCAAATCACTTCAAACCAAGAAATAAATCACATAATCCACCACTTTGGCTCCCATTAGGCACAAATTCAACATCATTAAATATAGGAGGGTGTTCATATACCACTTACCAAGTAATCAAGAGAGAGGAAGATGTTGGACACCTTAAGTCTTCAAACAAACTTCACTAAACTACTTACTAGCACCCAAGGGAGGAATTTTATGGAGTGAAATATAGTTTAGGTATTTGTTTTTGGAAGATTGAACCAAATGGAAGCTTGAAAATTGATGAAGTTTCTTCCTTCTTTGAGCTTGAGAGGGCCGGCCATGGAGGAGTAAAATGAGCGAATTTTGAGCAATTTTTAAGATATTTAACCTTTTGGTCAAAAAAGTCAAAAATTGGAATAGTAACTCTTAAATCCTATCCAATGATACCATGACACTTGGCACCTCATTAATGCATTCCTATCCTTTCTTTTCTCTCTCACATCAATCATTTCACACACTCTACTTATCTCTTAACACCCGATAAATTTTACACAGTATCCGGAATTTAACCTAATTGGCCGAATTTTTCCGAACTTTTCGCACTAGTGGGGCCCACGTCCATAATCGATCCGTAATTTTTCAAAAACTACCCAATGCTAGAAAAATCATCTAAAAACTATAATTACTCATAAAATCCACCATGAAAATATTCCTAGGCCAGAAAATGCAGAAAACATGCAATTAAAGGGGAAAAACCCTAGGAAAATTCTTAGGGCAATACGGGTTCTCACACTCTCTCCCCCTTAAAAGAATGTCGTCCTCGACATTCTAACTCCTATATAAAGCCGGTCAAGATATCGTTCAGAAACCAAGCAAGCAGTAGAATTCCATCTACTCCAACTCGTATTCACCAGGTCCAAGTTGTTTTTCCCAAAGTCAGTCAAATACTAAGAAACATTCTCATCTTACTTATCACAATTCATGATCTTGTAAATCACTTATCAAATTCAGGTACTAAGTATCACGCCAATCCAACTTATCAAATAGTCATGGTCCAGTGGTCCAGTAGGGAATTAATCGCATAACCAGATAAAACAGGCAAAAGGCTTGAAATCGGACGTAATGTCCCAGATATTTGGAAGACATTCAGGGTATAGCGAAGCTTCAAATCAAAATTCATCCCTGGTGGTGCTGGACAACACAACAAGCTAGCACAACGGCTATGCTTCACCAAAGAATTTCAGTTCAGTAAGTTGGCCCTGGTGGTGCTGGACAACACAACAAGCTAGCACAACGGCTATACTTCACCAAATGCCTTAGTTCAAGTATTGGTCCCTGGCGGTGCTGGACAACACAACAAGTTCGCACAACGGCTAAACTTCGCCAGAGAGCCTCCGTTCAAGTATTTCATCCCTGGTGGTGCTGGACAACACAACCGGCAATGCTCCACCAGAGAGGTTCAGTTCAACCGCTACAGAAAAGTAGTAGCCGGTCTACAACCACATGAATACGAAGAAGTTCAAGAGTAGGGTCAACTATTACAAGTTCAGGGAGCATGAACACCAATAAAAGTACAAGTTCAAGTTCAAGGATCATGAGTACAGGTAAGAACACACTGGCCTAACCTCTGTCCAGCAATGTATCCCTAAGGCCTATCACGTATGTCCCACAATTGCCCAAGTCCTCTAACCTAGGCGCTCTTATTTCGTTCGTATCCGGGCCCAAGAATCCCATCCAAGATAATTCACAACTCGAGTCGGCCGATCCCAAGCGTAAATCATCCTTATTAAAGATTCCTACCCGACATACATACTTAACTTCCTCATGTCCCATGCTAATGCTCCTTACACTAATGACAGGCACAGTTCATAGCTTACGCTCAAAAGAGCACTTATACCTTTAACCTCTTTCACCAAAAGCAGGACCATAACATCCCTTGGCCCCAAGCTCGCTCCGCGCAGAGACCACGCGAAGTGGCTCTGATACCAACTGTAACAGCCCCACCTTCCCCTAAGGCGAACCAAAGGGGTTAGCGGACTGCCTGCCCAGCTCTCACCAGGACTACGGATCAGTTCACATCGATCTAATACGTTCCGGAACATACCCACGCGCGCAAACAAGTCAAAATCCCAAAATCAAGAAAAATGAAAATCGAAGCCGATGATGAACAGTACCGGCCACGTCAGAATCCAGATACTAGGCCGAGAGTAGCCAAATTTTTCTTTTGCCGTTTGAAATACAAGTTAATCAGAAATCCAACCAAATGTCAACCAACCATTAATACATTGCAATTCAACCTTTACAACCAAATCGGCATGTCAAAAACTATTCATCATAGGTAGACAAAATTCGGTTTGCCAATCAAAAATGAACCCAATACACATTAGGGTTTCATTCAAAAAAACATTTACAGGAGCTCAACTTGACAACCAACTAACACAACCTTTTCCAAAAGTGGTCATTTCCTGTAAGGAAAACAAATGGAACGGAATGAGCTTAAGCCCAGTGAGTTACTACCACATAAGCACAAGGATCATATAAGCATAATCTTTCATTTCGAGTACACAATTAAGAATTAAAACAAGTCGGTAAAAGGATACGGATGGCTCTCAAGAGCCCATTTCCACGCTTACATTCTTGATCCAATCTCATTGACCCTCCGTCAATGTTTAAGACTACCCGACCGTAGACCTCACTTCACTCCTGGTATCATGAGAGCTTCGAGGGTTACCTTGCTTCCAAGAATGAAGACCAACCACTAGTGTATAAGCTCTTAAACCACCAAAGTTCCTTCCTTCTTCAAGTCACCCTTCAAGCTTGTGTGATGAACCAAGAAAAGAAGCAAGTTTGGAATGTCTTCTTGGAGCAAAAATGGAAGAAAGCTAGCTGAAATTTTGTTGAGAAATGGTGGAGGAAGAGTCGGCCAAGAAGGAGAGGAAGAAAGGAGTTTGGTGGCTTTTATGTGATGTGATGGAATGAAAAGGAAGAAAGGACATAAAGGTGCTTTGGTACCCAAAAGTCAACAAATGAATAGGAGGCCATTAGTGCTCCTAATTGAACTTAATATAACTCACTCAATGCACTCTCCAAGATCATCCTTAATTCTCCAAGATCAATGCACTCTCGGACCAAATTTTATCTCGAAAACGTGTAATTGCTATTTCTTACTAAACGAGCCGCAGAAAGATTAATTTTACTAGCAAAACGTTTTAAAATGTAAAATGAGACATTGTTCCATGCAAATGAAATTAAAATGAATGTAGTAAATTAATCGGAGTAAACGAATAAATAAATAATTAAATAAGCCAGTAAAATAAAATAAAACTAAGTAAAATAAAAATCTGGCTCCTCACAAAAATCGGATCTTCTTCCCTTCAGTTTTAAACAGAAAATTCCAGCATTACCATTCAAGTTTTTCTCTTTTAGCTTTTAGATTTAGTACACCAAAACTTGACATTAACCTTTAACAAGGTATATCACATGAATTTACAGTAAAATGACAACAAAATTTCGAAATAAGAGTTGCAATTTAACCATGATTCAGGGCTGCAAATTTTTATCCCAAAATAGGTTACATACATCATGTTTTTAGACCAAAAACTCAACTTTCCTTCTTGATTTATGCATAAATCATGAAGTATATCATAAGGTGACTATAGAGCATGAATCTCCTAGAAAAATCTCAACAAAAATAGAAGCTACAAGCTGAAAAACACAACTCACATCCTACGGTCCAGACTGAAAATGTCCAGCATACTCTCTTCAATTTTTCTCACCAAAATAGCACCTCTCTTACTTTCGACCATAAATCACACAATAACTTGTTTATAACATAAGGTGAGATATTAATCAAATATTTCCTAGCAAAACTCAACAAAAGCTGCAAACAAGAGCTGAAAATTTACAGCTCAGCTCTCTCGGCTTCCTCCTGGAAATTTCAGCAGTCAAAAACCTCACACACATGCCATATTTCTACCAAGATTCATCTATCAAAGAAATAACTGATTCTCTAGCAAACTTGCAACAAAATAAACCATAAGCTAAAAGAAATGACAGCCTTTACTGGTTTGGTTCAAATTGGAAACATTCTAGCTACAAACAAGTTACTTCCACCGGTTTCTACCTCTATCTAATTTCAAATCAAACATGTATCCACATCTCTCTAAAGTATAAGGAAAGATTGAAGTTTCTTAGCCATATTACCTTATTTTTCTGCTACAAATCAAGTTGGAAGTTGGCTCACCTTCCTGATTTCTCCTTGGTTCAAGCAAGCTGGATGGACAGCTTCCTCTTGACTGGAAATGGAGACAAGACACTCTAGTTTCTCTCAAATCTCTATACTCTCTTGGCTAGAAAAATGAAGAAGAAATGTCTCTCAACTCTCCCCTCTCTCTCAGCTGAAACAATAAAATAGAGAAGGAAGACGCTCAAGCTCTTTTTCTCTCGGCTATTTAAAAGGAGAAAAAATGAAGTTGGTTCTCTCAATATTTTCACTCTCTCTCTCTCTCACGAATGTCAATGGTCAAGGCAAGAAAATGTTGGTTTGAAAACTTTTGTCTTGATCAAATTTGTCATGCCATATTGGATAAGTATCATGCCATTTGAGAAAGCTTTTGTCTTGGTCAAATTTGGTGGGAAAATTTTGTCTTGGTCAAATTTGGATAGATGATTGACAAGCGGCAAAATAAGAAGTAATACCTATCTAATTGTCTCTAATTTACCAAAATATCTGGTTCTTCTCCAATTATCTCTTAACACTTCTTGATACATAATCCTTTTAACACAAAACTCCCTATTTTTCACTAAATTTATTGCACACGCCTCACTAGTTGATCACACTTGCATAACGCACTATGAAACTCAACATGCAATAAATTAAATGAGGCAATAGAAATAAAAATCATGACTCAACCATTAAATCAACCAAGAATTTCAGGTAAGGCAAATAAAATAAAAAATATGAAAATAATT
This sequence comes from Coffea eugenioides, assembly GCF_003713205.1. Classification (NCBI taxonomy): domain Eukaryota; kingdom Viridiplantae; phylum Streptophyta; class Magnoliopsida; order Gentianales; family Rubiaceae; genus Coffea; species Coffea eugenioides. The sequence goes on along the minus strand of NC_040036.1, from coordinate 4,388,181 downwards.
TTTGGGGTCTCATATTCTCTCTCCTTTAAAAGAATTTTGTTCTTGAAATTCTTACCTTTATTTGCAAAAGTTTGGGATGTTACTTCAGACTGATCATAGCCTATTTCACACAAAATATTGGGTACAAATATCCCATTTCAATATCAATAATGTATTATCAACTCCCAAAATAGTCAAAGTAACAATCTCTTCAAATGCATTTACAAGTCCGATTACCTCATCATTAAAACTAATCAAAGATTCTTTGGTAAATTGTAAATCTTCTACGTCCGATACCAAATAAAATAGTATGATCATTACTTAAATACATTAATGGCTCTTAAGTATTCTAAATGAACTCAAACATTTCATACATTCGGTTTTCTAATAACTCAACAACTCTTATTGGACATTAGCCCAATAATCCTCCAATTTCCAAAAATCACTCTTTGTCGCTCAAGGCGAGGGTTCCACTCACTAATTATCTCTAACATTTTCCACTCTTCGATCATTAATCCCGCTACTTCAACCTTTCGACTTAGAGCATCCGCCACTATATTGGCCTTTCCAAGATAGTAATTAATAGTGCACCATAGTCCTCCAAAAACTCCATCCATCAACCTTGTCTCAAAGTCAATTCTTGTTGGGAAAATAGATATGTATGTTGAGTAGGAAACTCAAATTTGGTTGAATCACACTTGGGAGCGGCCGGCCTGAGTTGTGAATTTTTCTAGTTTTGGATTCTTATACTTGAATACTAAATACTTTTTCTGATGGAATACCTATGAATTGGGAAAGATTTAACATGTCACATCAATGTGATTAGAAATTATGATTAAACCTGGAAAGTAGAAACCATTGCCAAGTGGGGACAGTTAGAGAATCCTACGGAGATGGGTAGTTTCTTGGGCCTAGCGGGATATATCATCGATTTATAAAGGATTTTTCTAAAATTGCAGGTTCTCTAACTAATCTGACTAAGAAGTATGGACAATTTATTTGGGAACCTAGGTGTGAGAACAATTTTTGAGAGCTTAAGAAACGATTAACTATGACGCCAGTTTTAGCATTTTCGAATGGAAAGGATAGGTTCATTGTGTATACTGATGCCTCGAGGGAAGGACTAGCATATGTGTTAATGTAAAATGGGAAAACAATTGCATATGCCTCTAGAAAGTTAAAACTCCATGAGCAAAATTATCCGACCTTTGACATAGAACTAGCTGCTGTTGTTTTGCTTTGAGAAAATGGAGACATTATTTATATGGGGTGATTTTCAAGGTATACACTGATCTAGGAAGAAAAAGAGTGTTTAGCAGAAGGCCAGATTTATAAAGGTTTGGAGGGAACACGCAAAAACCAAAATGTCCCTTTCAATAGTAAAGGCACATTTGTTCAAAAATGCTTAACAGATTATTGTTTTTTTTTTTCAGAAGGTAGATAAAAACCCAGTGATGAGGCAATGCAAGAAATATGTCTTTCCTGGGAATTGGACAAACGGGCATTGCCTATGTCTATCGAATTGTTGGCTTCCTTTAGCACAATTTCTCATTTCCCTTGCTGGATTTCCTTTCTCAGCTATGGGATTTTTGATTCCATCCTCAACTGAACCATAAACTAGATCTCACCCAAACAAAAACTGGATCTTTAGAATTTCTGAAGAAGGAAAAGTCAATCTTCTGTTTTATGCTTCACCACCTGAAAAGTTGGTTAGGAACCAAAGATCTTTTAGTGTTCTTTCATGGGGAAAGCATCTCTGATTCAGATATACCTCTTGGTTAAAGGATAGGAAACTTGTTGCAAACTTCAGACACACATACAGAGCTTCTGAGATAACATCACCATTTAATCGGTTGAACTAGAAGATTGAACAAGATTGGAGGCAAGAAAGTTGGGAGTCATGAATAAGATACATTAAGCTTTCTGAGATAAGTAGAAACCATCATGCAACTGTAAAGGATTTTGAAGTGTAGAAAAGCCCTTGAAGATAACATCAAGGATTTGTTTTGAATGATAAGAATGTAGTAAGTGGTAGATATTTATCTAACTTAAAATCCATTAGGGAGCAGTGGTTTTGATAACATCACCAAGAAAAGTAGTATATATTCCTAGGCAAACTCACAAGTATCATCCAACTCTTAGTACAAAATGTAACTGAATTGGTAAACAAGTTCATTCATAAACAAATACCAAGACATAACTTAATTGGTAAAGAATTTCATTCATGAACAATTGTTGAATACTTGTTGTTTGCTCAAGACCTGAATATTAGTGATTTTCTAGGAATATCTCCTTGATACCTTCTTTTTTTCATCTGTGGGGGTACTTGCAGTTTCTAATCTCACTTTGTCTTTTTGTAGCTGACAAAGGCATACTATGTATTTTTGGAAGTTTTGTTCAATAGCCACATTGTTTCTTGTTGAATCTTGATATGAATTGTTAGGATCCAAGCGCGGAACAAACAACTATTGATATATCAAATACACAACAATTTAATGACAAACAAGCCACAAGCATGAAAGATAAACGACATGCAATATTTAACATGGTTCAGTTCTACCATTGAGCCTACGTTCATGGAGAGAAAACTCATTCTTTATTATGGTAGGAAAATCCTATACAGGAATACAACTTAAACCCAATCCCAATCCTTGTATACCATCTCTCGCCTCCCAATAATGCTCTCTCACACCATATATAAGGTTACATGTCGCCTTTGTGTACCCCTTGTGTGTTTCTTTATAGTATGCCAATCCACCTCTTTATAGAGAATATTATTTGGCCAAAACCCAAATAATAACAGGAAACCAATGCTAATTCCTAGACTTATACAGAATAAGAAATAATTTCTAAATCCTAAACAAAATAGAAAATTTCTTGGCTACTATTTCAAATAACTAAAACCAATTAGAAAATTGGTTACTTTCACACAAAACCAGAAATCCGTCTAAAAGAAATTAAGCCAATTTTCTAACAAATCTCCACCTTGGCGAAAATTTCTTTTAGCAACCATTTGCCTTCAACTACCAAATAATATGGTACCAAACTACACACCCGAATCAATAAGTTTTGATACCAAATTGATTTAATCGGTAAATGACCATGTGTAGTTACCCCGATTCTAACCTCCAGTTGACTTGTGAGTAGGTGTCTCAATTCACCATCTCCCTTTGCAGGATTTTTTCTCACCACCACTTGCAACCCGGAATCCCTTTCTATGAGCTTTAACTGTAATCATTGAGACAACCAAGTGGTAAAATCACCATATTTCTTACCATCCTCAGAACTGTCTCGCCACGTGTGGTTTCCAAGACTCCACCCAAAATGAAAAACTCGTAACTGTCAGAGTCTTTTGACGCATGAAAATTAGATCTCTTTGTTTCTTTGGGACGTTTGTCACACCACCCAAAGAACATAATCCGAATCTAACAACCATTCGAGATGAAGTATCAATCGATAGAGTTGTGAGAAAGTCTCCACCGATTCATATCCAAAATTAATATTGGACTTCATATTTTCCTTAACTCTTGAATCACCTATCTAGATTCACTGTCAAGTATCTCCATGATTTTCAACTTTTCAACCTTTACCTTCAATGGTTCTTACCAACCTCTTGAAACAAGGATACCACCCATTAAATTGTTCAATTGGTAATAGCCACCAACCCATTTGATCTCAATAGTTAACCGAGATCCAATCTTGAATAACCAAACTCTTTGTGACGACCCCACCTCTCCCTAGGGCGTACCCCAGAGTTTGGCGGACCGCCTGCCCAACTCTCGCCAGGACTCGTTCACTCTTAAGAAATAAAATAAGATATAACCTCAAGAATAAGTGAAATAACAGTTCCCAAACTTGGAACGTGTACTTACATTCATATCTTTCCCAAACATTCATACAATCCCAAATATAACAAAAGTTGTGAATTCCAGATACATTCAACCCTAACTGAGCACTAGCGCGAGTACAATCGCAAAATTTCAAAAATTAGACTATGTTAGCCTGTACCAGTCTCACGCCTCGCTCGTATCCCCTGTAAGGAAAACAAATGGCGTGGAATGAACTAAAAGCCCAGTGAGATTTCAAATAGCAAGTTGACAATTATTGAAAAGTTCACGTATCAAAGTAGCAAAGTAACGAGCATAATCAGTCCATAAAGTGAGCAATAACACTTCAAGTAGCAAATCTCAAAATAAGCTAGTGTAAAATTCTTTTCTAAAAGAAACAATAACACTACGAATAAAAATCAAAGTATAAGGATGCAGAGGACTCTCAAGAGCCAATTTTCCGTTGCTTCACCAGAGCTTGATCAAGTATTAGTTGACACTCCATCAACTTTCGAGGAACGTAACCAGTCCAGTAGTACTTCGCTTCACACCAATCCGTCCACCATTCAACCCCCTTACCGAGCCCGAACACCAACTAAACACTGGTGGTAATACTCGAGTATACCGATTAGTCGAGGAGATAACACTCTACTCGACACACTAGATACGCATGGTTCGTTATCTAATCGACCAAGCCCTTGCCGGCTCGACTCGATTAACTAGCCAGTGGGGTTTGGGTTCCCAAGTAGTCACTATAGTCGATGACCAATCGACTTAGTCAAGAGAAAAGTACGGAGACGGGAATGAGAGGTACCTCCCACTCATATCGAGTGTGGTACATACTGCCGCTCAGCACTTACAAGTCAAGCACAAGTACAAATACAAGTACAGGTCAATGCAAATCAAGTCACTTGTGCAAGCATGAATAAGATATCAAATATTTAGTTGAGTTAGGTCAGGTGCAATAAAGTACACACTTGCCTGACCAAACCAAGCAAATGTTATCCGATCACGTTGGTAAATCAAATATCAAGTTCAATCATGTATTTGGAAGCACTCACCAAAGATTTAGTACTTGTCAAAATCACGTTCAGGTGTAACTCTTTGGTTGGAGTCCAAATCTGTGATAAAATATTATGCAAGAGTTTAAAATCAACTAGGGTTCGCAACACAGGAGTTTCGCTTCAAGAAAATCAAGTACATGAAACTCGTTTAAGTAGTATTCAAGTTACTTATCGAACTCTAGAAAATTCATGCTCGCTCTTTAGGTGTTGCTAAAGAAGCAACTAAAACTTTGGAATTCGCATTTAATTCCAAAAAACGAGGAAAACATATTCCGAGTGGTCACTACTTTAATTTTTCCAAGGGTATGAGTTTCGGCCAAATTCCAGTTTATATACCTCTACAAAAGAGACTCGAATAACCTAGACAATTCGAGTTCAATTCAACCTCAACTCTTTACTCGAACCACAAGTACACACGTCTAGTCCTCAAGTGAAAATTTGGGTGGCATGCCCTTTGTATTTAGCTATTTTTTCAGTCATTTATGGCTTCATTATTTTTCTCAATTCATCCCCACAATCACACACAAGCAATGTTACCATCATAGCCCTTCAGTTAGGCTCCAAAATTATTCAATTACAACACAAGTCTAATAATACAACCGGAAATCAGTTTTGAAGACAAAAGGCTAAACAGCAGATTTCACATTTTATAGTATTTTGGTCACAATTGGAGCTACGTTTATCAGATTAGGATACACTTTATACCGTTTCGAAGCTAACCTAAAGGGTTACAACTTTCATGAAGACAACTCAACCCAGTTCCTAGTTGATCTAGGTCGAATTTGCAGATTACAGAACCAGAATTTTATTGTCAGTCTGGTTATCAGCACTGGATTTAAATGGCAATAACTCAAACTACAAAATTCCGATTGTGGTGTTTTCAGATGCGTTGGAAAGCTGAATCATAGGGCTAAAACTTTAGTGTTTTGGACAAATGCTGATTTGATATGGATTAAAGTGAAAAATGAAGCCAAAAATGTGAAATCTCAAAACTGCCCGCGGAAAAGAATATTTTGCAGTCAGGGGTATTTCGGTCATTTCACATACTACAGTGCTCCCATTGAGCTGAATTTTATAGGCAGCTATATAACATCATTTCCTACAACTTTCATGTTTTGACCTAAGCCTAATTCGACCTCTAACATGGACGAATGAAGCTGGTCAGAAGCAGGGCAGTTCATTATCAAAGCTGGAAATTTCTCTACTAAAGCTGGAATTTTATAACTAAAGCTGGAAAGTCATATACCAAAGCTTAAAAGTTCACATCAAAGTTGAATCATCTCATATCAAAACTATCAAGTTCATCTCATGGCTGGAAAATGCATATCAAGGCTGGAAATTGAACATTAAAGCTGGAAATTACATGCTACCCTAACCAAAACCATAAAATCTTTCACAACCATGCTTCTTTTGGCTTCAATCATAACTTATCTTGAATGAATCTCAAGAGACAAATAAAAGAGATGTTTTCTAGAAACTTACCTCAAACCCCCAGCAAACCAGAGTTTTATTCCTCCAAAAACTCCACCAAGGTCTTCTCTCCAAGCTTAACTTAAGTTTAATCGGTATGGATTAGGGTTAGTGTTTGATTTTTTTCCACAAAGCAAGCAAGGAAATCAAGATGGAGTTTTTCTCTCTTCCTCTCCTCTCTCTCTCGGCCAAGCTTACAATAAAATGAAATGGTTGGGTTCAATGTGTACAAGATGAAGGCTAAGAAAGGCTTGGTCAAAGGGTCTTGGTCAAGACCTTGGATAGATTTTTTTCCTCTTTGTTTTTTTTCCCCCTAGCTCACGGTTCTCTCCCTCTCCTACTCTTAAGTTTGTTTTGTTTGGTTTTAAGACATGAAAGATGAATTGGTGTTAAGACATGATAAGAAAGTTTCTTAGTCAAAAATTGTGGCTAGCTAGTGACACTTGGCACCACTAATTTTTCTCTAGTTTTTTTTTTCCTTTCCTCTTGTTTTAAGTCAAATATTTCGGCTGGTATAAGAGATATTTAGGGCTGATATTTATGAAATAAAAGCAAGGAGATTAAGGTAATAAAATAGTGTTCAAGTGGTGCACCCGATCAGCAACAAACGGTGCACGTCGGTTCAAGCCGTTTTTCCTTAACTCGCCTGTACTAGTGTTTTCACTTATGATTCACTCACTTATTATTATCACTTCTAATCACACACTTTCTCTTATCTAAAACTCACTCTTAATCACCAAATTGAGTACACACTCCACACCGATTAATCACACTACCAAAAGACGTAAAAACCCTAGTTTACCTTAACGATGAAAGTAAAGGGAAAACCCTTGGTTCTATGATTAATTGTAACTATTGAGGAAGTGAATGAGTAGTAAAGCTATTGTAAAATAATGGATTCCAAATAAAAGGAAATTTTTAAGAAAATATGGGGGATTTTACAAGTCCTCACAATCACACTACCAAAATGCACAAAAAAAAACACACCAAAACCCTAGTATGCACAAAAACCCTAACTTATGCCCTTCCTTTAGAAAAATCAGAACTTGAGTTATAAATATAAAAAATTCATACAACTTGGCTTGTTAAAAACTATACTTCAAATACTAATAATCTTTAGAAGACACCTCAAAGAGATTTAGTTTATAAGTTGGTCCAAATTGAACCATAAGCTACTACAACATTCCTATGTTTACTTGTGCAGGGCAGAATTTTCAGTCAACTTTGCAAATTTTCTGGCATTTATAGAGATTGAATCAAACTCTGAATTTCATACCGTAGGAAGCCCTATGAGTCTAGTTTCAAATGCAACAAACGGAACTCAATTTCGAATTTTCTATACGAAGTTATAGCCAATTTCCCAAACCTGCGCAGAGCCTCCTGCGAAAATTTCTAGGTTTTCTAATAACTTAAGGTTATGAAACTTTTCTTAACAAAATTCACTCCCTTGGCTCACATTCAACCAAGAATCTAAGGCAAGTAAGTTTAAATGGGAGCTATAAAGACAAGTAAAATTTCGGGGTCTCACACTCTTGATCCAACCATTTAGTTTGTTGGGATCCAAGTGTTTGTGAGCAATTCAATCTTGCAACCAAACTCTGATACTATTTGTTAGGGAGAAACATTTCGAGAGAGCTCACTAAAGAACCCAATATCTAAGTCAGAAATCCAACTCTGACCCAAAAACTTATGCCATTAGATCTCGGCCTTCACTTGCATATTAACTGCTATTTCTCTATCTTTCAGACCAATGGGGGACATAATCATTTACTCATGAATCTAACAAATCTCCCCCTTCATGAGTAACCCCTCACATTAAACCCAAATTTACAAGCGCTTTTTTGAACCCACTTTAATAATCAACACAAGTCCACCTTAACATCTAAGGTCAATTTTTCTTTCAATCATGGACCCACTCTTCTTCAACATTCAAATTGCATGTTGGATCCCTGCCAACTGCCAACCCTTGGCTCCTTGGTGTAGCACCAACCGGACCCCCTGCCAAACTTATGGCACACCTGGTCCAACACCAATCAAACTCCTTGGCACTTTGGTCCACCACCAAAAATATAATTTTCACAATCTAACTCCGAGAAGGATCCACTTACCCACGAGTAGTCTAGTCTTGAAACCTGAAATTCTAATACAAATTTGATAGGGATCCAAGCACGGAACAAACAACTATTGAAATATCAAGTACACAACAATTTAATGACAAACAAGCCACAAGTATGGAAGATAAATGACACACCATATTTAATGTAGTTTAGTTCCACCATTGAGCCTACGTCCACGGAGAGAAAACCTGTTCTTTATCATGAGAAAAAATCCTATACAAGAATACAATTTAAACCCATTCCCAACTCTTGTATACCATCTCTCATTTCCCAAGAATCTTCTCTTACCCCATGTATAAGGCTACATGTCGCCCTTGTGTGCTCCTTGTGTGTCTCTTTATAGTTTGTCAACCTACATATTTATAGGGAATATTATTTCATCAAAACTCAAGCAATAATAGGAAACCAATACTAATTCCTAGACTTACACAGAATAGGAAATAATTTCTAAATTCTAAACAAAATAGGAAATTTCTTGACTACTACTTCAAATAACTAAAACCAATTAAAAAACTAGTTACTTCTACACAAAACAAGAAATTTGCCTAAATGAAATTAAACCAATTTTCTAACACAAACACTTTCCTGCATATAGTTGGTTCGCTTGAATCTGGTCTGAAAGGTCTAGATGGTGGTATATCCTCACAGGTATTTTTCTATAAACCCATCATGGAGCAATACATGACTTACACAGTGAATTTTTTTTCCATCTGTTGATTTCCTGCAAAGAATTTTTGTGAGGCTTCACAATGGGTGTATCTGCATTCATTTAGAGCATCATACTTACGTAGTCAGTAAAACAGGTGTTGTATACAAGCCCATAGTACAGTCAAAGTGTCAAAAAACTAGTATTCACAGAATTCATTTGCTAAGTGTTTGGTTTGACTGCTGATTTTGAAAGCAGTGATATTAAACAAAGGCAACTGGTCGTTAATACAACTAGTGTTACCCATTTTTAATGGTGAAATGCTGATGCATGTTTAAATGGATCCTTTACGTCGATGAATTTTGTGGCACACTGGTAGCTATGGTATGTCTGATAATTAGGTGATTGCTTTTATTTCTTATCAAACCTGTTCAGTTCTTGAATGCCAGTGTGCATCAGCAATTGACAATCTAGCTTCTTACTATTTCAACAACATACCATGGGTGAAGCACCCACTTCATCAGCTGCAGTTAGTCTGGCAAGGTGTAGACACCAAAATTTTATTGTAATTTCTTTTACTATTTATTTTTACTTATTATTTTGTCGTGTCAGTTTTACTCACTTTTTAGTTTTTTAGTTTTTATTTTTAGTTTTTATTTTATTTTTGGAGTTTTAGCATAGAATTTCTCGAAAAACAAAAAGAAGAGAAAAGCATTCAAAAATATGCTTTAGTTGTTTTTTATTCAAATTCAACGCTTTCTTGAAAAGAAAAAAAAAAGAAAAATGATGAAAAATGAAAAATGATGAGAAGAAAAAAAAATGAATGAAAAATTGCAATTTTTGCTATTTATTATTTCTAGTTCATTTTTTATCTTAATTTTCATTTCTCCATTAGTTATTTTTTATTAATTAGTTATCTATATTTTTGTTAAGTTATTATTAAAAAAAGAAAAAAAAAGAAAAAAAAGAGGCCACGGCATGCAAGCTGCGTATTTTGGCAGCTTGCAAAGAAGAGTGGTACATGGCCATCGGATGGCCTGGGTTGAAGAGGAATCTCCTCTTCCATCCTCACCCTTGAGGTGAGGGTTGGCCTGGTATAAATACAAGAAAGAACAACAGCCGCAAGCAGGAGAAGGGATGGGGAGATAGAAAAACAGCAAGGGGAAAAGAAAAGAGGGGAACGGCTAAGAAAAGAAAAACCAGAGAAGACTTGACGGCTGGTGGAGAGAGATGAGCGACTAGGGTCTTAGAAGAAAAGAACGCAGCTTTTGTGGTGGCTGGAAAGGAGATGAAGTGAGAGATTGAGGGGCTAGTTGACGGCAGAAAAAGAAAACAGAAGGAAAGAGGGTGACGGCTGCAAGGGAAAGAAGAAAAAGGAACGGGGAGCAGAATGACGGGGAGCAGAATGACGGCTGGAAATCTAGTTAGCGGCTGAGAACCAGAGAGTGAGAGAGCAGACGGCTAGAAACCAGGAAAGCGGGGGAAAGCAAAAGAGGGAGGAAGGATCTGGAAAAGAGAGAGAGCGGGAGGCGGAGAGGAAAAGAAAACGGCAACGAAGGAGCAAGCAGTGAAAAGGCAAAGGAGGAAGGTTTCGAAGGGGGTATTCGGCTGAAACCAAAGGGAGAAAGCAAGGAGAAGCGGCTGCCGGACAGAAGGAAAATGGCAAAACCAGGAAAAGACGATTCGACTGAGCAAAGATTTCATCTTCTGAATCAAGCTTTGATCAAAAGCTAAAGGTGATGTTTTTTCTACTCTGGAGCCATTTAGAAACTGTTGATTATGATAGAATGTAGAAAGTATTTGTCTTTACGCTTGTGTCATTTCCCTTCGTGAACCCTGTCTGCGAAATCTGGTTGGGATGGATGAATCCATGAGTATTGGCTGGATTTTAGGGACAGCTGTTAGAGTTTTCTCTGTAGGATTGTATGATGAGTTTCATGAAGCTGTCCGTCTAATGTTTATGAACGATCTTTATGCGTTTGAATGGACAAACCCAGAAAGTGACACAATACTTCAGGGAATTCCGTTTGATGTTTCCTCCTGGCCCGTTTGCATAAGTTGGGTGAATCTCGTTTGCTTGACCATTTTTTTGATCCCAGAATCTGTTTCCCTCACCTGTAAAAGTAGAAAGCTTGACCAATATTCAGTTATGTAGAATGATATTTACATGGTTTTTATGTTGTGATGTTCATGGGTCTCATGGAAGAAAGAGAACCAGTTTCTGATGCTATCGAAGGAGGGCTTAGATGATTTGGTTGTGTCAATGCTTTGTACCAGTTTGATGCTTGATGTCTCAATGGGTCGACTGAAAAGTGTAGTTTTGAATGAACACATCTAGGATTCATTAGAAAACCGACTTCGTTTCTTTGTTGTCGCATGCTCACCCATTTGGTTTTCCATTTGACCTGCAATGACTGGCTTCTTGCGGTAGGGTTGTATTAGTGCTGAAGTTTATTGGACTTTGGGGTAAGTAAGTTTGCTGGTTTGGGTCTGAAACTACCAGAAAATGTTCGAACAAGTTGTAAATTGATAGCAGAAAAATTGCAGCAAAACTTCTGTTTCCAGATTTGCATGCTTTTTCCTTTTTTTTGGCACATTAAGAATCCTGTCCAGATTATGTTAACTGAATGGTCTGAGACTTTTGTTAGTTTTTGGGTTCACAAATTCGTGAGCATTGCTTGACCATGCAGAATCAGCAAAGTCTCACAATTTTTCCACTTTTAGGCATGCGCTTTTGCTGTCCAAGTCTTTGTTGTGCCGCAGACTTGCTGCCGAATCATTTTGCATAAAATTCTCCAGTATTCGTATAATTTCCTTCAATGTTTGGTTTGTTGGATGAGGAGTTTATTTGCTTTGCTGGTTAAGTTCAATGTTGGACAGATGAAATGGCTATACTCAAAGCTGTCTAGAATCCATTTGTAAACGGAAATGCAGCAGACCTCTCTTTCAGTTGCAGCAGCTTTTGAACATCAAATGTTTGCATGTTTTTCTAGAATTTTGCATAATATCTTGCTAAGTTTTTTAGCCTATTAGATGCGGAAGTTCTTGATTTGGTTGCTTAGTTTTTCATTTTGATGTCTGGTGGATAAAGTTTAGATCAAAGTTGTGCATTTGGATGGGAATCTGCGTTTGGAAATGAAATTTCCAGCAAGTTTTATTTTCTGCCGCAACATGTGCTTCCCATTTGATCATTCGTTTGATTTTAACGGTTTGTGTTCCTGATTGGTTTGTGTTGAGTAAGGTGTTTAGTCGCCCAAAGATATTGAGTGATGGTCTTTGCTGGCTTTTTGTTTGAAGTCTTCTATGAAACTTGCATTTGAAAGCTTAAAGTGGCGGAAAATTCTGGATGAATGCTGCAGCAGAAAATTTGCTTTGCAGGATCTTTCTTTTGTGTTTGGTTGATTCCTTTTGTTTGCATTGTAAAGTGAGTAGATCAGGTGATGATTTGTTGTTGTGTGAACTGCATTCGATTTGGTCCAAAAGCTTAAGAAAGTACAAAAATGGGAAAAGAAGAAAGCCGTGCAGTTCTTGTTGCAGAAATGAAAGCAGAGTTTCTCTACGTAATTTGCATGCATCCTGCATGAATAATTTCCAGAAAAATTGCATTCCAACCCCCCAAGTTCCCCTTCGTTTCACTATGACCAAACCATTTGAATAATTTCATCAATTTGATCCTTCGCAGTTTTGATTTTTGCAACTTCATTGTTTGTTTGCTTTAATTAATTGCTATATTTTGTTTAATTGCATTTTAAATCGTGACTTTAGGGGCTTTTTGATCAAATGAGCTTTGTGGTGCACATTTCTTTTAATTTTTCTTGATTAAAGTGGTACCTTGACCTTTTTATTGTTTTGAAGCCATTTTTCCTTCATTTGATCATCATTGCAAGGGAGGTATAATTTCTTTTCCCTTTTTGGCTCTCCTACGTGATCCAACGTGCTAAGTGAAAATTGCATGTCTACTTCGCTTTCCTTGCCTTTCCTTAATTCCTTGCATTTATTTCATTTACTTTTGCTTTTATTTAAGTTATTCTTCGTGGGGTATGTGTACACCTCTTGGCTTGTAATAGATAGGGCTTGGAGAGCATTTTTGTCCATTTTCCCCTTCCCCTTTTGTTTTAGTTAGCAAATGTAATAGGTTCATTAGATTGATTGCTTGCTTTTGTTGCTACGTGTTAATTTGCTTTATTAGGCTCTTGCATTTAGTCGAGCATGCTAAGTGTTATGTGCTACGTGTTTATAGGTGATTGGCATGTCTACTTGCTTTCTATAGTCATAGATGAATGTAATGGATGAATGCACGTCACCACACTAGTCCAACGCTAGTTGTGGCTCATTGTCCCGTTTTCCACTAGTCCAACGCTAGTAGGAATTCATAGATATGGGCTAGTCCAACGCTAGACCCTTAGGGATTTCCCTCGCTAGTTCATACTTGCATGTTTCACTACATTTCATGCATTTTTCTTAGTTTTCTAGCATTTGGCATGCTCCTCCAATCCTTTCCCCTTCATTTTAGGTTTTTGCATCCTCATGCTAGGTATAGGGTACATTTGCCTGAGAGTCCCCTTTCGATAAGGGAAACGAGCGAGTGTGGCTACAAAATAGCCTTAGCACGCTAGTTCTTCCTTCTAATCAAAGGGAAAATTAAAGTCGTGAAATTAGGAGTCATTCCCGTACCCGATTTGATGCATTCCTCTAGGTTCATGCACTCTCAATCTTATCATATCACTTCCTCACTCTTTTATCCTCATTTTCTCACAACTTATATTTTTCTCAATCCACATGCCATGTTTGCACATTTTCCTTCTTTTATCATTTATTTTCTACCTCACAAATTGCACCCAATTGCACTTATATGTATCTACTATCATATTTTCATCCAATTGCACACAAACACCTTTATTTTCTCAATTTGCACACATGCACTTGTCTTACATTCGCACACATGCACGTTTTCTTACATTTTCACACTTGCACTCATATTTGAGTCTTCATTTGCATCATTCGCGACCTCTATGAGGACTTTCCTTATTGGCCACCACAACTCATGTGGTTGGGACCAAAAAGCCTCATAAGAGACATTTCAAATTTAGGATTGCATTTCTTTTTCATATCCATTAGTCATATCCAACATGCAACGCATATTTTGGGTAGAAGAATTGGGAAAAGAAGGGCTAAGTCACGCAACTAGTTTTGGCTAGGGTAAGGGAGTGCCTTAGGCTTTGCCTTTGCCTTCTCCCTTATCAAATGTGACCCCCGATCCCTTTCTTTGGTTACGTAGACCTAAAAGTTCTTAAAAAGGGGTTTGTTTACTTTGCTTTTCAAAAAATTCATTTTTGGGTGACTTGGTACACCCTAACTCTATACCAAGTGGCGACTCCATTTTCCATGCAAAAAACCCTTTTTGAACTTTGTTTGGCCAAATCGTCGCATTTTCAAGTCCCACGGCCTTTTATTTTCATTTTCACACACATTCACATACATATTCCACACACCACTTTCACACAACATCAAAAAGTGGGGCGCGACACAAGGCATGTTTCAGAATGTCCCACTATGTTCCCAGAGGTAGGCTGAGTATATTATTCTTGTGTACCAAAGTGAGCTTTATAAAGTAATGTCCTCATCCTCAAATTACAGAGGCTGATAATTCTACCATTCTGCATTGACTGTCTGTGGCAGTATGATTGCTTCATCTTAGTTTGCAGATCTGAAAGGCATTTAAAAAAAATAAACTGACAAACGCCTGCATTTTCTATCATGAGCACGCACTTGTAGTGCAAAGTATTAGCAAATATCTTCGTTTAGCAATGAGCGCACAGAGAGTTTTGAGATATCTGGATTATTGATATTGCCAATAAAAAAGTTCACCCAGAATCAATGGCCAATAAAAGAAAGTCTTCTACTTTGTTTAAATTAACATTGAAAGAGAGGGATTATTTGTATATATGTAGTTGCTTTACCTTTCTTCCAAGCTTTCTGCTGTCTTGTACTGATATTAGCTTTTGTTCAGATACTCAAGACCCTCTTTGAGATAGTTTTGTTTGAGGATCTTGGCAATCAGTGGAGACTTAGCAGACCAATGATAACCTTGATACTTGTAAATGAGCAGGTGATGTTCACAGCTATTCTTTAGCTCTTTTTTGTAAACCACTTCTTGCTGCTGCTTACAATGCGACACAACATATTGGGCCTAAGAATTTCCTTTTGTCTTATTCTAATGGCATTTTTTTAGGCCATTTGTTGTAAAAATTTCATTGTATCAATTAACTGTTTGTTTTCTCTTGACACGGATTGCAACAATTTTTTTTGCAGATACTAACAGATCTGAAAGCTCATATTTTGTCTTCACAGGAAAGTCTTAGTCTAGCTTTGACTATTTTTAATGATTTTTTCTTTTTGTTGTCAATCATAATGCAATACGTTGGTTTAGCATGGTTTTAGATGTTAGTTTCTGGCTGCTATAATGCGGTAGAACATATATTCTGAGTTGAAGTCCTTAATTGCAGCTTAAATATTCTAGAAAAAGCTAGAACTCTTTACCAAATTGTAAATTGATTAAAACTTCTTCACGGTCGGTCAAGTGAATTGGAGCATTTGCCTCTTTTTTTCCAGCAGTTTCCTTGGTGGCTGTTTTAGCACCTGTATTCAAGTTTAATTTTGGGATTTGAATATTTCAACCAAGCTAATTATGGGTGTTGATGGTCCTGTTGTTATCATTGTTATGTTGAACTTGGAAAATCAGCTTTTGAGATTGTGGGTTTAGAATATTTGACTAAAAAGGATATTTCAGTTATGTGTAATGACTAGCTCAGCCATTAGAAAAGATTGAAATGCAGTCCATGCAATCCATACAGTCCATTGAGTTAGTTAGAGGGAATATTCTTGTAGTTAGTTTGTTAGTCTGTTATTGCCTAGTCAGCATGCAGCCAAGACATCATTTGCATGCAGCTAGATATTATCTGAGCTGTATATAAGCATGAGGATCCGGAGGAGAAAGGCACTTTTGGCATTTGAATAAAATCTCAGTCTCTTCTTGCTCAAGTCTTCTTTCTTCTTCTCTTTTCTTTCTGGCTCCATTACAGTGGTATCAGAGCTTCCGATCCTTGGATTCGGGAGCTTGATTCACAGCCATGGCAGAAGGTACACGCCTTAAAACAATCGAGGAGCAGGTCCGAAAGCAGGAAGCTAAGTTGCAGACATTCATGGAGTCTACCAGTGAGGCTCTGAAATCCATGGAGGAGAAGATGCTGGCTAACTCCACAGAGTTTAAGGCTCTAGTAGCCGGCATTTCGGCGCAGATTGGAGGGATTAACAGGAATCCATAACAAGAAAGAGGACTCCTAGCCACCCCTACAAGTTCCTTGCAAGGCAACCCCAGGCCAGGACAGGTACATCAGGAAAGAGGAGAACGAAATGCCTTCATCCCAGGGGTGCCCAAGCTAGAGTTCCCCAGATTCACAGGAGAGCAGGAAAGGGATTGGATTCAGAAATGCGAGACTTTCTTCCATCTGTATGGCATATTGGATTCGCAGAAGATGCTGATTGCAGGAATGCACTTGGAAGGGAGGGCAAATGTCTGGTTCCAAAGTTTCAAACAGGATAAGAGGACATTTGGATGGGAAGAGTTCAAGGAAGGAGTGAGTCGCAGATTTGGAGACCTAGGGGATGAGGATGGAGTCGAGGAATTCAACAAACTGCAGCAATCCTCCACAGTAATGGCTTATCAGGAAAAGTTTGAGGAATTGAGAGCCATAGTACTGCTCAGGAATCCAGGGTTGAGTGAGAGTTATTTTGTTTCCAGCTATCTGAGTGGATTACAGGAGGAGCTCAAGGCACTGGTCAAAATGCACAAACCTCAGACCCTACAAGAAGCCTTCGAGGTCACAAGATGGCAGGAAAAGGCACTGGAGGTAATTTTCAAAAAGAGCAAGGCATCTAACAGGCTCTTTCCTTCTTTACAGATGAGTTCCAGTGGAGGAATGTCTATACACAGACCACCTGTGGCCAAGGCAGCAACAGTCAGCGAGGGAGATTCCACGAAGCAAGGTACTGTTTCTCAACCATACAAGAGAATCACCCCCACCGAGTTCCAATACAGGAAGGACAACCATTTGTGCTTTAAATGTGGAGCAAAGTTTGGACCAGGTCATATGTGTAAGGACAAGGGGGTACACATGATTATTGCTACTGATTTAGAGGACAGGATAGATGAGAAGGAGGTGATAGAATACATGGGTAGTGGGAACAAACAGGAGGTCGAACTATCCTTACATTCACTCACAGGGAATCTGCTCTCTAGCACCATTAGGTTGTTGGGGAAGGTTAGAGACTCTGAAATTTCTATTCTATTGGATGGAGGCAGTTCTAATTGTTTCCTTAAGAAGGCAGTTGCACAAAGGTGGCAGGAGCTTATCCGGCAACACAAACCTTTCAAAGTCAAAATTGCTGATGGTCAGAAACTTTGTTGCAGTCAGTGGATACCCAATCTCCAATGGAGCATGCAGGGACAAAAATTTTGCCACAGTGTGTACCTGTTAGATTTGGAGCCCTATGATCTCTGATCATAGGAGTGGACTGGATGAAAGCCTACAGCCCACTAACATTTGATTTTAAGCAACTGTAGGTCTCTTTCAGTAAGGATGGTGACATGGTGACACTGCGAGGGGATGAAGGTACTGCAAACACCAGGATAACTCAGGGAGAGGTGGCCAAAAGATACATGAGGAAGAAACTCAAGCAAGCTATGCAGGCCTGCACGATCAGTACAGCTCAGTCACAGGTAAACACCACTCCAAATATTCTAGAACCTCTGTTGATTGAGTTCCAGGATGTGTTTAGTGAGCCTAAACAATTACCCCCTAGAAGATCATTTGACCATCAAATCCCTTTGAAAGCTGATGCAAAACCATTCAAATTAGCTCCTTATAGATATCCCCACGTCCAGAAAACTGAGATAGAAAAACAAGTCAAGGAGATGCTGCACAGCGGCATCATCCAACCTAGTCACAGTCCCTTTGCTTCACCTGTCCTATTGGTCAAAAAGAAAGATGGTAGCTGGAGATTTTGTATAGAATACAGGCAACTTAACTCCCTAACCATTAAAGATAAATTTCCAATTCCCATTATAGATGATATTTTAGATGAACTTCATGGAGCTAAAGTCTTCTCCAAGATTGATCTGAGATCTGGTTACCACCAGATTTGCATGAACCCCTCGGACATTCCTAAGACAGCTTTCAAAACTCACTGTGGGCTCTACGAATTTCTAGTCATGCCATTTGGGCATACCAATGCTCCAGCTACATTCCAGGGCCTCATGAACTCAGTGTTTGAACCTTTCCTCAGAAAATTTGTCTTGGTCTTCTTTGACGATATTCTTGTATATAGTCCAGACATGGACTCTCATATTCGCCACCTTAGACAGGTCTTAGAGACCTTGAGATCTCATACCCTTTTTGCTAAGCTCACTAAGTGCCCTTTTGGACAAAATCAAATAGAATATTTGGGGCATGTGGTTATTGGTGAAGGGGTGAGTGCTGATCCTTCCAAGGTAGAGTGCATGGTGAACTGGCCAGAACCTACTGATATCAAGGCCTTAAGGGGGTTCTTGGGCTTGACGGGATATTACAGGAGGTTTGTCAAGAACTATGGATCCATAGTCAAGCCCCTCACTGATCTTTTAAAGAAGGATGGTTTTGTCTGGAACAAGGAAGCCAGTGCTGCGTTTCTTGAACTCAAACAGGCTATGAGTAACACACCAGTTCTGGCATTGCCAGACTTCTCAAAGCCTTTTGTGTTGGAGACAGATGCCAGCAATCAAGCTATTGGAGCTGTCATTATGCAGCAAGGACAGCCCATTGCTTATATGAGTCAGGCATTAGGTGCAAGAAATCAGGCTTTATCTATCTATGAAAAGGAGTTACTAGCCTTAATTGCTGCTGTTAACAGGTGGAGGCATTACTTACTGGGGTCTCACTTCATCATTAGGACTGATCATCATAGCCTAAAATACTTGCTGGAGCAAAAGATCTGGACTCCATTGCAGCAGAAATGGTTAACTAAACTGATGGGGTATGATTATGAGATTCAGTTTAAGAGGGGGAAGGAGAATGTAGTGGCAGATGCACTCTCCAGGAGGGGGAAGGACTCTCTTGAGCTCAGTGCCATATCCATGGTGAAGCCTGCATGGATCACTGACTTAGCTGGAAGTTATGAGCAAGATCCTAAAGCCAAGGAGTTGCTCACTGCATTAGCCATCAATGGCACAGAAATGCCTGAATATTCCTACAATGGAGGGGTCATCAGGTACAAGTGAAGGGTATATGTAGGGGCCTCTACTTAGCTCAGGCAACAACTCATTGCCTGCATGCACATGTCAGCAGTTGGAGGACACTCAGGAAATCTGGGTACCTACAAGAGAGCTAAGGCATATTTCTTCTGGCCTGGCATGAAAAGAGAGGTAGAGGACTTTGTACAGAGCTGTGACATATGTAAGAGGAATAAGGGAGAGAATTGTAAGCCTCCTGGGCTGTTACAGCCCCTACCCGTACCAGAACAAGCTTGGCAGCACATATCTATGGATTTCATTAAAGGGCTCCCTAAATCTGAGGGGTGTGATACACTGTTTGTAGTGGTTGACAGGTTTATAAAATTTGCACATTTCATCCCTTTAACAAGCCACTATACTGCTAAGAGTGTAGCACAAGTGTTCTTTGATCAGATATTCAGATTGCATGGCTTACCCTCCAGCATTGTGTCAGATAGAGACTGGACATTTACTAGCATATTTTGGCAGGAGCTATTCTCACGGCTAGGGACTCAGTTAAATTTCTCTACTGCCTATCACCCCCAATCTGATGGTCAGACAGAGAGAGTGAATAGGTGTGTAGAGACATACTTAAGGTGCATGTGCTCTGAACAACCTCGCAAATGGAAAAGGCTACTGGTAGCAGCAGAGTGGTGGTACAACACCAACTTCCACACTGCACTGAAGATGTCTCCATTTC
This sequence comes from Coffea eugenioides, assembly GCF_003713205.1. NCBI lineage: Eukaryota > Viridiplantae > Streptophyta > Magnoliopsida > Gentianales > Rubiaceae > Coffea > Coffea eugenioides. Next base: position 4,368,072 of record NC_040036.1, on the reverse strand, counting down.
AAGCTCTGTATGGCTACACTCCTACACAACTCAACATCACCCCAGGAGCATCGATGGTAGCAGCAGTGGATGATTGGATGGCAGAAAGAGTAAACTAGAATTTGATGCTCAGGGATAATTTGTTGAAGGCACAAAATAGGATGAAACAGAATGCTGATAGACTCAGGTCTGATAGAAGATTTGAGGTGGGAGACTTAGTCTATCTCAAGTTACAACCATATAGACAGACTAATGTGGCCCTGAGGAGGAACCTGAAGCTATCTGCTAAGTACTATGGACCTTTCAAGGTGCTGCAGAAAATAGGACCAGTGGCCTACAAACTAGAGCTGCCAACGGGTTCAGCAATCCATCCTGTGTTCCATGTCTCTCAGCTGAAGCCCTCTATTAAGGGGGAACCAGTCCAGTATTCTCTATCCACACTGGATGAACAAGGAGAGGTGCGAGTAGCACCCCAACCTGTGCTGGAGAGGAGGACTAAGAGGAGGGGAGGTCGGGCTACAGAGCAGGTGTTAATCTTGTGGGAAAATCTGAACCAGGATGACGCTACTTGGGAAGATGCAGCGGTCATCAGGTCTCAGTTTCCAGATTTTCCCCTTCAATCCTAGAGACTAGGATTTGGTTAAGGGGGGAGTAATGTAATGACTAGCTCAGCCATTAGAAAAGATTGAAATGCAGTCCATGCAATCCATACAGTCCATTGAGTTAGTTAGAGGGAATATTCTTGTAGTTAGTTTGTTAGTCTGTTATTGCCTAGTCAGCATGCAGCCAAGACATCATTTGCATGCAACTAGATATTATCTGAGCTGTATATAAGCATGAGGATCCGGAGGAGAAAGGCACTTTTGGCATTTGAATAAAATCTCAGTCTCTTCTTGCTCAAGTCTTCTTCCTTCTTCTCTTTTCTTTCTGGCTCCATTACATTCTGCTCTCATGTTAGCATGCAAGAAAATGCTTAAAATCCTACGCATCTGGAAACTTTTGAATGTCCAGTTATATTCGTGGAAGATGATAACCCCCATTCTGGGTTCCTCTTCCTTGGACACCTGACTAGTAAGCAGAATAGTGCTTCAGCTTACCAACACATGATTATTAAGAATATGTACCCAACTCGAAGGGGCTGTGGAACTTTTGAGCTTTCACGTTGCTGATAAAAAAAGAATCATCAACAACTTTGATAGATGTGCTTCAAGTGCAGGAAACTAAACATACATCAGTCGATGATTGGGAAGGATACAGGTTTACAAGTGTCTTCATAATGAAACAAAGCACAAGTAAAGCTATCTTGTACAGTTAAGAATGGTAAATATTGTTGTAATGGTCAAATTACTAAATATTGTTGTAATGGTCAAATTACAGCATGACTTAAAACTAAAATGAAAATATTAACTGAATTTTGAATGACAAGGATGGCAAACAGATTTTATCAATTACCCTGGTAGTTAGTATACGTAATAATTCTCAACTGCGAAAGAACTAGGCATAGTTTTGTATAGAGTGCTTTTAATTGTATGCAAGAGTTTACTTGATTTCAGCTTACTGTTGTAAACTGTCTTGCCCAAAGAGCAATTACTAAGATTTGCATGCTCTGCAAATGTGCCTGTTTTGGTTGCTCCATTATTTCCATTGGCAAAATGACAATTTTTCTGGTTTTATTGCAGCCAATAGATCAGCATCAGCGCCTTTCCCTGTGCTTTGACAAATTAATGGTTGATGTTAATCGAAGCTTGGATTCAAACAATCGAAACAAGTTTACCCAGAATTTGACATTATTTAGGAATGATTTTCCTATGAAATAGCTATATGCTTGTGGGATTACCTCCAATTTTAATCCACTTGCACTCATAATGATATCTGTCATCTTGAGGATTCTTCTCCGTGTTACAGATGGCTCCTAATATGAAAATTTTCATCCCTGGCAAACACCAATCATTCAGGAGTATTTTGAGTGCATTTGAGAAGTAGCATACTAAATGAACTTGTACTAATTTTGATGTGCATAATTTTTTGAATGAGTGCATAATTTTTTGAATGAGTGCGTAATTGATGCCTAACATCCATCAATAGAACTTTTCAGGTTGTGGCAGATTTACGTAATGCATCTATTTTGAATGTATTTTGAGCTGTTCTGTAGGAGAATGCTTAGTTATATTATTTGTAAGGTGAACTGGTTTTCAGTTGTAAATGCTATGTTGATCATTGATCATTTACTAACTTTTGGTTGTAATGGTGCTCTTTACAACCAAAATCTGAATTCCTTGTTATTTGATTTCATTTAAGCCCTGTTATAGATTGTTACTACTATAGAAAACATCTATGAGGTATTCTATGGTTCTTTCATAAGAGCTAGTCATGGTATCGATTGCACTTTTTCCTAGGGGTGTTATCAAATCAAGTTTCAAGTCAAGGTGAGAGATGCGACTAACTGAAGAGACTAAGAGAAATTTTTTATTAGATTTATGTAATAATAATTTATTAGCTATGTGACGCCCCCACTTCTCCCTAAGGCGAACCAAAGGGTATCAGCGGGACGCCTGCCCAGCTCTCGCCAGAACTCAGTACAATTTCAGTTCAAACTTAAGGTATAATACCAACAATGAAAGTCGGAATAAGGACAAGAAATCATTTCCGTAGATCAATATTCAATCTTACATCACAAGTTCAAAATACATTCATTTTTCCAAAATATATAACTTCCAAAATGTGTCTAGTCGAATACATTCGAAACCCTAATACAAAAGTGCCTCAAGTCGGCTTCTCCATCACTCCTTCCATTTCGGTTCCTGTTAAGGAAAACAAATCTAATGGGATGAGCTAACGCTCAGTGAGGCCAAGAAAACATGCAAAACACATAGTTCAAATAGCAATGGCATTTAAGCAAGAATTAAAGCTGTAACATTCAAGTAATTCACAATTTTCAATTAAACACATTCAATGAGGATATAGGAGCTCTCAGGAGCTAAGTTCCACTTGCTTCGCCAAACCTCGATCGAATACCTTCTCGTGATGACACTCCGCCAACCGGGTCGGCATTTAAGTCCTTATAATTCCGTTTACTTCACAGTTCCGTCCACCGTACACCGCATCGGGCCCGAACTTCTATAAAAGGCACTACTACGCAAGTAGGCCAAGCAAGATCCTCAATAGATCAAGGTTACAGTTATCTCATGGTTCACCAAACTTCTCGACCAAGCCCTTGTTAGCTCGAGTCGCAAGGTCGGCCAATTGAAAGTTGGGCGTCCCCACAGTTCAGTTATAAGTCGAGGAGATTCACTCCAACGACATGCAGACTGTTTAGTTATAAGTCGAGGAGATTTACTCCAACGACATGCAGACAAACAATTACAGTTCAGTTATGAGCAGTTCAGTTGTACAATCAGTTAAAAGAGAACGAGTGCGATAAAGTACACACTCGACTCAATAGTTATAAACCATTCAGTCCATAAGAAGCAATTCACATAATTGCAACAAATCATGCACTTGACACTCACCAATCAAAATAGGGAGTAAGTGTTCAAACAACTTTTAGGCGTCCAATTCGATATCCTCTTGAAGGTCCCCTTGAGCGTCTAAGTAAATAATAATTAACTATAACACACTATTACTTACAAACCCCTTTGCTAACAAGGAAGATTGTACTCAATAGTTATAAACCATTCAGTCCATAAGAAGCAATTCACATAATTGCAACAATCATGCACTTGACACTCACCAATCAAAATAGGGAGTAAGTGTTCAAACAACTTTTAGGCGTCCGATTCGAGATCCTCTTGAAGGTCCCCTTGAGCGTCTAAGCAAATAATAATTAACTATAACACACTATTACTTACAAACCCCTTTGCTAACAAGGAAGATTGTACTCAATAGTTATAAACCATTCAGTCCATAAGAAGCAATTCACATAATTGCAACAAATCATGCACTTGACACTCACAAATCAAAATAGGGAGTAAGTGCTCAAACAACTTTTAGGCTTCCACTTCGAGATCCTCTTGAAGGTCCCCTTGAGCGCCTGAGCAAATAATAATTGACTATAACACACTATTACTTACAAACCCCTTTGCTAACAAGGAAGATTGTACACTTGTACAATACTAAGAAAATGTCACGAAAGAGAGTCTTATTTACTCGTAAATCGAGGCTCAAAAGTGGGGTTTAATAACACAAAGAAAACTAATTTCCTTCATGAAATCAAGTTTAAAACAGTCAATCAATCTCAAAAGATAGGGAAGAGTTTTCCAAAAACTTATTTCCCATCGAATCGGAAAATTTCAGTTTTGCACGTCAAATTTAGAAAAATCAGAAATTGCTTTCAGTAGGTCCAAAATTGGAAAAATTTATACCGTTAGAATCTTGGTTCAAAACACTAAAAGTTCCTAGAAGATACTTTTCCAAGATTCTAAACAGCAAACATTCAAATTTCAGCACAAAGTGGCTGATTTAAGCATACCAGATAGTTCCAGTCTTGTTTTTCAGTAAACTTTGAAAATTTGACAAAATTCACAAAAAGTGAATTAGCCTCTCAAATTTGTACCACAATAAGAGTTCCTAACAAAGTTTCAAACAGGCCAAACAGGACTAAATTTGGAGTTTTGAGCATTGAGATATATTAGTTCAAAGTCGGTAAATTTTCACTACTAAACAGCGAAATTTTCAGATTTAAAAGTAAACTTTGGGACATCATTTGGGTATCGAAATGGTCTTAGAATAACACCAAATTTGGTACAATTCAACTTCCATATGAGGACTACTCCTCTATCAAATTTCATGTAAAAACTCGTACGGGAAGGTAGTTAACAAAACTACCAAAGTTTAGGAAATTCTTAAAGCAAATCTGTCTTCTTGCATTCTTTTCCTTTTCAAACACTTTGCACCATGAAATCAGTCCCATTTTGGTTCATTTATGAAACCATGGTCCAAGAAACATTTCATAAGCAATTGATAGTTGGTTGACATCAAAATTTCAAAATAAAACATCTCACAAACAACTAAACCAGTCGGTCAGCAAAAGGAAGGGTTTTCCAGCTTTGTCGCAGTTTGGAAATTGAACCATATTTCACTCAATACAACATGGAATTGAAAATGGTTGATGGAGTTGGAAACCAGAATCATAAGTCTACATTTCGTCAGAACAAGTCATTTTCAAAATCAAATCATAAGTGAGAGCAAATAGAGTCACAAAATGCAGCTACTACCTTTCTCTCGGATAGGCCATTAGAACAGGACAACAACTTTGCCGAGTCACTACGGCTCACTCATTTCGAACGAATTTTATACCGTTGGAAAGTTACAAATGTCTAGTTTCAAATGGCACAAAGGGCCCTCGATTCCGACTTTTGTACAAAAAGTTATGTTCGATCAAAGTGGTACTGTTCAGACTGCCAGAACACATTTTCCAGTTTTCTTCAAATTTAAAAATTTCAAGTTTTGCTCAACCAATTCAAATGATTTTTTGTAGAAACTTTCTACACACCATAAACAACATATATACATCAGTTTCATAGTCATTTGAGCATCAAAAATTCAAAATATAAGCAAGGCAATAACAGGACAGATTCAGCCTGTGAGAACCCGTAATTTTTCCCCTTTTCTAGGTTTTATTATCTTTCATGGCTTGTTTTCTGCATTTTCGTGATTAGGAAAAATTCTAGATACTTTTAAGGAGCAGATATAGTTTTTAGATGATTTTTCTAGTATCAAATAGTTTTTGAGAAATTAAGAGCGTATACCGGAAGTGGGACCCACTAGTGCGAAATGTTCGGAAAAATTCGGCCAACTAGGTTAAGTTTTGGATACTGGAATTAATTTATCGGGTGTTAAGAGATAAGTAGAGGATGCTAAGTGGATTGGTATAAGAGAGACAAAAGTTAGGCAAGCATTAATGAAGGTGACAAGTGTCACCATGGGATTTGGTCTTAAGTAAGACCACTATTCACCTTTTGTCCAATTGACCAAATAAATCACAAAAATCACCAAAAATTCACCATTTTTCTCTTCATCTTGGCCGGCTCTCTCTCTCAAGAAGAAAGAAAGAAACTCTCCAAGTTCTTGATTCCATCTTGCTCCAAATCATCAAAACAACCACTTAATCTTACTTTTGTTCCATAGAAAACCTTAAGTGAGTGTTTGTGTGGGGTTTGGTGGAGTTGTTTGGAAAGCTAAGAGGACTTGTTGCTCTCTCTCTCTTGTTTCTAAGGTGAGTTATGAAGAACCACTCTCCTCCCTCTAATGATGCTTAATTTATGCTTAGTGGTGGTATAAGATGCAACTTTATGGATTATATTGTGATTTTTGGTTGAATTGATGAAGTTTTGTAATTATTGGGGATTTTTCTGTTTTAATATGAATATGATTGTGTGGCTATGCATGATGATTGGAAATGGTATGTAAGGGACCTAGGAGGTGGAAAAAGTGGTTAATTACAAGCAATTGCTGTTTTGGAAAGAAATTGAAAACTTAGGGTTTCATTGTTCTTCATTCTGCCCGATTTTGTAGCTCATAGTTAGAGGCCGAATTGGCCTTGTCTTAAAACATGAAAGTTGTAGGGAATTATATTTTAGAGGTTCCTACAAAATTTCAGGTCAATCGGAGTAGCGTAACTTGAGAAAAGTCGAAATTACCCTTTCTGTCCTGGTTTTACCCGAATTTGGGAATTGCTTCTGTAATTGGTTATTTTGGTTGGAAATTCTTCCGAATTGGTTGTTGAGGTCTTCTGATGAAATGTATCCCTGTTTCTTAGCTTTCATATGGCTTTGGAATTTCTGGATTTGGACTTATGTAGGCTGTTTTATGATGTTTGCACTAGAATGCGTTCTGTGAATCTATTTTTGCGGTTCTGGTGTAGTAGATTGCATTTTTGACCTGGTTACACACGAAACTGGGTTGAGTTACCTTCTGTAATATTGTAGCCCTATCTCTTAGCTTCGAAACGGTGGGTCTTGGACCTTCATCCGATAATCGTAGTGCCTTTGGTGCCATTACCGTAAAATGACGTCAAAAACTGTTTTTTTCAGGGTTAAAGCGAGTTCCATTTCCGGATTTTTCTGGTTTCCTCTAATGCCTATGTATGCTTATGGAACCCTATTTTGGTAGTATTTGGCATTGGTTTATGACTTGTAATCGAGTCTTATTGTGTTTATTTGAATAGTTTAGGGCTTGACTTTCATATCCAGTCATTTCCTAGCTAAATTTTGTACTTGAATGCCATTAAGCCTAGTGAACGGCTTTTGGGAATGAGATTATTTTTGTACGAGATGTTGGGACTGATTTGAGGAAATAATGAAGCCATGATGGCTGGAAAATAGGTAAACACAAGGGATATGCTGCCGAAATTTTACTTGAAGGCTAGTTGGATTTACTTGTGATTTGAGCGAAGGGCTTTTGGGTTGTTTGAGCCTAGGTCTTCATGTTACCTTTTCGTTTCCAAAAATCATGTTTTGCACCCTTGCTTTAGTAATTATTTGGCGAGGCATACGACTGGTAGTCGAGCCTCACATATACTCGATTTTTGAAAGTGGAACCTTCAATTGTTTTCCTTGGATTATTTTAGGGTTTCTTGGTGATTAAAGCTCTCTTTTGGGAGGTATCTGTACTGACCCCGGTGAGTGTTCCACTACCTGCTACCCGTTATGTGAAATATCTGAATATCTGAAATACTTGATTTATGACTGTTGGAGCCAAATACTGTTTTGATAAAAAGGGAGGCGAGGGTGTACTTTATCACACTCGTTCTCTTGTCTGTTCATATGCCAATTTTGAACGCGTATCTGAATCTGCTATCTGTATCTGTATCTGTTATCTGTATCTGGATCTGTATCTGTTCTGACGTCGTTTGGAAGCTTGTATCCAACGACCTTTCTGGGACCTCTGAGCTCAACACCTGTGGCCAGTTACTCGAGTCGGGCCGGCAAGGGCCTGGTCGATTAGATAACGAACCACGGTAGTCTGTTTTGGGATCTTTGGGTATTGAGACCCTTGATTCCGGTATACTCGAGTATTACCAATTCTGATCTGATTGGATTTCGGGCCCGGTGGGGGTATGTGAGGTGGAAGGAGTCGAAGAAAGTGGAGTCTACGGTATTGGTTACTTCTGTAACGTTGACGGAGTGTCAACTGTTATTTCGATCAAGTTTCGGTGAAGCGAATGGGAATTTGGCTCCTGAGAGCCACCCGTATCCTTTCTATCTATGGTGTTTGTTCATTTCTTTATTTGATGCACATATGTGATTAATTGAATATGAAGTTCCACGTTTCTCACTGCTATATGTCTGGTACCTCATTGAGCGCAAGCTCACCCCTTTCCGTTCCTTTTTATTTTCCTTACAGGAAAATAAATATTTTTGGACTGGATTTGACAATTGGTTGCCGAATTGAGCTAGTTGGACATATCTTTTGTATAGCTCATTGATTGAAACCCTAAATGTATTTTTGGGTTCGTTTCTCTTTTGAATTTGGCAAACCGTACATGTATCCATTTTTGAGTCACTTTGGTATGCCCTTTGGGTTGTATATGCTAAATTTCAACATGTAAATATTTGCTTGATGTTTGGTTGGGTTTTGACGTGTCGGTTACTATTCATGACCGACTCCGGTTTCATTTTTTTTATTTTGACATCTTGACTTGGTTACGCGCGTTTGTATGTCCCGAAACGTATTAGATCGCTCTAAAACTGAACGACTGAGTCCCGACGAGAGCTGGGCAGGCGGTCCGCCGAACCCTTTGGTTCGCCTTAGGGTGAGGTGGGGCTGTCACACAGCCAGCATTCCTGCGAAATTTTCCTTTGGCCCTTCCTTCATTTCTCACCATAATCTTTTCATCTACACACATAACAATCATATTCAAGCAATTACACCTCAAGCCTGCTACCTAGAGGTCACCACAAGACCGCTAGTCTAACATTTAAAACAAGAAATTAAACTCCTCAAGTCCGCTAGCCTAATCCATGTGTAGGGTTCAAACCCTAGCAAATAAAGCTCCAATCTTTGAAGAAAATGGAAAGGTTCAAGGTTGATGAAGGCTACCTCTTAGCTTTGTGAAGAAACCAGAAATTTTGACCGAAAATCTCCCAAGAAAACCACAAGAAGGTGTTCTCCTCCAAGCTAAAGTTGCTCTCCAAATGATATGTGAGTTGTATTAGAAATTTGAGGTCAAATGGTAGCAAGAATTTGGAGTAAAAATGGTGAGCTTTCTTCCTTCTTCCCTTGCTATTTTTGGCAGGCCAAGGTGAGAGAGAAAAGAGAGGTTGGTTGTGTGAATCTTCCTTTGGAAGATTGAGGGATTTGTAGCCAAAATTTGTGCAAAAGTCAACTATGAATAGTACATGCGCGCGAGTATCGTACCACCGTTTTCTCTCTTGTTTGTTGCACTAGTGCACTAATCCTCAAATGTAATTCCTTTAATACTATAATTCTTCACTCTTAGTAGTCTTGTATAAATCTTAAATTTTCACTTAGCCGTTTTGACGCGAAATGCGCGAACTTTCAATTCGCGCGCGATAAAGCGAAACTTAAAAGAAATTCTTGTAACGATAATATAACTAATTAATACTAGGGAAAATAATCAGAAAATGACTATTTAAGAATAAAAACATGAGTCCTCACACGAGTCTAGTATTAATTCCTCAAATCCCCAATTAGTTTGTACCGGCGTGATTTCCGGGAAACTTTCGACACACGCACGGTATAAGCTTAATTTTAACTCACTCACATCTAGTCTCTCAATTAACTTTTCTTAGTCTACTATTGATCATTCTTAATTCTCCAAGATTATTGCACTCTCGACTCGAATTTTGCCTCGAAAAATGTGTACTCGTTATTTCTCGCTAAACGAGCCTCCAAAAAATTAAATTTGCTAACGGAACATTTTAAAAATATAAGTGAGACATTGTTCCATACAAATGGACTTAAAATGGTTGAAATAAATTATTCAGAGAAAAGGGGTGAATAAATAATTAAATAAGCCAGTAAAATAAAATAAAAATAAGAAAATTTTTGGGTCCTCACAAGCTATCTATTATTTTATATTTTATCTTGAAATTCCTTGTCTACAACCTTAATTGATTTTATATGGGTTTGATCTAATAAAATGTAGGGGTTTTTCCTACTTGAGTAAGGATTTTCTCGGTCCATAATAATAAGTTTATCTTTTCCTATATTAAAATTATTTCTTAATTTCTTTAGGCATGTTCATATTCAAAAGAGCAAATTGCGTTAAAGGTCACTAAATGGTACACTTGTGCTAGTTTAGGCCATTAAACTATTTTTTTAGTCGAAAATGTCATTGAACTAACCAAAATACTTGTTTTGTGTCATTCCGTGTAATTTGGCCTTCAAAACAAACGGAATGGACATCATGTGAATTGTAAGCTTGGTTTTTGAGAGGTAAAATCATCAATTTAGCTTTTTGTTGATGTTTGTCTTTGGTCCTTGAATATTATAGATAACAATAAGGCTCCATTCTCTTTTTCCACCCTAAGGCCCTTATGAAATTTTTGCCCATGTGAGACCCCGTAATTTTCTCAGTTTCTAGGTTTTATTTTATTTAATTGCATGCTTTTCTGCATTTTCTTTATTAGGAAAATTTTCTAGATAATTTTTATGAGTAAATATAGTTTTTAGATGATTTTCCTAGTAGCGGGTAATTTTTGAGAAATTAAGAGCGTGTGAGAACCTGAAAATTTTCACATTTTCTAGGCATTATTTTATTTTTGCCTACATTTTTATACTGTCCTTTAAAATATTAAAGTTTTATACATTTTTATAAGTGAAAATAGTTTTCAAGTCATTTTCTTAGTACAAGTTAGTGTACGTTATATTGGAAGTGCATTATAGACGTGGGACCCGCTAGCGCAATAAAATTTTGGAGACTAAGTGATTTTTGTGCTAAGTGTTATTATTTTACCAGGTGCTAGGAGATAATTGGAGGTTAGTTAGATTAATTTGTATTGGGAGACAAGAGGATGAGAATAACATTAAAAGGTGCTAGGTGTCGCGACCCGATTGGAGTTGGACTTTGACTTAACTTTCTTACCTTTACTAAATACCAAAATTTGACCAAAAATATCCCATTTCTTCTTCCTTCTTGGCTGAACACTTGAGAGAAAGAAAGAGAGGAAAAGTTTCATCTTCAACTTCAAATCCAAGCCAAATCTTAAGTTCCAACCATTGGAAACTCAAATTACTCCATACAAAGTGCTAGTTAAGGAAGATTAGGAACTTGAATGGAAGGATTTTTGGAGGACAAAGCCTAAGCTCCTACCTTTCTTGTGGTTTTAAGGTATTTTGCCAAGAACATCCTCTTTACTTCAATTAATTGCTTATTAGTGGTTTTTAGTTGTTTTAGATGTTGTTTTGTGGAAGATTAGCACTTGAATGCATGAATTCCAGATTAGGGTTTCATTTTTTCCCAATTCTTCCCGGTACTGTTACACCTAGTTAGAGGCCGATTTGGCCTTAGCACAAAACATGAAAGTTGTAGAGAATGATGTTTTGTAGTTGCCTACAAAACTTCAGCTCAATCGGAGCAACGAATCCTGTGAAAAGACCGAAATACCCCTGCTGCCCTGTTTCTGTCCGAAAATGAAAATCAGCCTCTGTAAGTGGTTAGTTTGACCAGGAATATTACCGAATTGGTTGATGATGTCTTCTTAAGAATTATAGCCTTGTATCTTATCTTTCAAATGGCTTTGGAATTACCTGAATTGGAGTTCTGTGTACTGAGATATGAGTGAATAAAGCAGGACTGCTAGTTGATTTCTGCAGTGAATTTCGAACTGGAAAATCTGGAGTTGTTTTGGTAAATTTGACCTAGTTAGGGTGAGAACTGGACTGAGTGGTCTTCATGAAAGTTGTAGGGCTTTGTCTTAGCTTTTCAACGCCTCCAAGAACTCCTTAAACGGACTTTGGTAGCCTGCGATATGTCCATTTAAATGTAGTACGGTTAATTAGCCGATTAGTTGGAACTTGGTTCTGAGAATTGGGAATTTGACTAGGTTACACTGGAATTTGGACTAAGTGGTCTTCATCAAAATTGTAGCCCTCTGTCTTAGCTTCGAAACGGTATAAATTACATCCCAATCCGATAAGCGTAGCTTCGGATGTGTCCGTTACGCAAAACCCGTCAAAACTGTCTTTTGTTAAACTTCATTTCCGCACATGTTGTTAGCTTGATTTTTGTACTTATATGACTTTGAGCCTATGGAATGGCTATTGAAATGAGATGATATTGTGTGTGACTTTGGGATTGATTGAGAAAAAACAATGAAGCCATAAATGGCTGGAAAAATAGGTAAATACAAAGGGCGTGCTGCCCAAATTTTCGCTCGAGGGCTAAGTTTCTATTTGAATTTGTATATTTTCGTTTGGCAAATACTATGACCGTTTTCCATCTTAAAACATGATCCTTCTTCAATTGGAAACTCCAAATGTTGACTTACGCTTACCAAATAAAAAGGAGTGGTTTAGGGTTTTCTTGGGTATTTTGTCCTCCCTTTTACATGAATTTCATTAAGACATTTAGTCTATAGTATCTACTTGAATATGAGATGATTTTGAACCATATAAACGATCCCGAAAACAGTATTTCTTAGCCTATCTAGTTGGATTCCGACTTGTCTTTGGTTCAAGTGTTTCCATTGGAAAATTTTATAACTCTTTTGAGTTGGGTTTTACGTTTCGACTATGAAATCCTAGTTATTTTTGTCCACGGGTCCAAATGTCCTCGTTTCACTTTAAAGTCTTTTATACGTTCTACTCATCAATTGTCGAGTTCTTTGATTTCACCTAATTGTTTGTGTTAGATGAGCTGTAATATTCTTTCTTGTTTAATCTTAGGTTTTCTTGGTGACTAAAGATAATATCCGGAAGGATATTTTGCACGTTGTTTTGCGTATATAGGTGAGTGTTCCTTGTTTGTTATATTTCCTTGACTTATTGGCTTGTTATTATTGATTGATAATGTGTTAAGTGCTTTCAATGATTGTTTAAATGCTAGTTACGCATGAATGTAAGCCATTTGGCTGAACTGGGCTCTGCCCTTCGTTACCGATCGACTCGAGCCAGAAACGGACTCGGTCGGGCGATATGGTGACCCTGGGTGTGAACGTTGGTATACTCGAGTATTACCTTGTAGGTTGGTGGAGCCTGGCCAACGTCCAGGAGGGGGTGAATGAAATGAAACGAACGAACGAACGAGGGTTTTACTTACAAAAATGCATTTTCAAACAATTGGAGGAATAAGGGGAAATGTCAGGAGAACGAATGAACGAACGAAAGCATGGCTCCCTGTGAGCCCGTATCCTTTTAATGTATGTGTTATTATCGCTTTCCATTGTAAATGTTTCTTGAATTATTGATTATCGATGGTTAATGTATTGGCTTTGTTGTTGAATATGTGTTCGGAACCTCACTGAGCTTTTAGCTCACCCCTTTAGTTTTGTTTTCCTTAACAGGGGGATGCGAGCAAGGACGAGAGCCCAGTGTAGGTTAGCCTAGTCTAGTTTTTTTGGTTTCTAATGGTTCTCGCCCTAGTGCTTGGCACGGGCTGGATGTATGACGAATTGAGAACCTTTGTATATTCGATATTTGTACTTCCTTTTGAGATAGAAATGTATATAAGTTTCGCTTTAAGTTTTGGATTGTTATTTCGTTTGATCTTGTGGTTTTATTTCGGATTTAATTGAGGTTCGACTGAGTCCCGGCGAGAGCTGGGCAGGCGGTCCGCCGAACCCTCTGGTTCGCCTTAGGGGGAGGTAGGGCTGTCACAGGTGGTATCAGAGGCTATTTCGCGTGGTCTCTGCGCGGAGTGAGCCTGGACTGAGTGGTAAATAGGTATGAAGGATTAAGTACTCATTCGAGCATAAACTATGAATTACGAATGTTATAGGCCCTAAATCATTCCCGTAGTATCTAAGGATCATAGATAGGTACGTCGGGTAGGAATTTCGATTGTAGATAGTTTACTCTTGGGACTGGCCAGCTCGAGATGTGAATTGTCTTATTTCGGATTCTTGTGTCCGAGTACTCCAAAGTTGGGGTGGCGGTGAAAATTGCATTTTAGGAACATGAACAGGCTTTGTCTGGCTAGAATGAGCACAAGAGATCAATGGATATCTAGTTTGGATAGTAAGTGACGTGAGAGACCGGACGGCGTTATTCAACTGAAACTAGGATGATATCGCATTTTCTTTTGATTTGCCCTTATATTATTGTTACATGACGTTAGTTGGTGTATTTGTGCATATGATTATCTGTCTAATTTGATATGCCTTTGTGTATTTGATCATCTGTCTTCTTGATATATGGTGTGTTATGTGTGTATATGTTTAATTGTGTATTTGGTATGCTAGAATTTGTTACTTTAGTCAATTTACTGTGTTTATTCACTAAATTACCTTTTTGGGGGGAAAAGAAAAGAAAAGAGAGAGGGGAAACATATATATGGACGGGAGACGTAGTCGTGGACGTGGACGTGGCCGTGGGAATAAACGAGCTCAAGAGCCAAGAGAGGAAAGGGAAACAACAGCTGCACAAGAGCAAGGACCGAGGGTTGAAGCCGGGGACCAAATGGCGACGGCAATTCAACAAATGACAAACATTTTAGCAAGGTTGGTGGACCAACAAGGTCAAATACCTGTGAATCAACCTCCGAATCCTGAAATAGGAGAAGATCGGGCTCTTGAGAGGTTTCAGAAGTTTGCTCCTCCGAAATTCCTTGGAGGGTCTGATCCGGATGTAGCCGAACAGTGGCTGGAGGCCATGATCAACATCTTTGCAGCTTTGAACTATACCGAACAAAGGCAAGTGAACTTTGCGGTATTTCAATTTGAAGGACCGGCCCGAGCATGGTGGAACGTGATTAAGGCAAAGTGGGAAAGAGAACAAACTGTATGGACATGGGCTAACTTCCTAAGGGAATTTAATGAAAAGTATCTCCCACCTTTAGTCCAAGAAAGGAGGGAGGATGAGTTTATTGGACTATGCCAGGGAACCTTAAGTGTGGCCGAATATGAAACGAAGTTCACCAAACTATCCAAGTTTGCTTCCGAATTAGTGGCCACGGAACCGAGAAGGGTAAGACGATTTATACAGGGATTGAATCTGGAAATTCAAGAAGCACTAGCAGCGGTTCAAGTGAATACGTTTACGGAGGCCCTTGAGAAAGCCCAACGAATCGAGAATGCAAAAGCACAGATAAAAGCCTCCCAAAATCGGAAAAGGGGTACACCTGGTAGTGTGACTGAGGAACCAAGTGAATCGATAGTCCCTTCCAAAGTGCAGAAAGTGAACTTTTTGTCCCACCCACCATGGACAATAGGGGCGTTAGATGAACGATTTACAAAAGGAAGTCAAGTAGGCTATGGGGAGATTTGTCAAAAAAGCCAACAAGTGGCTTCTTCCTTGACTTGTGGCTACTGTGGAAAGGCCAATCACACCGAGACCGATTGTTGGCGAAAAGGGCGAAAATGTTTGATTTGCGGAAGTGGGGATCATCAAGTTAGCAACTGTCCGAGGAGACAGTCACGTGAAGGTAGTACTCCGCAACTGGATGGAGCCAAATCAAAACAAGCGAACGAAAGAGGGAAACGAACTAGTGTACCGGCAAAAGCTTATGCGTTGGATAACCAAACAGTTCCGAACTCGTCTGAAGCAACTGAAGGTAAAATTTCGAGGACGAAATTTCTTAAGGGGGAGAGAGTGTGAGAACCTGAAAATTTTCACATTTTCTAGGAATTATTTTATTTTTGCCAACATTTTTATACTGTCCTTTAAAATATTAAAGTTTTATACATTTTTATAAGTGAAAATAGTTTTCAAGTCATTTTCTTAGTACAAGTTAGTGTACGTTATATTGGAAGTGCATTATAGACGTGGAACCCGCTAGCGCGATAAAATTTTGGAGACTAAGTGATTTTTGTGCTAAGTGTTATTATTTCACCAGGTGCTAGGAGATAATTGGAGGTTAGTTAGATTAATTTGTATTGGGAGACAAGAGGATGAGAATAACATTAAAAGGTGCTAGGTGTCGCGACCCGATTGGAGTTGGACTCTGACTTAACTTTCTTACCTTTACTAAATACCAAAATTTGACCAAAAATATCCCATTTCTTCTTCCTTCTTGGCTGAACACTTGAGAGAAAGAAAGAGAGGAAAAGTTTCATCTTCAACTTCAAATCCAAGCCAAATCTTAAGTTCCAACCATTGGAAACTCAAATTACTCCATACAAAGTGCTAGTTAAGGAAGATTAGGAACTTGAATGGAAGGATTTTTGGAGGACAAAGCCTAAGCTCCTACCTTTCTTGTGGTTTTAAGGTATTTTACCAAGAACATCCTCTTTACCTCAATTAATTGCTTATTTGTGATTTTTAGTTGTTTTAGATGTTGTTTTGTGGAAGATTAGCACTTGAATGCATGAATTCCAGATTAGGGTTTCATTTTTTCCCAATTCTTCTCGGTACTGTTACACATAGTTAGAGGCCGATTTGGCCTTAGAAAAAAACATGAAAGTTGTAGAAAATGTTCTTTTGTAGTTACCTACAAATTTTCAACTCAATCGGAGCAACGTAGCCTGTGTAAAGACCGAATTACAACTGCTGCCCTGTTTCTGTCCGAAAATGAAAATCAGCCTCTGTAAGTGGTTAGTTCGACCAGGAATATTGCCGAATTGGTTGATGATGTCTGCTTAAGAATTATAACCTTGTATCTTGTCTTTGAAATGGCTTTGGAATTACCTGAATTAGAGTTGTGTGTACTGAGATATGAGTGAATAAAGCAGGACTGCTAGTTGATTTCTGCAGTGAATTTTGAAC
The DNA here is from genome assembly GCF_003713205.1 of Coffea eugenioides. Lineage (NCBI taxonomy): Eukaryota > Viridiplantae > Streptophyta > Magnoliopsida > Gentianales > Rubiaceae > Coffea > Coffea eugenioides. Next base: position 4,351,269 of record NC_040036.1, on the reverse strand, counting down.
TGGAAAATCTGGAATTGTTTTGGTAAATTTGACCTAGTTAGGGTGAGAACTGGACTGAGTGGTCTTCATGAAAGTTGTTGGTCTTTGTCTTAACTTATCAACGCCTCCAAGAATGCCTTAAACGGACTTTGGTAGCCTGCAATATGTCCATTTAAATGTAGTACGGTTAATTAGCCGATTCGTTGGAACTTGGTTCTGAGAATTGGAAATTTGACTAGGTTACACTGGAATTTGGACTAAGTAGTCTTCATCAAAATTGTAACCCTCTGTCTTAGCTTCGAAACGGTATAAATTACATCCCAATCCGATAAGCGTAGCTTCGGATGTGTCCGTTACGTAAAACCCGTCAAAACTGTCTTTTGTTAAACTTCATTTCCGCACATGTTGTTAGCTTGATTTTTGAACTTATATGACTTTGAGCCTATGGAATGGCTATTGAAATGAAATGATATTGTGTGTGATTTTGGGATTGATTGAGAAAAAATAATGAAGCCATAAATGGCTGAAAAAATAGGTAAATACAAAGGGCGTGCTGCCCAAATTTTCGCTCGAGGGCTAAGTTTCTATTTGAATTTGTATATTTTCGTTTGGCAAATACTATGACCGTTTTCCATCTTAAAACATGATCCTTCTTCAATTGGAAACTCCAAATATTGACTTATGCTTACCAAATAAAAAGGAGTGGTTTAGGGTTTTCTTGGGTATTTTGTCCTCCCTTTTACATGAATTTCATTAAGACATTTAGTCTATAGTATCTACTTGAATATGAGATGATTTTGAACCATATAAACGATCCCGAAAACAGTATTTCTTAGCCTATCTAGTTGGATTCCGACTTGTCTTTGGTTCAAGTGTTTCCATTGGAAAATTTTATAACTCTTTTGAGTTGGGTTTTACGTTTCGACTATGAAACCCTAGTTATTTTTGTTCACGGGTCCAAATGTTCTCGTTTCACTTTAAAGTCTTTTATACGTTCTACTCATCAATTGTCGAGTTCTTTGATTTCACCTAATTGTTTGTGTTAGATGAGCTGTAATATTCTTTCTTGTTTAATCTTGGATTTTCTTGGTGACTAAAGATAATATCCGGAAGGATATTTTGCACGTTGTTTTGTGTATATAGGTGAGTGTTCCTTGTTTGTTATATTTTTTTGACTTATTGGCTTGTTATTATTGATTGATAATGTGTTAAGTGCTTTCAATAATTGTTAAAACGAGTTTTCTAGGCGAGTGTGTACTTTATCGCACTCAACCTAAATAAACGTGAAATTTTCAATGATTAAATGATTAAATGCTAGTTGCGCATGAATGTAAGCCATTTGGCTGAACTGGGCCCTGCCCTTCGTTACCGATCGACTCGAGCCAGAAGCGGACTCGGTTGGGCGATATGGTGATCCTGGGTGTGAACGTTGGTATATTCGAGTATTACCATGTGGGTTGGTGGAGCCTGGCCAACGTGCAGGAGGGGGTGAATGAAATGAAACGAATGAACGAACGAGAGTTTTACTTACAAAAATGCATTTTCAAACAATTGGAGGAATAAGGAGAAATGTTAGGAGAACGAATGAACGAACGAAAGCATGGCTCCCTGTGAGCCCGTATCCTTTTAATGTATGTGTTATTATCGCTTTCCATTGTAAATGTTTCTTGAATTATTGATTATCGATGGTTAATGTATTGGCTTTGTTGTTGAATATGTGTTCGGAACCTCGCTGAGCTTTTAGCTCACCCCTTTAGTTTTATTTTCCTTAACATGGGGATGCGAGTATGGACGAGAGCCCAGTGTAGGTTAGCCTAGTCTAGTTTTTTTGTTTTGTAATGGTTCTTGCCCTAGTGCTTGGCACGGGCTGGATGTATGACGAATTGAGAACCTTTGTATATTCGATATTTGTACTTCCTTTTGAGATAGAAATGTATATAAGTTTCGCTTTAAGTTTTGGATTGTTATTTCGTTTGATCTTGTGGTTTTATTTCGGATTTGATTGAGGTTCGACTGAGTCCCGGCGAGAGCTGGGCAGGCGGTCCGCCGAACCCTCTGGTTCGCCTTAGGGGGAGGTGGGGATGTCACATTAACACTGTCGGCTGCCATAGTTTCTTAGGTTGTAGTATAATTGTCCAGAACAATGCTAATACTTGAATACTTGAGTCGTGCTTGAAAGCACTGTCCTAAGAAACTATTTTAGAGTATCGAAACGTTTCCCCAAGATTAAACAAGTCTTCCTCTACTTTGTGAGGGGGATGTAGAACCAGCAAAATTTTGTTCTAAAACTGGCAGGTAAAATAAGAAAGTTAAGGAGAGCAAACAGAGGAGAAGAAGGAGAGAGTTTATGAAGTGTGGACTTCGTTCTTCGGAGTGAAAATGAACTGACAAATGGTTCTATTTATAGGCTTCATGATACTGAATATGAAAGAGGATAGAATTTTGAAAGCTGATTTCTCGTGAGAATATGCGTGCATCCTGTGCCAGACTTATCATTTGAAGTAGTCTGAGGTCTATCCTCTATTATGAAAAGTTGGAAAAAGTCAGACCATCAGGAAGGCCATTTGACCAAACTTATCAAGACGTCTCACAATCTGACTTCTTGAATTTGGCTTTTAGCCCTTTATCAAAATCTTAACTTTGAAAATTTCTTCCTCAAAATAGGAACAAACATTTCTGATGAAATTTTATCAGATAGGACTCTTATCGAAACGATAACAAATACCGTAAAAATCTTTTGAAATATCTATTTTATTATTTTTACAACAGATGGTAGGCTAAGTATATTAGACAATAGTTGTAGACATGCTACTGGGATTCCTATGACTTGAGAAGCATTTCTTGAAAAAAACCCACAACGCAAATTGGCAGTTCCTGAAAAAGACATTTAACGACAATAAATTTCTTTTTTCTTGATAAAAACCCCAAAGCAAGTTGTCAGTTCCTAGAAAAGGACATTGAACATCAATAAATTTCTTTTACAGCATATTCAAACGAATAATGGAATGCATGTACATGCAGTATAAAGAGAAAATCTATTTAGTAAGACAAAACCCACACCCGTGCCAATTGAACAGATTGACAAAAAAAGAAAAAGTATTTCTAATTGGCCATAAGTAGAATGATTCTAGACTATCAATAACTTGTAAACATCAGAGAGAACCTTAAAGTCATAAAACTTGGTGAATCAAGAATCAAAAAATGTCAAATAAAGATCCACGCATAGTCAGTTGCAGCCCTGTTTTGACAGGTATGTGAGCGATTTTGCTGAGTTGGGGAAGCATACAAAAGTATCTTCACATACTTCTGAATCTTTTGCATTAATTCAATGCAATTGATATCAAGGGGAAAAAAGTAATGATTAGACACCCAAGACAGCTTATTGAAGAAGGGAAAAAATTTTGAAGAATGATTAGCTGATTGGTTAGTTCAACCTTAACGTTCTATTTACTCCTCTTTACTCTGAATATTGTAAGCTTGAAATTTTTGGGGTTTGGAGAGAGGTGCCGGAATTTTGAATTTTTGGGGGTGCGGGAAAACCACCTTTCTCAGAATTTTGAATTCTTAGTTGGCCCTTTATCATTTGAAGAAGTTGCTCGTTCTTAAATCAGTAAAGAAATGAAGTGGTAATACCCCTGCACAGTTCAATACAAATACCTGTAACATACATATAAATTGAAATGAAGCGGTAATCATTCATTGTAAGCTAAGATTACACCTTCTCTAAGACATGTTGTGTTGTATAGCTACTGGTGCTGATATCAATTTCTTATTGATATTTGAAACTAAAAATGCTTGACAATTACAAAAGCAATTTAAGTGAAGGGAAATGTAGTAGAAACAGTTATGCTTGTGTGAAGGTACTTAGGCCAGCTACATGTTATCATGAAAAGGAAAAGCTCCGCCAAACATTAAATAGCAGAACCAGATAAAGTCTGAAGATTGTTTTACAACAAATTATCAAAATCCATTTTGATTATACATCTTGAAAATTACTAAACAAGCAATGGAAAGAACAAACTTGCAGAATTGAAACTAATGAAATAGCAAATCCAGAAAGAGATGGAAGGCTTGACAGGTTAGCTCGGATTAGCAGAATCTACTGTAGAATAGGTTGAAAGCACATTCAGAACCTACAAAGTAGAAAAAAAAAGTGAATTTGCATACAGATCTTGAAGAAGAATCAAGTTGAGTGAAGCAAAAGACAATTGCAGCCTAAATTACTAAATTGTTTTCTATGTTCAGGGAGCGAACAATCCCTTTGAAAAGTATAGGTGCGTGTTGCACATATTAAAGAGAACATTCAATTGCTTGAACATGCTATCTCTGATGGCTATAATTAGTTGATCTTCAAAAATTTGAGAGCCATTGATGGCTATTATTAAGAAAGCATACATTGTAGTAAATTTTTAACCTTACAAAAAGCTATAATTAGTTTATCTTCAAAAATTGAGGAGAGACCCTAAAGTCAATTGAAACAAAAAGATTTCTAATTCTCGACAAGCAGGAGGTTGATGATTAGCTATCATCAACCATGTGAAAATGCGTCTTAAGACAAAGAAGGATCTCACTTAAGGAAAGGAACACCAAAATTAAATGGAACAAGCATAAGAACCTGATCATCATATATATTAACTACTGATTCTGTTCTTAAAGCATATCACATAAATTTTAACTATTAGGTGGCGTTTGGTTCGCACATTGAAATCAGATTCAGATTCGGAATTGGATATTTTGGGTTTGGAATGAGGTCATTCATTCCAATAAATCTGTTTGGTTCAAGTACCTAGAATGGGTATTATTACTATAGTTGATGTTTGGTTTGTCGGCTCTTTCGGAATTAAATATAATAAATTTTTAATTTTAACCCTACCTGTAAAATTGAAAATGAACTTGTCCTAAGGTTTCAAAAAAAAAATGTATGAACCTTATTAATAATCTTGTCATATAATTAATAATCTTGTAATCAAATCTGTGTTTGTAATTGTCCCAGTGAAATATCTGGCTGTCTCTTTTTATTAAATGAAAGTGTTGTAGTTTATTTATTCAACTCAATGAATTGTTTTATATTGTAGTTAGAAAAAAGTCATAATAACGGTGCAATAAGAAGCAGATAAAACCATGTTGTATCATATTAATCACTTGTATAGTACATTTATGGAGTAACTAGACACAAGCTATGAAATCCGACCATTGATTCGAAATCAAGTTATAAAATCCGGCCATGGATTCGAAACCAGGATATGAAATCCAGCCATGGATTCGAAACCACATCATGAAAACGACAATGAAAGTCATTGGTTCTTTGTAAATGAGATATAAGAAATTTTCACTAATTAAATATATTAGTATAAATGTATTAGTAAATTTAGTATAATTAATTAATAATTTCTATTAGTAAACATGTATATTTATTAGTGTATTTGATAATATCAATTATATTATATAGATTAATATACATTATATAATACATATAACTAATAATATCATTATTATAAGTTTGTAACTAATTAAATTAAATATTATATATATAATTAAATAAATGTTATAAGATAAAAATATAATTATAATTATATAATACATATAATATTACTAATACTAATACTTTATATAATTATAATGTATATTAGATATTAAATATAATCATTATATAATATAATATTCATAATAATAATTATATAATTTATTCATATTATATACACATATATATTATAATTATATGCACATATAATATATATTTATAAATATACATATATAATATAAATATATTATTATATAATATGAATAAATTTATAATATAATTATATAAATATAATTATATTTAATTAAATAATTATAATATATATTTATATAATACATTATATAATTATACTAATATTATTATAAAATATATAATTATAACTATATAATATATATAAATATTAATTATACTAATATATTATATGATTATAAAGTATATTATACATTAATTATAATTTTTAGTATATACTATTATATTTATAATAATAAATATAATTATATTGATATAATATATTATTATTATATACACATATATTATAAATATATGCACATATAATATACATTTATAAATATATATAAATAATATAAATATATTATTATAATGACAAAACATAATTATGACTCAGAACTATTACAATTAGGAAAGTCAACATATACATCTATAGAAATAACAACTAAAATAACCATAGAAGATCATCAAATAGAAGCAATAGCGGTCGTAGACACAGGAGCTAGTAATATAGTATTAAGAAAAGATTTAGTCCCAATAAAATATCATGAAAAAGCATATAATATCAGAACAGCTAGACAAATGGATGGAACAACTTTTACGTATAATACAACAATACATAAAAATCATTTACAGTTTAACATTAACATTCACCAATATACTGAACCCTCAATTGCACCCCAAATCCTCTGCTCCACGTACCATATAGAAATACACAAAGGTCTTTAACCGGGGCCTAATAACCTGGCCAAACAGGTCCAATAAGGACTAGAATTTGGTATCAGAGCTTGCCATTCTGGTAAGCCTGATATAGGAATAATTACAAAAAATAGATAAAAGAATAGAATATTTAGATTTAGAAATAAAAGATAAGACTAGGAACATAATTATTTAGATAACCATAAACATACCGGATGGACAAACTGCAGACTAGTTTTAGAAAATAAAATCCAAAACATATACACTCCCTATAGGTTTAATCTGGAAAAAGACTTTACAATTCAAACACAATATCCGGAATTATTCCAGCATTATCTTGACCATTACATAAGAGAGGAAGGAGCTCAACCCGTAGAAATTCAAGGAGAAGAAGAATATAATGACAACAATTACTGGGAAACTATGGGACCAGAAGAACTCCACAATATTGAAAATATGATGGAAGGCTAGCGGGAAAACATGATGGAAGGCTAGTGGGACCCAGACACTAAGCCTTGTCTACCACAAGAGAACTTTAGACAGAAAGCATTCTTCGGATTTAAAAATTTTGAAATCCGAAAAGCAAGCTGTACAAAAGACAAAACGAGAAAAGTAGCTTTTAGAAAATCTCAGTCTTAACATTAGTCCTTCTTATTGGATCAACCCTAGTAAACATTGTTCAAATAACTCTAAGCAGTGTAACCATCAGAAATATAACAACCACTGTATTCATACCTTAGACTTTTTTATTCTCAGAACTTCTATAAAACTCCATAGATATACAGGTCCAAAGCCCTAACCATTAATGGAGAAAAATTTGTTCTCAAATTCTAGTCCTTACTGGACCTGTTTGGCCGGGTTATTAGACCTCGGTTAAAGACCTTTGTGTTTCTATATGGTACGTGGAGCAAAGGATCTAAGGTGCAATTGAGGGTTCAGTCACTTAATTCCCGAAGATCTTGCTTTATCAGATATACCTAAAATATGATCTAAACTATGATTTATGTTCTTATTTTTATTTTCTAATTTCTTCTTGTTATCAGAGTCTATTATTTCTAAGGTTTTTAATTCTGAATATCTATGGTATGCTAAATCTATTTTAGTTTGTCTAATATTTTTTAGAAATGATGCAGGGTGGTGGTGTGCTACTTTTGCTAGTCTAGATTTTTCTATTTCTATGTATGCTAGGCACTGGTCTGGTGTTTCTAGATTTTCTATACTTTTGTAAAAATAATGGTACTGGTTAGGTTCTTTAAGTGTTAAAAGAGATAAATGGTATGATTGTTGTGGTGTACTAGTGAACTGGTATGGACGTTCAAAATTCATGCAGTAAGAATATGACTCCAAGCAGATGTCAGCTTCCTAAATATGCAACAATTATATGAGTACTCGATACTTAAGAGAGGTCAGAGAAATTATACCTTCCTTGCTTTTGAGCTGTTATAATCTGAGCAGGGTCTATTCTTTCAGCAGGGTTTGCCTCACCAGATCTTCCCCTAAATGCCTTCAATGCCCACTTTTGGCAACACGGCTACGATGGGTACTATACCGTCTTTTGGACTTTTAGAGATCTGCTTACTACAGATTTTTTATGCTCAAATCTAGGGTTGGCTGCACTAATTTCTATTCTCTTATTTTCGCTTTCCTCGATATGCTAAAGAGATACGAAAAATATATTTTATTGACAATGAAGTCTAATGCTCAGATTTCTCACAGGTTTTCATCGTATTTGATGAATGAGAACTCTGAGGTTTTCATAGATGAATTCCGGACATGAAACCCCGAACTTCATTATTCTACAAAATTATGCGAATTTTGAATCCGAATTTTTTCAATAAAGCTATTTTCTAAAAGTTACTTTTCTAGTTTTGTCTTTTGTACAGCTTGCTTTTCGGATTTCAAAATTTTTAAATCCGAAGAGTGCTTTCTGTCTAAAATTCTCTTGTGGAAGATAAGGCTTAGTGTCTGGGTTCCACTAGCCTTCTATCATGTTTTTCCACTAGCCTTCCATCATGTTTTCAATATTATGAAATTCTTTTGGTCCCATAGTTTCCCAATAATGGTTGTCATCATAATCTTCTTCTCCTTGAATTTCTATGGGTTGAGCTCCTTCCTCCCTTATGTAATGGTCAAGATAATGCTGGAATAATTTTGGATATTGTGTTTGAACTGTAAAGTCTTTTTCCAGATTAAACCTATAAGGAGTGTATATTTTTTGAATTTTATTTTCTGAAACTAGTATGCAGTCTGTCCATCCGGATTTGAAATGTTTATAGGCCAAATGTAGTGCCTTGGAATTCCGGATTTGTTTTTCAAATGATAAGGGACATTCTACCATCATGATTCTGTTCTGGAGATGTGCTGCTAGTCTGATATTGCTAACTGTTAATCTAATTCTATGAATTGTAGGTTCTAAATCAATGAGTCCAATCCATTCTGCTGGTGCAGATATGATTTAAATTTTGACCCATTCTCCATAATCTAACATTCTATGGGCAAAATACCCAAGATTAGTTCCCAATTGAAAAGTGTCATCGGGATTTGTGATCAAAATTTCTTTTAAAAATCCACAGTCCATAAGGAATTGGGGTATGAGAACAAATTTTTCTCCATTAACCGTAAGGGCTTTTGGAGCGGTATATCTATGGAGTTTTATAGAAGTTCTGAGAATAAAAAAGTCTAAGGTATGAATACAGTGGTTGTTATATTTCTGATGGTTACACTGCTCAGGGTTATTTGGACAATGTTTACTAGGGTTGATCCAATAAGAAGGACTAATGTTAAAACTGAGATTTTTGGTAGGTGTTAAAGCTACTTCCTTGAAATAGCTTTGGACTACTAAGAGTCTTGCTAAATGTTGGGCTTGGACTTTTTGACTGATTATTTCTATAATTGGGATAGGAAAATTTTCTAACATTTGGTATGGTTTAAACCAAATTATTTAAATTTTTAACAAAAAGTCTAGCATAATTAAGTAATTCTAAAAATTGTTGAAGCTTTTTAGTTTCTTCTATTTTGTTTGGGAATTCTAAAACTTTTTTACAAATATGTGGTTGCAACTTTATTTTTTCTTGTCCTATTTCTGTTCCTAAGAATTCTATGTTTTATCGAAAAAATTGTGCTTTCTTAGAACTAATTACTATACCATGTCTCATGAATTCCGAAAAAACTAATTTTAGGTGTCCTACATGTTCTTCTTTGGTTTTTGAAAATACTAGAATATCGTTTATATATACTATAACAAAATCTTTATATTTGTTAAATATGCTATCCATTTTTCTTTGAAAAATTGCTGGTGCATTTTTTAACCCAAAAGGCATAACTAGCCATTCAAAATGACCTAAGGGACATGTAAAAACTATCCATTCTATACTATCTGTATGTATTCTCACCTGCCAAAATCCTGATTTACAATCAAATTTGCTAAAAATATATCTATATTGTATTCTATTCATTAGTTGATTTTTATCTGATATGTCATAGCTATCTTCTTTAGTGTTATCATTTAACTTTTTATAATTTATTACCATTCTACTTTTTCCCATAACTATTTCGCTGTATTTTTTAACTATGAATGTTGCACTCCTATGTGGACTTTTACTCCTTCTAATTATTTTTAATTTACTAAGATCTCCTATATGCATTTCAAATTCTTTAATATCATCATTGCTAGCCTCTATTTTTGTTGTACTTATTTTTAAATTAGGGTTTAATAATTCTAATTTACAAACCGTTTTATCTTTTTCCCAATGTATTATAGGGTTTTATCCAAATATTTCTAATTTTTCTAACTTACATATGAGACTATCTATGTCTTGATATCCTGTTTCTAATAGACTGTAATTTTTTTCATTTTCTAATAAATCTAAGCTTACTTCTATTTCATCATAATTGTTGGACTGCAGACTAGTTTCAGAAAATAAAATCCAAAAAATATATACTCCCTATAGGTTTAATTTGGAAAAACACTTTACAGTTCAAACACAATATCCAGAATTATTCCAATATTATTTCGACCATTACATAAGAGAGGAAGGAGCTCAACCCATAAAAATTCAAGGAGAAGAAGAATATGATGACAACTAGTATTGGAAAACTATGGAACCAGAAGAACTCCACAATATTGAAAACATGATGGAAGGCTAGTGGGACCTAGACACTAAGCCTTGTCTACCACAAGAGAACTTTAGACAGAAAGCACTCTTCAGATTTAAAAATTTTGAAATCTGAAAAGCACGCTGTACAAAAGACAACTAGAAAAGTAGCTTTTAGAAAATAGCTTTATTGAAAAAGTTCGGATTCAAAATTTGCATAGTTTTGTAGAATAATGAAGTTCGGGGTTTCATGTCCGGAATTAATCTATAAAAACCTTAGAGTTCTCATTCATCAGATACGATGAAAGCCTGTGAGAAACCTGAGCATTAGACGTCATTGTCAATAAAATATATTTTTCATATCTCTTTAGCACATCGAGGAAAGCGAAAATAAAAGAGTAGAAATTAGTGCAGCCAACCCTAGATTTGAGCATAAAAAATCTGAATAAATCTGTAGTAAGCAGATCTCCAAAAGTCCAAAAGACGGTGTAGTACCCATCATAACCGTGTTGCCAAAAGTAGGCGTTGAAGACATTTAGGGGAAGATCTGGTAAGGCAAACCCTACTGAAAGAACAGACCCTGCTCAGATTATAACAGCTCAAAAGTAAGGAAGGTATAATTTCTCTCACCTCTCTTCAGTACCAAGTACTCACAAAATTGTTGCATATTTGGGAAGCTGACATCTGCCTGGAATCATATTTTTAATGCATGAATTTTGAACCTTCATACCAATTCACTAGTACACCACAACAATCATATCATTTATCTCTTTTAACATTTAAAGAACCTAACCAGTACCATTATTTTACAGAAGTAATAGAAAATCTAGAAACACCAGACCAGTGCCTAGCATACATAGAAATAAAAAAAAATCTAGACTAGCAAAAGTATCACACCACCACTCTGCATCATTTCTAAAAAATATTAGACAAACTAAAATAGATTTAACATACCATAGATATTCAGAATTAAAAATATTAGAAATAATAGACTCTGATAACAAGAAGAAATTAGAAAATAAAAATAAGAACATAAATCATATTTTAAGTATATCTGATAAAGCAAGATCTTCGAGAACTAAGTGACTGAACCCTCAATTCCACCCCAGATCCTCTGCTCCACGTACCATATATAATTATATTTAATTAAATAATTATAATATATATTTATATAATATATTGTATATGTGTATATAATAATTATAAATATATAATATATATAATATATTTAATTTTCTTTATGTTTTTCTATTTTTCTTTTGGATAATAGTTTGATTTCTTCATGATCGGCATCTAAAGCTATAGTTTGTTCCACTGTTTAAATTGTATAATCTGAAGTGGAAAACATCTATTTTTTTTTCTCTTTCATATATATCAGTTTGAGTATGTTTAAGAATTTCCCAATTGTCGATGTCTTGATTAATGTCTTGGATATTGATTTCTTTTTTTAGTTTGGTGTTTAAAAAAGAACTAGAAGAGGTAGAGTTAGTTCTAAAAAAGGAAGCCATGAGTAAAGAAAAGCAAATAAATAAGCTTAAATAAACAAATAAATTTTATATTCCTCTTCCCTATAACACAGAATCTTTCGGGATCCATGGAACCGTTTTTCTAAACTGATTATAACAAAGATAGTGAGAGAACTACAAGAAAAGATCTAATCTTTTGAGAAAGATTAATTATACATGATGATCATATTTCCATCATAATAAAGATAGTGATGAGGCTACAAGAATAGATCTAACCTTTGAAAAAGATTAACTATGCATGGTGATTATATTTTCAAACAAAACCATAATATTAATAGTAAAAACCCATGAAATCAGATCTGATCCTTCGACACTTCACCGTCCTGGATCTCGGACCACAGGAACCTTAACATCCTTACAGGATTGCCAAATCTCATGGCTCAACCTGGATCGAAGATTAGCAATTACAGGCTCCATGTCCCTTGGATATATCCAAAATCATAAAATCAATACTATAATAAGTTTGAATACATTAGATAGTAATCACGAAATTAACCAGTCTCATTATACAGATCTAAACTTGTAGACCTATACTAATAATATCATAAATAAAGAAAGATGGTAATCACGAAATTAAGCAATCTCATCAGACAGATCTAAACTTGTAGATCTACACTAGCAAAATCATAATAAGTAAAGAAAGATAACCAGCACCTCACTTCCGCCTTTGGTGGTAACAGATGACAATAGTGGTAACAATCTATCGAACATCACATGGTTGTACTGATCAATTAGCTGCTCTTATCCTAATAACTGGATTCACCGGACAACTAAAAGTATAGTGGAATGAACACCTTGCCTCAAAAGTCAAAGATAACATTCTCAATGCCATCAAAGTAGATATCAATGGTGAACCAATTCTTCAAAATAGAGACACTATCTCAGATGCTATGACAACCTTAATATTCACTATTGCAAAGACATTTGTTGGTGATCCAGGAATATTCAGAGAAAAATCATTAGAATTATTAAACAATTTCAAATGCAAGAGTCTCTCAGACTTCTGATGGTACAAGGACACATTCTTAACCAGAATATACTCAAGATTAGATAGCAACAAGGTCATTGGAAGGAAAAATTCCTTGATGGCCTTCCGAAATCACTATGAGATTTAGTTTGAGAAGAATTAAGGACTCAATACAATGAGACTGTACCATGAGAAGTAATAACCTATGGAAAGTTAACCAGCCAAATTCAATAAGTTGCGTTGAAAGTATGCCAACAAGACAAAATGTCCGGACAACTTGTAAAGGATCGAGCCCAAAGGAGAAAAGACCTTGGATCCTTCTGTGAATAGTTGGTGCCCAAACTATTACAAAAAACTCCCATAAAAGACTCAAACCCACAAAACACCTTGAAAAACTCTCCTATTATAAAAGGAGATACCAGTCCAATAAACAAATATCTCCCATATAACCACCTCAAATCACTAACTTCCATCACCAATTATCTGTCACAAATGCCACAAATCCGGACATATAACCCAATACTGTAAATTCAACCAAATGATTAGCACCTTAGGGCTGGAAAATCAGATTAAAGCCCAACTATCAAATCTTCTACTCGAATCATAGATTGATGACTCTGAAAAAAAAGAAGATTATATCAATCAACTAAAAGATGATATTTCTACCTCTTCTTCCTCCCAAACCACTAGTGATAAAGAAGAAGGAGGTCATACGATGAATGTTTTGACAAATGATCAAAACCTTCTTTTTGATATCATTGAGGACACTTTTGAAACAGAAAAAAGACAACTCTATTTAAATAAATTCAAAGACTCCTTAAATCAAGCCACAAATTCTTAGCTAAAGACTCTAGAATTCTCAAAACCTACAACCTCACAGATATTCTTGATAGGTTTCCCTCCAAACCTATTAAACCCTTGACTCTTCAACACTTCCAAATAGAAATTGATCTTCTTAAAGAAGAAATTAGGACAATTAAAGCCAAACAAGACCTCAACAACCTTGTTCTTCAAAACGTAACACCAATTGAGGAACCTATCAACCAGGAGGATACTGAGTTCCTAAACCAATTATCCAAAAAATCCAAGAAAGACAAGGATCATTTGGTCCAGATTCGATTACTAATTAGCAACAATTATGTAATCGAGACTGAAGCCCTATTTGATACTGGGACAGATCAAAATTATATTCTTGAACACCTTATCCCATCCCAATTCTTTGAACAAAATAATGAATGATTAAGGAGAGCTAATGGATCTAAACTTGAAGTCAGTTTCAAACTGACAAATGTTCAAATCCAATTCTCCTCCTTATCAATTTCAAATACCTTTTTTCTAGCCAAAAAATTAATTAATAATGTTATTTTTGGAATACCTTTTATCCACAAACTTGTTCCTTACCTAACAGCAAATGAGGGCATAATACCTCAATTTCTTGATCCTAATGCCCCCTACCCTTCTCTAAACCCTTAAAACTAATAAATTCTGTTTTGCAGGAAAATGACAAACTTAACATCCAGACCAATCAACAATTGGATACATCGCAACATTGTTAATAATCCTATTACAAAAGATTATTATTCTTACAAACAATAATGCAAAGAGGACAGAATCTGATATTTCGATGTTGTATTCTATAACACCGAAATTGGACAGCATATTCCTTCACATTTTCGGCACCAACATGACAACATTGCTACAAAACCAACAAACTATATAGCTCACAGCTTGAAAGATCAAAACTTCATGAGACGAAGAAAAATTCAAAGACTAACCCTTCACAAACATTGGTTTAAAAATCAATGGGGAATGCAACCACCAGAATTTGGCAAAATGATTGAGAAAACAAAGCAAGAATTATCAGTAACCATTTGTTAAAAGAAGAAGACACACTCAATCAAGACAAAAAAAATCAGAAAAATTCTCACTATAGTACCAGAAGCACTGTAATAATCTCTGTAGCAGTTCGGCAAGTTACTGTGCAAACACGGCAACAAAAAGACAAATAATGCACTGTAACGATACTATAGAAAACACTGTAGTGGGTACTATAACAACACGAAAATTTTGCTATAAATACCCCTCAAATCCAACACATTCCACACATTATTCTTACACCAATTCTTCAAGTTTACTTCTCTCTCTAACTTGAAGAAACCTTTCCCTTTTTCTACAAACTAGTTTAATTTTTAGTTTTTAGAATCAAACAAGAAAGCAAGTCTTGTGCAAGCTTCATATCCTGTAAGCTCTTCTATTATCATATTCTATCTTATTCAATCAAATGGTCGACTAAACCGCCTATATTCATATTCATTTAATTGTTTTTACATTTTATTTATATTCTGTTTATACATGGCTGGTTCAACCGCTTATACTAACTAGTGGCAGTCCGACTGCGACCCACTTCCTAATTCTTATACTCTTTAATTTCTTTATTTTATTTATTTTCTTGGGTTTAAGGGGCTAACCCCTCGTCCCAACCATGTATAGATAGAATATAAATAAAATGTAAAAGCAAGTAAATGACTATGAATATAAGCGGTTTAACTGACCATTTGATTGAATAAAATAGAATAGAAGAATAGAAGAGCTTACAGGATATGAAACATGCACAAGACTTGCTTTTTTTTATTCTAAAAATTAAAAATTAAACTAGTTTGTAGAAAGAAGGGAGAGGTTTTTTCAAGCTAAATAGAGAAGCAAACTTGAAAAATGGTGTTATGATTTGTGGAATGTGTTGGATTTGAGGGATATTTATAGTAAAATTTTTGTGTTACTACAGTATCAGCTACAGTGTTTTGCTACAATATCGCTACAGTGCGAGTTACAGTACATCGTTTGTCTTGTTGTTGCCGTATTTGTACAGTAATTTGCCGGACTGCTACAGGACTTCCGATACTACAGTGAGAATTTTTCTGATTTTTCTTGTCTTGATGGAGTGTATCTTCTTGTTTCAACAAATGGTTACTGATAATTTTTGTTCTGTTTCTTGAATCATTTTGTCAAATTCAGGTGCTTGCATTCTCCATTGGTTCTTAAGCCAATGTTTGTGAAGGATTAGTTTTTGAATTTTCTTCGTCTCATGAAGTTTTGATCCTTCAAGCTGCGAACTGTATAGTTTGTTGATTTTGTAACAATGTTACCATATTGGTACTGAAGATGTGAAGGAATGCGCTGTCCAGTTTCGATGTTGTAGAATACAACATCGAAATATCGGATTCTGTCCTCTCTGTATTGTTGTTTGTAAGAATAATAATCTTTTGTAATAGGATTATTAACAAGGTTGCGAGGTATCCAATTGTTGACTGGTTTGGATGTTGAACTTGTTATTTTCCTGCAAAATAAAATTTGTTAGTTTTAAGGGTTTAGAAAAGGGTAGGAGGGCATTAGAATCAAGAAATTGAGGTATTATGCCATCGTTTGTTGTTAGGTAAGGAACAAGTTTGTGGATAAAAGGTATTCCAAGAATAACATTGTTGGTTAGTTTTTTGGCTAGAAAAAAGGTATCTGGAATGGATAGGAAGGAGAATTGGATTTGAACATTTATCAGTTTGAAACTGACTTCAAGTTTAGATCCATTGGCTCCCCTTAATCCTTCATTGTTTTGTTCAAAGAATTGGGACGGGACAAGGTATTCAAGAATATAACTTTGATCTGCCCCAATATCAAATAGAGTTTCAGTTTCGATTACATAATTGTTGCTAATTAGCAATCGAATCTGGACCAAATGATAATTGTCTTTCTTTAATTTTTTGGATAATTGGTTTAGAAACTTAGTATCTTCCTGGTTGATAGGTTCTTTAATTGCTGTTAGGTTTTGAAGAACAAGGCTGTTGAGGTCTTGTTTGACTTTAATTGTCATAATTTCTTCTTTACGAAAATCAATTTCTGTTTGGAGGTGTTGAAGAGTCGAGGGTTTAATAGGTTTAGAGGGAAACCTATTAAGAATATCTGTGAGGTTGTAGGTTTAAGAATTCTAGAATATTTGACTAAAGGATTTGAAGAATTTGTGGCTTGATTTAAGAACTCTTTGAATTTGTTTAAATAGAATTGTCTTTTTTCTGTTTTAGGAGTGTTTTCAGTGATATCAAGAAGAAGGTTTTGATCCTTTGTCAAAACATTCATCATAGGACCTCTTTCTTCTTTATCACTAGTGATTTGGGAGGAAGAAGAGGTAGAAATATCATCTTCTAGTTGATTGATATAAACTTCTTCTCTTTCAGAATCATCAGTCTCTAATTCGAGCAGAAGATTTAATATTTGGGTTTTAATATGATCTTACAGTCCCAAGGTACTAATCCTTTGGTTGAGTTTACAGTATCAGACTATATGTCCGGATTTGTGGCATTTATAACAGATAATTGGTGATGGAGGCCCGGTGATTTGAGGTGATTGTATGAGAAATATTTGTTTATTGGGCTGGTATCTCCTTTTTTAATAGGACGATTTTCAAGATGTTTTGTAGGCTTGGATCTTTTATGAAATTTTTTGTAACAGTTTGGTAGTCCAAACTGTTCACAAAATGATTCAAGATCTTTTCTCCTTTGGGCTCGATCCTTTGTAAGTTGTCTGGGCTTTTTGTCTTATCGACGTACTTTGAGTGCAACTTGTTGAATCTAGCTGGTTAACTGTCCATACATTATTACTTCCCATGGTACAGTCTCATTGTATTGAGTCTTTAATTCTTTCTGAACTAAGTCTCGTAGTGATTTCGGAAAGCCATCAAAGAATTTTTCCTTCCAATAGGCCTTGTTGCTGTCTAATCTTTAGTATATTCTGGTTAAGAATGTGTCATTGTACCATCGAAAGTCTGAGAGACTCTTGCATTTGAGATTGCTTAATAATTCTGATGATTTTTCTCTAAATATTCTTGGATCACCAACGAATGTCTTTGTAATAGTGAATATTAAGGTTGCCACCGCATCTGAGATGGTATCTCCATCTTGAAGAATTGGTTCATCATTGGTATCTACTTTGACGACATTGAGAATGTTATATTTGTCTTCTGAGGTGAGGTGTTCATCCCACTATCCTTTTAGTTGTCAAGTAAATCCAATTATTAGGATATGAGCAGCTAATTGATCAGTACAGCTATGTGATATCCGATAGGTTATTACCACCATTCTCATTTGTTGAAGGATTGTGAGAATGTTTTATTCAAAAATTTCATCTATGCTCCATTTATATATGTTGTTAGCATTTTATGAATTTTGCAAGATATTGGATTTTTCTTCAAGAAGGATGTCTGGATATGTGGCTCTGGAATAGTATAATTTCTGTGAATTTTTCTAATTGGTAATCTGGTTTTGCGAAGAAGAGGGTTGATGTATTTTATTTAGAGTCAGAGATTCTTGGGGTTCTTTGATTATTGTGCAAGCTATTTGACTAACACTTGCATAACCTTGGTTATTTGACCCTTGTTTGGATATTGGGATAGAGAAAGAAAGTGGATGTTTTCTATTTCAAATTATACAATTAAAACAGTAGAACAAACTATAGCATTAGATGTCGATCATGAAGAAATCAAACTATTATTCAAAAGAACAATAGAAAAACATAAAAAAAAAATAGAACTATATTCATTTTGGATTAGTACAAATCGCAGCTAAACCTCTGACAAGAGGTATACATATAATATTTAGCTCATCCACAATCAAGTTTTATATTTATAATTCTTAAATACCCCACACGCGATTTATCGCAAGTATACGAATCGTGAGCGAGTATAGGGTATTAAGGGTCGATCCCACAGGGAAGAGTGCAATTACCGGTGTTTTTCAAATTCCTTTATTATTTAAACTATCACAAATATAAAATTTATGAAAATAACACTAGAAAACTCCTAGAGATATGAATTTCTTACTACTCTTACAAATGAGAATACCGATTAAATGAATGTTATTATTTTGACTAGTTATGGCGTAATTTTCTTATGTATGTGAAACCTACTTTCGTAGTGAATCAACTATACTTGTAAATAAGTCATACCTACTCTCGTGGTTATGAATTAAATACAAACTCATTTCTTCTATAAAATTACATGAACAAGTCACTTAAGCCACATAAGTGCCCCTCTACTCTCGTCAGTGTACTCCCTAGGTTTATCACTTCTTTGAACTAGTGTTAAGTTCTAATTCTCATTGCAAATTTAGCACTTTTATATAACCGCAATTAATGGCCAGTTAATTATGATTAGAAAATCAAAAGTAATAAATAACTTACTCAAAATAATATCACCAAATAACCAAATAAACATCACTAACAAAAATTAGAAAGTTCATCCATACTCTAGGCATAAATTTTAACTAAATATGATAAAAACACAAAATCAAACTTGTATTATAGCTAAAAATGAAACCAAATATAAGAGAGAAAGTAGTAGAAGAGATATCACTCTTGTTACATGAGATCAACCTCTCCATCTTTGTTCTTCAATTTTCATCCAAATCTAACTATGAATACAAGAAGCAAAAACTAGACTAACTATAGTGTACTACTCTAACTAATGAACTAAAAAAATTCTAGTGAAAACTACATTTTTGTGAAATTTCTCTAACCTCTCCCAAATTATGAAAATGGTCTTCCAAGGCAGCTATTTATAGAGAAATTTCTTGCAAGAAACAAGGTGTTAAATCATGTCTTGAGCCTATAAACAAGTTAAAATGAGTTGTAAAGCTTCTTTTGCAGTTGTCTTGGGTTGTTTCCACCGATATTCTTGCAGTAAAAATGGATCAAAAAGCTTGTGTGAATAAAACACAAGTTTCTGAGCGAATTGCAGCCGCAATTGAGGAATACACGACTCGAGAAAACGCGATTTCATGCCATGTTTTCACTGAGCAACGCTTTCACTTTTGTGCATTTGACATTACTTCAACTGCTATTTTCTCGATAATAGAGGCCGAACTAACTCCTGTGTAAATATAAAAGTTGTAACCATTTGAGTTAACTTTCTAATGCCTCAAAAATCATCTCATTTGAAACTCTGTGGATCAAGATATGACTAAAATACCGAAGATTGGTCAGAACTCTGTTTTCAACTTTGGACAGCAGTGTTGAATTTTGATATTTTGACCTTTTGACTGAGAAAACGGCTAAATTGGACTCTGATGTCTTCATACCAAATTTGGATACGTCTTTTAGTTTCAAAATAGTTTAAGAATCATCCCAATCCAATATATATAACTCAAGATATAGCCAAAATATCAACAATTGCCAAAGTTGACTTTTCTTGATTTTTTTGTTCTCAAATTGCATTTCTCCTTTTACACTTCATATTTTATTTTATTCACTTTAAACCATCATCAATCACCCAGTTATCTTCTCAATACACTCCATTTGATGATTAAATCATTAAACCTACAAAATATGAAGTTTTTATCATAAAAATCCATAAAATGTAATTTTTACACTTTAACCATAAAATGTATATTTTCACTAGAATCCTAGTTTATTAGTTATAAAACTAAATAAAACACACCAAAACTAATCAATAAAACACACTAAAAATACGTAAAATGTCTACTTGTCAAATATTTCAAAAATTTGACGTGCGCGGGATATACATATAATATTTAATTTATCCATAATCAAGTTTTACATTTATAATTTCTAAATATCCCACACGCGATCTATCGCAAGTATATGAATCTTGAGCGAGTATAGGGTATTAAAGAATTATAAATGTAAAACGTGATTGTGGATGAACTAAATGTTATATGTATACCCCGCACACGTCAAATTTTTGGCGTCATTGCCGGGGAAGATTTGACAATATCAGTGTGAAGAGCAACTTTATTAGTTTAAACATTTTATTAGTTGTCTAGTGTGCATTGATTGAGTCTGGTTAGCATTGAATATTATTTTCTTTTATTTTTGTGTTTTATGTGTGAATCATCTATTATTCTTACTAATTTTGCTCTTAAGTTATTTAAAAATAATTTTAGGTAATGAGGAGGGTAGGTCAATTTGGAGAACAATGCTTGAAAAGTGAAATATTGACAAGGGATGGTTACCAAGTGCAAAACTCCTTCAATAAAGGTAACCAAAAAATTATCGAAGGTATGTCTTTTGAAAATGGTTTAAGGTGCCTAAAGACAAAATTTGTTGTAATTATATTACAAGTTCAAATGGACACAATTATGCATGAAATTGAGCAAGGAATGAATGTTAAAGTTTTTAATTCTTATCATGTGATTTGTGACTTGTGTAGAGGTTATCATACTACTCATACATGCAGACAAGCACAAAATGTGAATTACTATGATGAATTATAGCATTATAGTTCTTGTTTTGATCAATATAGTGCTAATTGGAGCAATTCTCCTGCTTATAGTTGGGATAATCAATGTACTTATAGTAATTCTTCATATTTTTACGATTACCAACCTAAATGTATCCAGTATGAATCAAAACCATCTTGAAAGTTGGCAATAGAAAGAGTAGCTAATGATTCTAAGCCATCTTGGGAGTTAGCTATAGAAAAATTAGTTAATATGACTTTCGACAATTTTGATAGGATTGAGGAAAGAATAGATGAAATAATTTCTCACTTCGATAGAATACACGAGCAATTACATGCATTATGTGAAGTTATTTCTTCTAATGATATGCAAAATGATCCTAACATGAATGGTGGGAATGTTATATGTGAAAATGGATTGCATTTTAATGAAACTGATGAATCTCAATTGTATTTCAATGAGCAAATATTCATTTCACATGATAATACCCTTGGAGTTAATTTTGAACCTCAAGAGGTGAAATTTAATGACTCATTTTTCACCCCTCTTGAGGAGTGTTTTGAAAGTATAGATTTTAAAGGTATTATTGTCCAAAAAACCCTTACGACATTTCCTTTGGTGAGTTTTCAAGTGGTGCATATTTAAGGTAATATCTATGAAACACTTAAGATAGGTAAGTCACTTCCACATCTCAGATCATTAGAACATGTGTCTTTTGCTATTAAGTCACCTTTTAATGATCCACCACAACCAAAATTGGTAGATTATTCATTAACAAAGTCTCATTGAGAAATGAGGTGAAAAAATCGAGCCAACGACTATAAACAAAAGCGCTTATTGGGAGACAACCCAATGTTTTGGCTATTTATTTTGGTGTGATTTCATGTTTAAATTATATGTTAAGTTATTTTGTTGTTTTTCATTTGTTTCTCATTTTTCATCTTTAGGTTAATATTACTAATGGTTATCAAATGGAACGCATGAAGCATTGGAGATAAGTAGACAATGGTTCGTGAATTTCATGCTTTGACATTTCGATTGCAACAATAAGGAAGTATTACTTTTTTTTATTTTGATTTTTCTTTTTACACATTGAGGACAATGTGCATGTTAAGTGTGGGGGAAAGAATTGAGATTACATACATTGTATGTAATTGACTTGTTAGTTGCAAATATTGGACTTGTATTTAAATTCAAAATTTTTTCAAAATCTTGTCCAAATTTGCGAATTTGCCCCAAAAAATTTCAAATTTTTTCAATTTTATCTAAAGGGATAACAAATTTCATATCATTAGGAGTTCAAATTCATTTACATTTGAAATAAATATATGTGATTTGAAAGCTTCTTTTCTCATTTAATTTGAAAATAACTATTATGTGATTATAATTTGTGCATTTGTAGGAAAGTATATCTTGTAAAGTGGAGAAAATTATGCCTATTTTTTTGCATATTTAATAAAATTTCTTTTTTTTTATTGAATTTTATAAGTTAAGTGATAAATATGGCCAATAAGTGCAATACTTTTCTCATAATTATTCTTTTGAGGAAATTACTGAGTTTGTTTGGATTAGCTTGTTTTCAAATCAAAAAATTTACTTCACAAATTTCAACCACTTTCTTATCTTCCCAATCACTTTTTTATCTCACATATATCACATTATAAAAAGTACTACAGTAATTATCTCAAATAAATCATCTAAATAAGCTCTTATCCAAACAAACTCACTATTATCTTTGCTGTTAAAAAAGAAAAAAAAATGAAAAAATGAAAAAAAAATAAGAAAATAAGATTTGTTCTATTCTAATGATTCTTGTACTTAGTAATCGGGTGTCTTCATCTACAAATGTCAACTTTCGCGTAGAACGGTACTTGAATTAAGAGTATGCAAAGCAACTTGAATATGTGAAGTATTGAGTAACCGGTGATTTTCATCTAAAAATATCGATATTCGCATCAAAAGGCATTCTCACTTCTTAAGTAATATTTAGCTATGTCCTATGAATAAATATCTTTTTAAGTAAAATAAAAAGATGATCATGAGTTTAGGAAGCATTATTATTGACCATATGAGTTACTTGCTTATGAAATTGGGTAAAGATGAGAAATTGATTTGAATTTGTTATAATGGTGATATAATTGGCTCTCCTTTATTTGATATTATGAATACTTGAGAATTAATGAAAGATTACATAATGATTATTTACCTTGTTTGAAAAAAATGAAGATAAATGGTGCACATATGTTTATTTTCAAAATGTTGGATCATTGTTGGTTTGTATTTCTAATTACTTAAAGACAATCAATAGTTCAAGTGTAGGGGTATTTGACAAGTAGACATTTTATGTATTTTTAGTGTGTTTTATTGATTAGTTTTGGTGTATTTTATTTAGTTTTATAACTAATAAACTAGAATTCTAGTGAAAATATACATTTTATGATTAAGGTGTAAAAATTGCATTTTATGAATTTTTATGATAAAAACTTCATATTTTGTAGGTTTAATGATTCCATCATCAAATGGAGTGCATTGAGAAGATAATTGGGTGATTAATAATGGTTTAAAGTGATGAAAATAAAATATGAAGTGTAAAACGAGAAATGCAATTTGAATACAAAAAAATCAAGAAAAGTCAGTTTTGGCAATTGTTGGTATTTTGGCTATATCTTGAGCTATATACATTGGATTGAGATGATTTTTAAACCATTTTGAAGCTAAGAGACGTATCTAAATTTGGTATGAAGACATTAGAGTCCAATTTAGCCGTTTTCTCAGTCAAAAGGTCAAAATACCAAAATTCAACACTGCTGTCCAAA
The DNA here is from genome assembly GCF_003713205.1 of Coffea eugenioides. NCBI lineage: Eukaryota > Viridiplantae > Streptophyta > Magnoliopsida > Gentianales > Rubiaceae > Coffea > Coffea eugenioides. Next base: position 4,327,199 of record NC_040036.1, on the reverse strand, counting down.
GTTGAAAACAGAGCTCTGACTAGTTTTCGGTATTTTAGTCATATCTCGATCCACAGAACTCCAAATGGAATGATTTTTGAGATATTGGAAAGCTAACTCAAAGAGTTACAACTTTTATGTTTTACACAGGAGCTAATTTGGCCTCAATCATTGAAAAAATAGCAGTTGAAATAATGTCAAATGCACAAAAGCGAAAACGTGGCTCAGTGAAAACGTGGCATGAAGCCGCGTTTTCTCAAGTCGCGTATTCCTCAATTGCGGCTGCAACTTGCTCAGAAACTGTATTTTATTCACACAAGCTTTTTGATCCATTTTTCCTGTAAGAATATCGATGAAAACAGCTCAAGACAACTGCAAAAGAAACTTTACAACTCATTTTAGCTTGTTTATGGGCTCAAGACATGATTTAACACCTTGTTTCTTGCAAGAAATTTCTCTATAAATAACTGCCTTGGAGGACCATTTTCATAACTTGGGAGAAGTTAGAGAAACTCCACAAAAATGTAGTCTTCACTAAAATTTTCTTAGTTCATTAGTTAGAGTAGTACATTAGTTAGTATAATTTTTGCTTCTTGCATTCATAGTTAGATTTAGATGAAAATTGAGGAACAAAGATGGAGAGGTTGATCTCATGTAACAAGGGTGATATCTCTTCTACTACTTTCTCTCTTATATTTGGTTTCATGTTTAACTATAATACAAATTTGATTTTGTGTTTTTATCATGTTTAGTTAAAGTTTATACCTAGAGTATGGATAAACTTTCTAATTTTTGTTAATGATGTTTATTTGGTTATTTGGTGATATTATTTTGAACAAGTTATTTATCACTTTTGATTTTCTAATCATAATTAACTGGTCATTAATTGTGATTATCTAAAGGTGTTAAATTTATAATGAGAATTGGAATTTAACACTAGTTCAAAGAAGTGATAAACTTAGAGAGTACACTGACGAGAGTAGAGGTGCACCTATGTGGCTTAAGTGACTTGTTCACGTAATTTCATAGAAGAAATGAACTTGTATTTAATTCATAACTACGAGAGTAGATATGACTTATTTACAAGTATAGTTGATTCACTACAAGAGTAGAATTCACATATATAAGGAAATTACGCCATAACTAGCCAAGATAACAACATTCACTTAACCGATATTCACATTTGCAAGAGTAGTAAGAAATTCCATATCTCTAGAAATTTTCTAGTGTTATTTTCATAAATTTTATATTTGTGGTAGTCTAAATAATAAAGGATTTTGAAAAATACCGGAAATTACACTCTTCCCTGTGGGATCGACCCTTAATACCCTATACTCGCTCACGATTCGTATACTTGCGATAAATCGCGTGTGAGGTATTTAGGAATTATAAATATACAATTTAATTGTGGATGAGCTAAATATTATATGTATACCCCGCACACGTTAAAAGGAATGACTAGATACATCCCTATTCCTTTGCCTTAGAGACAGCAGATTCTTAGACTTCAATGAGTTTGTTTGGACAAGCCAAATTTGGCTTGTTTAATTTGTTTTCACAAATCCCAATCACCTTTTTATTTTCTCAATCACCTTTTTATCTCACATACATCACATCACAAAAAGTGCTACAGTAAATATCTCAAATAAATCATCCAAATAAACTCTTATCCAAACAAACTCAATGATTCTCTCCTAGAAATGGCAGAAACTAGCCTTTGTGGAGGACTAGTATATTTTGATTGTTTTTCAAACTTTACAGTCTCTCTAAAAGACAAAAACATTCTAGATGCTTTAGTATTAAATATAAAAAATGTTAATTATAGAGTCAAAACAAGAACTCTTCCTGCAGCTATTATTTATAGAATTCAATACAAGTTATGAATTCAGCATTCAGAACAGAAACCCTAAAAACATTACAAAAGGGAGAGATAGTCCCATTCCAAACAGATCTGGCTAAATCTCGGATTACAGTTCCAAGATCTATTGTCTGGAACCAGATCTCACTGTCAGAAAGCTAGGTTCTTCCTGAAGTAGCTCTAGCAAATCCAATACAGAATACAACGATTTCAAGCATCCAGCAATTTGCTTCTGGAACTGGTCAAGTCAAATTTGACAGATCTATGAGTTTTAGGACATCATCTTCATCAACAACTGATATAGATATGCCTAGATACTCAATAGGAGAAGATCAGTTTCAGACAGGCCACTGACTTCTTCTATCTCAACCCGACTCCAAGATTTAGATTTTTCTTCTAAAATTTCACAGGCAAGGTATGCAACCAGCAAACTGACCCCTTCAGAGATCCAAGATGAATCCTCTGATGATGTGAAGCAGGAAGGACTTCCTAGATCTCCTTCATATTCTTCCATAACAGACAATCATTCTCAACTTGATGAATTAAGGGTGATTTCTATGGATTATCAAATTGACAAACAGAATCTCAGAACAGAATTTTATACGAAACACAATCGCTCAAAAAGAATATGATTTTTTGAGAAATACAGAGGTCATTCTCGACAAAAAATATAAGAAGAATTCTATAAATTTCTGACAAGGACCAGACAGCATGTCCAATTCTTTGACTGGTTTGAAGTGTATTCCCGGAAAAAGGAATTGATTACCACTTCTCTCAAATAGCAAAAGTAATAAAAAGGTGGCAGATAGCTGAAAAAGAAATTCAAGCAGAACTTCCACCATCAAAGTCAATCACTTTCTCATACAAATCAACGGAGATCAATGCCAAACCATTCAAGCTCAAAAATGCCCAGGATTAAAGAGCAATCAATAGCAAGGACATCCAAGGAATCTATGAGCAAAACAATTATACCAACAAGTACCTCCAATATATTGTATGTGTATATAATAATTATAAATATATTATATAATTATACTAATATTATAACAAAATACATAATTATAATTAAATATTATAATTATAATATATATTATATAAATAATTATATATGTATGTATATAATGATATATTAATTTTTTTAATGAATGGCGGGATGGGCCCCATTTCTAAATGGGAATCAGACTTGGGTTTTGTCCAAAACCCTCAAAGTTATTAAGGAATTGAGGAATGATAAATTTTTAGACATGATTCCAAAATTCCGATTCCGATAGGAGTAATCTAAATAATAATTATGAGGTTTATTCCAATTTCCCATTCCGAAACCCTTTTACCAAACGCCACCTTATATTGTTAGGCGCCTGATGTTCCAAATGTCCAAATAATGGAAAAAACACGGGAATACAAGATTTATTATTCAATTCTTTATCAGCTATGTAATAGTTATACCCAAAGCTGATTCGCCTATATAATGGAATAAAGAATCATAGAGGATAAGCCAATACCTTAAAATTCAATCACCAAAAAAAATTGCAAAACTAATACCTTAAGGACCACTATGGGCTAAAAGATGACAACAACTATGGCAGCTTTTTTCCTTCTTGATTAGTAAATGAATCTAATAAAATTCCCCACGAATTAGAGACCAAAACAAATTAAACATTGAATTTGCTAGATCCATAAACCTAATTACCACTTCCATGCATAATATAGCAAGGAAAATAACACCATGCAAACAAACAAAAATTTACACTAAAATTAACTATCCAAAATATTAACATTTTGATTTCCACCTAATGAAAACAACCTCTGATGAGATGTTTCTCCACATGTGAGAAGTGCCATTTTGTTAATATAGTTCCGAAAAATGTGTACACTGTGGTTCCCAACCAAAAATGCCCACTTACATTTGACCTAATGTGACCCAAAGGCATAAACAGCAGCCAAATTTTTAGAAAGACAGATATGACAACTCACAATTAAATCTTAAAGACAAATTTAGTACCTCTATCTTAACATTTTCCAGGCCATTGTCAGATTTTATAAGGCCGACGGCCATGAGATATAAAAACCCCAAATTAGAGACTACATAAGAAAAAGTTTTGCAAATTCACCAAATTTCACATACAATACATAATTAAAGCTTTCTAAATCTGCAATCGAGTTTCTTAATCTGAGAAGTCACCATGAAAGAAAAGAGAAGCTTGAGTTTAGTCAGATTTACCAGTCCAATATCATCATTCCTGATGATGGAGTGCTTCATTATGCACTTGCGGACATTAGAGCAGTCATAACAGAATGGAATAGAGTAGCTCGCATACAAGCCAATCAGGACTTATGTACTGCACTTGGAGTTGATTTTTCTATATTCCAGCCAGATAGTGTTTGCATATTAGTGTATTTCAGGCAATATCTTGATGTATTGTTGTGGGTATTCCCTTTGATGCTGATCAATCGAAAGGAAGTTCGTTAGAAAAAGGGGATAATAAGTATAGATATGTATATGACCTTGTGAGGTGAATCGTGCACCATTCCCTAAAAAAAAAGGGGATAAAAACCATCCCTTGGTTGTATATCTCAATTCCTCATCTTGTAACCAGGAAAAATGGATATGTAGAAACCAAAAAAGGGTTCCGAAGAAGGAAAAAAATATAATAGTACTATATGGAATTTCTAGGAGATCACGAGACAGTGAAGGAGAAAGATAAAAAAAAGAAAGTGGAGTTATACAGTACCCATACCACATGGCCAAATCTAGTTAATATTTTCTTTTCTTGACTGCAGCAAACTGAAAAAAATGGCTTAAGGGAGAAAATTTTTAGAACATAACATGAACTTTATAAATACCAGATCTCTGAGAAACAAAACAACAGACCTGGAAAAGTAAAAAATCATGGCCAAGGATATAATTGACTCCAAAATTCCGACTGCTATCAGCCAAGAATCAAAAAAAATAAAATTCAGAAAATCAATCAAAAGTCACCATAGTCAACGAATTCAAAATAAATAGGTGAAATGACAAAATTAGTTTTGCAGAATATCAAGACATGAACTTGAACTTCTATGATTCCTATAAAGTACATATTTTAACTCAACCAAAAGCAAAACTTTTCTTGATAAAAAAACAGAATGCTTGGAGAGAGATTTATAGTTCTCCACTCCAAGATTTAGTTCATAGGTATATGAAGAAGGCTTGGCAGATACTGACTTTCAAAATTTCTTTAAAGGAGGATCTTCTAAATAAGACGAGTAGCATGCAAATTAACAAACCAGTTTATCATAAAACTTCTATGTCTGCAACTTCAAGAGTAGAAAATAAGATGAACGCACTTTGATAGACAACTTTGATAGTTTCGTCTATGTATATAGTAGCTTCATTTTTCATATAAAATTTCGTTGAAGTACTTTTAGAATAAACAAAGCAGCCTCTCTTTATAAGGCAGCAAAAGTCACAGACCTTTACTGTAAATTATACTTATTCATGGCATTGGTTATGGACCTTCAAAAGACACCACCATCTCAACCAAGAATCCAGAGGTCCATCATGCAAAATGGTTTCATTTGAAAGCATTTTCTTGCTATGTAACCTGAAATTTGGCAACCAACGGTTCATAATCATAAACTAACCATATGGAGAGCCAGTTACTAACTAAAAGAGGGGGTAATTAAGTTAGAATATGGTAAACCTAATCCATTCCTCCGACCCCTAGTCTAACAGATACAGTAGGAAACAAATGCTAAAAACCGTCAACTATCACTGCATGAAAACCAAATAATGATGGGCCAATAGGCCCCTAGCAGAATAAAAATCTTAGAAAGTAGGATTTGATTATTAACAATTAGCTTACTCAACAGAGAAATATAGTCCACTTTTCAATAATTTCTTAACCATCTGCATAAGAATCTATATGTCAAAGAAATCACACATACCACTTCTTCTTAAAGACTTAGTACACATTGTAAATTCTAAAAGTGTACGTTAAAGCAATCACAACAAAATTTTAACTCCATTATAATGTAAACATGAGTAGTGTTTAGAGCTGAACCTTGATGTAAATGGTGATCAAGTGACCAGGCAACAAAATTTAACCCAATTCACAACCTCTCTCCCTTGATAGGCTCTTCCTCACAAAACCCCCATTTCACATTATATCAGCTGCTTCGATAAACAAGTTTTCTGGTACAATTGCTCACTCATATGTTACTTCATGGCTCTACAAATATACACAGATGAAATAGAAAATAGACCTGTATACACTAAAATCTAGGGTTAGGGTTCTGAAGTCATTTCCTATGGCAAATGATGGAGAAACGTTGCATTACAGCAAAAGGAAAACAGAAGGCTGAACCAAAACTCAGAAGCATACTCAAGAAGAAAAGAAAAAACACCAAATCTCTGGGTTTACAAATACTTCCAACTTTTGGTGCTTTTGGATGGATTAAGATGGAGATTTTACTGCAGCTTTTTTTTTTTTTGGTTCAAAGAAGGAGATGGAAGAATAGTATTTCAAACCTCTGGGTTATTAATCAAAAGATTAACAAATCCTAGCAGGAAAAATGGCTTTCTTTTTTGAATCGAGGAAAGTGTAAAAATTTAGGGAAATATTGGAGCATACCGATCAAGATGATTTCTGTGTCTCATGTATTTCATAGCTTCAAATCCAGACCAATTCTAATGACAAGGGAAAAAAATCAATTAGAATCATATAACTCAAAAAAGAAAAGAAAAGAAAGGGAAAAAGGGAGGGGAAACAGGAAGGGAAGACAGAGAAGGAGGAAGTACCAAATAAAAAAAAAACAACAATGGGAAGAAAGGAACAAAGAAAATAAAAGAAAAAAGGAAGGGGAGAGGAGCTTCGGAGAGGAACGAAGCAGCGGAGAAGAATGAAGGGAAAGAAGACAAGAAGCCCTAGGACAAACTCTTGGTCAAACTTGCCACCAATCTCCTCTTGCCACATCATCAGGAAGCCAATCCCCTTATGACACATATGGGCGGATGACCAAATCTGACGTGGCTAGAGGTCCTTCACGCTTATACTATAGGCTATATATATATATATATATGTATGTATAAAATAAAAAATAAAACAGCTAAACTACTTATCTTACAACAATTACCTTGAGTGTTCGGAAAGGGGAGCAAGAGTATGAGTTGGGGACAGTACACCAAGGGTAGCAGAGACTGGAGAGAATAAGGAGGAAGTGATGACCAGTGGTTGTAGAGAAAGGGGAAAATTACCAGCCAGAAGCGTGAGAAAAGAGAGACCTCCTAGTGGAATTAGCTAAGGGAGTTGTTCAGTGAGGTGGCAGGGGAGACTAACTTGTAATTAAATTGTTATACTGACTTGATCCATTGTGGCCCACACATTGAGCAGGCGTACATGTACGTGTGAACACGTACTTTATAACTAAAACATTAGAAATAAATATTGTGCATACCTTGTGAGATTGCTACCTCTGTGCTTGAGAATGGAATATTTCACGATTATTATCAGGCCTATTCAATAATAAATGGTCATCAATCAGATCATAGGCATCAAGTTTGTACAAATAGAAAGATTAACAAAAGGAGACAAGAAGAGGGACATAAAGAGGACTCCTAAAATAGCTTATGGTCAGCAGGGGAACAAGAATCAGATATTAAAGGGTAGAACAGAAAGATTAAAGAAGATACTAATAAATAGTTCATGAAACAAAAAGAAAAATGTATTCTCTAATGGAGAATGAGTAGAATCCATGTTCTATGTTCTTGGATAATTATATCTATTATTTAGTTAATGATATGACAAGTTCTTTTACCTGTTAAAGTAAGTTGAGTGAAAACCTTCATGCTAAGTTGAGACTTAAACTCTAAGTATCAATGTAAATTATTAATCAAAACATTGCTGGAACTTTAGCTTCACATGAGTATCACAACATAACATGGGGCCACAGTAGTTCACAGTTTTTTTGAGTCACTACACGACAGCGTATATAAGTTCAACACATTACAAGTTTTACTGGTCTTTCCAAGGTATTTGATGAAAATCATAAATATTCTAAATATTAGGCCAAGCCTTTGAAAGTCCCTAATAAACAGATATGTTTTACACTTTCTTGAAGGATAAGTGGAAGGCAAATAACAAGTGACATGATGAAAGAAGATACCAAAAAATCCTGCAAAAACAGACCTTTTTGACTTTTGGAAAGCTTAGAGTTCAACAAGTTTACAATTTATCCCACAAGTGAACATGAAATAAGGAATAAGCATTTTAACAGAAACTCCAAAAGGGAACACGATAAGTGAGCAGCTGTATATATGGTTGCTGAATGTTTGAGAGCGTGAAGTATCACATACCAATATAAGGGTGCCTGTGCTTCTCAAATATTCTAAAGTCAATAAACTTGTGCATGTCAATTCATTAAGTTATACAAACATCAAGGGGAAAGCATAATCAAGAAAAAAAAAATCAGAAAATTGATTCTAAGTACAAAACTTGTAAGTTTAATAGATTAGCAAGGTACAGTACAAGAACTATGTGGGAAATAGTATAGGATGACTGAAAAACAAGAGTAAGATGAATGTCATACAATATGACAGAATATGATTTCTATAATTAAAGTGTTCCAAAATCACTCAGATTTTCAAGTTGCTATGTGAATAATTATAGAAAATGAGCCTAATTGGAGAACATTTAATTTTGTTATTAACCCAATTACCTTTGTTCTAATGTTGTCTGCCTTTTAACCACTCTGTACATGAAATGACGTTTCTGACATTATCAGCAGCCTGAATCCAATCTACTGTAACCTCGTTGCTTTCTAATTCTACTTTTATCCATCAACTCCCTGACTTTATTTGCATCATCCCATCTCTCTACATCAACAAACATGTTATACAGCAAAACATATGGGCCAGAGTCCTCTGGATCTAGCCTCAACAAAGCTTCAGCTGCTACTCGTGCTATCTCCACATTGTTGTGCAGCTTACAGGCATTTAGTAATGCACCCCAGACAGATTTATCAGGTTCAAGTGACATTGCGTAAATTATGTTCAAGGCTTCCTCAACATTTCCAAAACGACCCATCATGTCCACAATGGAGGCAAAGTGTTCAACCCTTGGGTCAATACCAAATTCATTAATCATGGCCTCAAAATGCAACCAGCCTTGATCAACAAGACCAGCATGAGTACATGCATTCAGAACTGCAATGAATGTAATGTAAGTAGGTCTCACTCTTAGTTGCTTCATCAAGTCAAATAGTTCAAGAGCGTCCAGTGCATAACCATGAGATGCATATCCCCCAATCATAGCATTCCAAGAGATTACATCTTTCTCAAATTGCATCTCATCAAAAATAGTTCTTGCTTCAAATATTGCCCCACATCTAGCATACATTGTAATAAGCGAGTTATTTAACGGAATATCAGGCACAACAATCTTTGTTACTAACTGATGAATTTGGATTCCCAGATCCACTGCCACAGACTCGGCACAAATACTAAGAAGTGAAGATAATGTGTGTCGATCAGGTTTTTCTCCTGCTCCTTGCATCTCAATAAAAAGCTTGATGGCTCCATCATAATCTGCATTTTTCTCACTTCCTGCAATAATTGCATTCCAAGATATCCTGTTTTTCTCTGGCATCCTTTCAAAAAAATTACGAGCAAGTTCCAAGTTTCCTGACTCGGAGAACCCTGAGATCATTGAATTCCATGATAATGCATCTGGGCGTGGCATTTCAGAGAAAAGCCTTGAAGCTTCTTCCATATTTCGTACCTGAACATAGCCACTAATCATGGTATTCCACGAAACAGAATCACGCTCAATCATCTTATCAAATAACTCCCTGGCAGAAATGATATCTCCAGTTTTCACATAGCACATGATCATAGAATTCCATGACACCAAATTTTTCTCAAACCTTCTAACTGCATTCCTATTATCATCATCAGCATAAATTGGGATTTGATCAAAAAGTTTCCGGGCATCGTTCACCCTTCCCTTTTGGCCGTACCCGGCAATCAAAACGTTATAAGCTTGAAGATAATCTTCACTCCCGCTATCCCTCGTCCCATACTTGAACAGAACATGTGCAGCAGCATCCAACTCTTCATTCTGTATTAAACCAGACACAAGAACACTTAAAGAAGCGGCGTCCCTGTCAGGCATTCTCTCAAAGAACTCAACCGCCCTTTTCACATCACCATTTTGCAGCAACCCAGAAATGATCGCATTCCAAGAAACAACATTCCTCTTAGGCATACACATAAAAAGCCTCATTGCTTCATCTATTCTACCATTTTTCGCGTACCCACTAATCATCGTGTTCCACGAAACAACATCCCTCTCAGGCATTTGATCAAACAGGTATTTTGCTTCTTGCATATATCTACTTCCCCGACACCCCATATAACCCGAAATAATCAAATTCCACGAGACAACATCCCTCTCAGGCATTTCATCAAACAGTTTTCGAGCTTTTGCAATTTCTCGCCTATGGACATATCCACTCATCATTGAATTCCACGTGATTGTATTTCTAAGTCTTAATCCATCAAACAAAACTCTTGCTTCTTGAATCCGGCCACTTCGTATTAAACGTGTGATATTCTTGTTCATTATATGGAGGTCTCGGGGAATCTGAGAAGCAGAATTGGAGACTAAACTGCAAAGACAATGAGCTACAACAGGGTTGTGATTAACAAGTTGATATTCACAGTTTGTCGTCCTTAAATTTAATAAAATATTCTTTAAGGTAATCAAATTGCTCCACCATCGTGCGAACATTTTGTTTTTAAGGATCTTTAGAATGAGAGACTAATCTGAACTTAACTGCAAAAAATTTTACTGATTAATCTGAACTTGACTTATTCAAAACTTACACATGTAAGGCCTCATCTTGGCTCATTTTTTCAAAATAAGTTTCGTACCGAGATTGTATAAGCTATTAGCTTGAATTTTCTCGAAAAATTATGCATATGATAGGATTTTTAAAATGTTTCATATAATATATAGATAAGAATACTCAATTTATACATTTACCATAGATATTTATTAATTTTTTTAATTGTAAATTATTTAATTAAAAGAATAATGCTTTAAGATAAATATATTATTAAAATAATTATTTTTTATGATTTTGTTTATCTTCAACATGTACAAGTATTAAACATATAAAGTATTTGATCTGATATTATTATTTTGATCGAGCATAGATGAGGTTGAGTTTAACTTCACCTAAGCCCAACCTATAGACAACAAACATGCTTTTCTTTTTAATTATGTGTAATCTCATATTGATCAGCTTACTCCATAGAAAGCAAAGAGAAAAATGTATAAAGCTTGGAAAAAGATACTCTCTAGGCTCTAAAGCACACCTCTAAGTAAAAACATTTTCAAGGACAGAATACATGGGTGCATTACATTTGCAAAATTTGGAATTAATGATTCACTTATTCATGCCTACAGATGACTTTTTTTTCAGTCAGGCTATTTACTCCATTTGCGCATTATGTTTGCTCTTCAAAGTTACTAAAGCTGTTAATCAACCAAGATACAAAGTGCTTAGCATATTTTAGTCATGCTTGTCTCTAGGAATAAATTTATTTTTTCCTATCCTGAGAAGCTTCAAAAAATAGAGTTCAAATCATTTGTAGTATAGTTTAAAATTGAGTTGTTCAGTTTTCGCTGTGCAAAAAAGAGGAAGATAAGTAACTCAACCTACCTAACCAGATACATAATAGTTCTGCAACCAAAATCAGTGCATAAGCTTAAAGGTTTTATCTATCAGTCATTTACATTTACTTGTCATAGGCTGCTTTTACCATCTCTTTTCTAACTTCAATTATGTCATTGTTCTTCTTCTGAATAACAAAACCAAGAAAGACTAATTCTTGCCATGGACAAATATGCAGATAGAATCATATCGTTACCACATGTTGGAATAATCAATCTTCCCAAGGAGCCTATACATCAAACAAACCAGGTAATAATAACAAAAGTTTAAGCTTAGGCACACACAGATTGATCCCACAATAGATCTGCTCAGGCACTCATAGATTTATTCAAGGTGCCCATAACCAATTTCCAAAGTTATATGTATCTGTAAATGTTACTAAATGTTAATAATGCAGGGGATATTCATGTAAGTAATAATAAAGAGAAGGAAATCAACTTTCATACTTCACAAGAAAAACCATTGAACCAATGAAATTCAACCACCGAACCATTGAACTCTTCTAGCACATGAACATCACAAGGATTTGGTTTTCTGAGGCCATTAACTTTATGAGTGGGAAATGTATTGGAAGATTCCCAACAAAAATAAACAAACTTTTCTTTCATAATCATGGAGAAGAAATCCAAAATCCAAATATATAGCAAAGTATGAGGGGAAAAAGGTCACTGCAAAAGAAACTCCCACATTGATAACTTTATTTTAATTTAGTCTGTCTACCTCATATTACATCAATATAGGCCACGGTACAATTCAAATTCACATCATTAAACATAGTTTTTGGGAGGTCAAAATTCAACATCCAACACAATGTCGCAATATTTCCACTTAGTCAACATTAGCAGAGTATCAAGCACCAGTGGACAGTTGGTAACTCCAGTATCTGAACTTACTACTACTTAGAGACTATAATAGCAATAAAGGAGCCGTAAGGAGATTTTAAGCATAAATTACATTATAACTAGAAAATGCGATTACCAAGGTGATGTAGATGTAGCAGCTTGAGAAAAAAGACAAACACCTGGAAGGCAAAAGGGGAAAATTTGTAAGAATATATTATTAAACTAAAGCAATTACAAGAAAACAAACCATCAGCGATTGAAATTTATAAGTTTTCAGAAAAGGAAATGAAATGCATTCAATTATATGACCCAAATTTCAATACTTCAACAAACTGATGAGCCCAATTTAGCACATATTACTCCCAGGAGTCATGGATGATCACGTCCAACTTAATTAAGAAGGAACAAAAAAAACTTATTACCACGTATAATTAACAATGATTCCTGTTCTAGCCAAGCTGGAGGAGAGCGATCGAGGAGTAAGGTCAAGCTAGGGGTACTAAGAAAACCAAAATCTTGCGAGAGAGAGAAAAGGTAGGAGAAGACAGAAACAAAGGGGGCCGAAATAACCTGGAGGAGAAAGGCGTGAACAAATGACTCTCACGTGCTGGGGACACTAGTACGTTACTAACGAAAATGGCTGACCAACAAAAAGGCCACCAGAGTTGAGTAAAATTACAGTATAACCAGTCCATGGTTAGTGTTCACAAGCTAACCGGCTCTTTTAACATCGCCGTGATATTTCATCACCTTTCACTTTTTTATAAGGGTCGTTTGGTTCATGGAATGACACAGGATTGGATTAATCATCCTATGTCATCCCATGTTTGATTGCATATTATACATAGGATGATACATCCTACCTAATCGAATTAATCCTTTATTTATGGGATAAAATAATCCCATGGAGGAAATGGGATTAGTCATTCTGAAATGACTAACAGACAGAATGATAAAATTTTAAACTAATTTATCTTTACAAAAAAATATAAATTTATACCCTTATAATTATATAAACCTACTTTCACATGATAATATAATAGGAATGGACTAATTTGCCCCTACTATTTAATTTTAAATTTTTTTAACTAATTTGCCCCTACTACCAATATAATAATATTTAGACTAATTGATCCTTATGAATGATTCAAATTTAAATTAGCTATTATATAACCATACTCTCACATAATAATATCATAATAAACAGAGCAATTAGCCCCTCCTAATTCTATTAAAATTTTTGACTAATTTGACCCTATTCATTATTTTAAAAATTTTGACTTACCCCTATTAATTGATTTAAAATTTTTGACTAATTTGCCATATCAACATCATAATAGAAGGACTATATTACCCTTGGACTAAATTACCCTTACTAACCTTATTTTCTAAATGAAATTTATATAAATATATAATCTTATTAATTGGATTTTGTGAATAAGGACTTCAATAAGTTCAAACTCGATCCAAAGAAGAATCTTCTATATTAGCCTGAGTTCGGCTCATTGAAAACTCTTAAATGAGTTAGGTTGTAATTGATTTAACCTTAATTTAGTCAAAACTTGGTTCATTATTTAATTGAATTTCAAATTTATGTTCAAAAGTTTGGTCAAAATCTATTTTTAAGGGCCCAAATGAGCTAAGTTTGAATGAATGCGAATTTTTATATATCAAAACCCTTGATTTACTTTATAATTATAAAGTTTTAAACTACTCTATTTTAATAAAATTTATAAATATTAAATAATATTAAATTATTTTATTAATATTTATAAAATATTAGATTATTTTATTAAAAAGAATCTATGTATTAAGGGATGCTTTGGTCATTAAAATAGTAATCCTTCCTCATCCAATCTCCAACCAAACACGGGATAGGATTATTTTCTTCCATATCTTATCCAACTGAGAACCAATCAAACACTAGATAATTTGGATTATTTATCAGGAGATGATTCAACCCAGGATTAATACTCCAAGGATGAGTCATCCCATCTCATCCAGTCTGTGAACCAAACGGACCCTAAAGGGATAATTTTAGAAATCTCCCCAAAAGTTTTATGAAATATCACTTAACTCTCTTCAGATTTTTAGAATCTCACTTAGCACCTCTCAAAAGTGACATTTTGGTAACATTGTAAGCCCTTCTAACCAAAAGTAATATTAGAAAATTCATATTTGAGGAGAAAGACCATTTTAGTGCCCTTAATACCCTTAGGCTATTAAAAAAATGAACATTTTATAAATCAAGAACAAAAAAGTAATAAATTGGTACCATTTTAAAAGTGAGGGGATGAAAGTTGATAAGTATTTATGTTATAACCAATATTCACTTCTATAGCAAAGAGAGATAGTAATAGCAAATACTATTCTTTAAACCATTTCTACAAATAAAGCCCTTCATAGCATTGAAGGCAATTAGCATGTAAAACTCATACATTTGAATAATAAATAAAATTTAACTTCAATATTATACAGAGAATTTACGTAAAATAGACCGACTTTTTTATGGATGTGAAAGATGTCAATTTTTTTATAAAAAGAAAAAGTCAGAATTTGAAAAACCACAGAGTTTGGAGATTCAATTGCTTCATTTCTCTCACACTCTACATGAATAGGAACAAATAAATAGATAAATATAGTTTTGAAACACAAGAAAGGGAAAAAAGAACCTGTAGCTATTCTTCTCCAGATGCGTTGAATATTTCATTGATATTTGCAATTCAATTATATATATATATATATATATATATTATAACACATATGAATATATGTATGCATAGACATTGTTAAAGAAATTTAAATATGAGAGTATTATTGACAATTCATCACCTTTGATGTTGGCATATGGTCCCACTATTACTTCAAGAGTGCTAAGCGAGATTTTGAAAATTTCAAGGGAGTTAGATGATATTTCTTGAAACCTCCGGAGAGATTTCTGAAATTATCCCTTCTATAAATCACAAAGGGAGGTCGTTAATCCTCGAAAAGAAAGAAAAGACTCGAAGCCTTTCTCTCTCTATGAGAGCCTCCTCCTTCGGAGCCTTTCTATTGAAGTCTTTCCCAAAGTGGCTTTCTTACCATCTTTCCAGTTCTCTGTCCAACTTTAATTCTGTTATTTGCCATCAGATTTGTCTCCTAAATTTCTTCACTAGTGGTTCTCACTAACCAAATAAGTCAGCTAGGTCGCTTTCGTCTTTCGGGGTGGGAAGAAAATAGTGAGTCTAAGTATGGCAGTGATAATTCAGATGAACGCCGTGAGACCTCCTTTAATACAACCTTTACGCCAAATAATCTTCAAATGGCAAGGAGGGGGCCCTTGGTGGTCCATGAGTTCCCTGATATCCAACAACATGCTAATCACTACAACTTTTATCTCATTGGCTATTTAGTAGACTATCGCCACCTGAGTTTGGAGATTATGCAGGATTATGTTGAACTCCATTGGCACCCGCAAGTTCAAGTATTATTACGAGAAGGAAATTTTTTCCTTTTCCGCTTCTCTTTGTTAGAGGACATGCTACTTATTCTTGATAATGGTCCGTACTCAATGCAAGGGGCGTTTCTCACCTTACACAGATGGGTTCCGGACACTCCGCTCACATCTATTTATGTTACTCAGATCCTAATCTGGGTTCAACTTCATGGCCTTCCAGTTGAGTATATTAACAACGCTTATGGGCAACTCCAAGCTTCCATTGTCGGACAAGTGGAAGAGATTGACTATCATGAAGGTCAGTCATGCAATCTTCAGTACCTTAGAGCTCGAGTTTGGCTCAATCCTAAAGACCCTCTTCTCAGCGAATTTTTCTTGAAGCTCAGGTCTGACTACATCATATGGGTTAAATGTAGATATGAGAACATTTTTAAACTTTGTCGTCGATGCGGAGTGATTGGACATTCCTTTAACAATTGTTCTATTCAAAATCAACGAGAGCTTTGTTGTTTTCTGGCCCCCTGGGTCCAAGGAATCTCTCAGAGACTCCGTTATGAGTTCTGGGTTGATGATCAAGAAGAACTCTTTCCTCCTACTCTTCGGGCTCATCAACATCACAATGGTCATAGGAATACTACTATCCCACGGGATTTGTTCAATCATATATATATGAGCAGGCCAACCTCCTGTGACGCCCCCACTTCTCCCTAAGGCGAACCAAAGGGTATCCGTGGGACGCCTGCCCAACTCTCGTCAGGACTCACTACAATCCATCATTCAAAAGCTCGAAATACTTTAAGTAACTTCAGTATATAATTAAAGTACTTCAAATATCTCACACTTCCAATTATGTAGCTTTCAAGCTTAAATACAACCCAACGGAAAAGGGTACAATAGCCATCCGTTATAATATAACTTAAAGTCTTCAAAAGAAAACAATCTAGTACTACTCACGAGCACCCTTAGTCTCGAACCCTGTAAAAGAAAATCACAACGTGGGATAAGCTACACAGCCCAGTGAGGTTCTAAGACACTCTAACAGTTCAAATAAATCAAGTAGGTTGGGCATATCATATGCATGGTTCAAGGTTACACAATAGCATGTTATCATGAGGTGATAATCATTGTACGGGTAATTTGAGACATGTATCATGGTATGAGACATTTATCATGAGACAGTTATCATGGTTCAAGACATTGGCATGTATAGTTCACGAGTGATTGGAGCTTATTACAGGTGCGAGTAATTAAGCATGTTACAGGTATGGAGCATTAACATGAAACAGGTATCATGATATGAGTACATTGGACAGGTAACAGGTAGGGAGCATATCACAGGCATGGCTCAGGATTTCATGTTGACATTTTAGCATGAAATAATTATCATGATACAAGGTAAACATATACGGTAGGATACGGTGTTCCAATGGAACTCTGTCGGTCATCTGCACCTTATGACTTCCGGATCCCCTCGGTTTGACTGGCCATCACCTTATCCCTCCAGTGGTAATACTCGAGTATACCGAAACGGTGGCCCAGGGTTCCAACCTACCTGACCGAGCCCAGTTCTGGTTCGAGTAGGTCAGTAACTAAGAGCATGACCCAAGTTCAGCTTAGAACTTACAACATGCACAGGTAACCAAGTAATTCGACAAAAGGTAAAATTCATCATTTGAGTAGGTCGAATGAGATAAAGTACACACTCGCCTAACAATGATGGACAGCTTCATATAACATGTGATTCATGATAATCAAGTAATCAAGTGGATACTTAGCACGTAAGCACGTAAGCAATACAAGTTGATTTCATGAGAGCATGTAATTCACGGATATCGAATAGTCATGCAGATTGGAAATCATGTGAGCAAATAGTCAAGTAATCAGGTAGTCATGTGGGTTGGTAAATGGTTCACGATTAACGGTTAATGGTTGAGTAGTGACGGTTATTTGACAGGCATTTGCCATATTAATAGGCCATCATTGGCCGTTATCCCATTTTTACCATGTGAGAGTCGAGGAGATTCACTCCAATGACGTATGCAACCATAGCATACCAAGTCATGTTATTCGAGCATTTCCAAGCATGAGTTATTCATCTCAAAAGAGAACGAGTGCGATAAAGTACACACTCGACCCTATTTTTCAAAACCAAGTAAGCTAAGCAAGCAATCTAGCAAGTTAAGCATGTATCGAGTTCATATGGTCATTTGATATGGTTAATCATTTAACCAATTCATGTCGATATGCAACGCAAGTATACATTACTTAAATAGGCATGAGTATGGTAAATACTTAACACATAGTACTTAACACTTAATAATCATGAAATGAGCATGTCCTAGACTTATTCAATTACGTATTTCTATATGGAACACTCACCTAGTCAAAACAAGCGAGTAGTTCTCAAACAAGCGTTTTAGGTGTCCGCTCCGAGATCCTCTTGAAGGTCCCCTCGAGTGCCTGAGCAAACAATAATCAACTACCACTCAATATCACTACAAATCTCTAATTATCGAGGAAGATTGTACGCTAGAGCAATCTAAGGAAATCTTATGAAAATGAACCTCAATTACTCGTAAATCGAGATTCAAGAGGAGTTTCTTAAAGTACATGAGCAATCGAGTTTTCATTTTGGAAATCAAGTATAAAATGTTCAAGTAATATCGAAGGAATAAGGAGTATTTGAAAACTCCCTTCCCTTGGAATTCAGAAAATTTTCAGGTTTGATACGATACTTTGAAAAATCGTATCTCACATTCTACATGTCAAAAATTGGAAAACTTGGTACCATTGGAAACCTCTTTGAAAGTACTAAAAGTTCTTAAAAGACACTTTTCCATGAATGTAAGTGAAAGGCACTCAAATTTTGGTTCAAAGTTGGTAACTTGAATTACCAAGACAGATTTAAGTTGGTTTTGGCCAACTTTGGAAATTTGGCAAAATTCACTTGTTTTGAACTAACCTTTGAAATTTGGAAATCAATTAGTGTTGCAATCCAAGAGTATAACAAAACAAGTGGAACGGGAAACGGAGTTTCGAGCACCAAGATATGGTGACCCAAAGTTACCAAAATTTCCTTGTTAAACAAGGGTTTTCAAACTTAAATCATGAACTTTGGAAGTTTGATTGAACATCAAAACGACCTCAGAATAGCACCAAATTTGGTATGTACATATGAACATATAAGGGTTATTCCTCTACCAAATTTCATAGAAAAATATGTACGGGAAGTCGGTTAATGAAACCACAAGAAATTCTAAGACTAAGTTGCCTTTGAACTTCCGTTTTGCCATTTTTCAAACGTTTGGCCAGGACACATTTCAAACATGGTCCATTCCAGTAAGAAATGTCTAAAATATGTCCAAGGTGCATTTGATAGGTGATTTATACCAAGAAGCTTCGGAAAACAAATTCCCAAATCATTGTTAGTTACAAATCTGTCCAAGTAGAAAATTCTATCACTGTAGCAGTTTCAAACTTTGGCCACAACTCACTCAATTCAACTTGGAATTGGGCGTGGTTGATGGCGTTGGAAAGCTCTCTCATAAAGATGAATTTTATCAGAATAAACCATTTTCAAATTCTATCCACAAATAGCTCGTTTTTTAGCATCAAGAAGTAATTTCTGTCCTGTCTCCTGGAGAGCAACGAAACAGGGCAGTGATTTTCAAACGAATGGTGTGGCTCACTCAAGTGGAACCAGAATGTGAATTTGGTACCAATGGAAATCTGGGAATGTTTAGTTTCAAATGCCACCGACGGTACTCAATTTTGACATCGGAGTACAGAGTTATGAACGAAACAAGCAAGCTGTCTGAGCATTACGGGAACAGTCCCCAGGTTCACTAGCTTCACGAAAATAATTCATTTGACCAGCCAAACCTCAATATTTTTCAATGAAATTTTATACACCATCTATACAACATATAAACATCATATACAAGCCATTAAATCCTCAAAATTCTGCAGAAAAGGGTACGATCAAAACAGGGGCAAAATCGAAACTTTTTACTCCATGCACTCCTTGAAGTTTCTACTAGTTATACACCATTAATCTACCATTTTGAGCACTAAACCAACATTAAATCCATCATCAAGCATGAGATTAGTCTCCAAGACAAAGGTGGGAGTTCATAGAGCCCACCCATTTCATTTTACACCATATACAAGCTAACCAATGGCATAAATGAATTTAACTAGGTAAGATAACCTCCAAATGACAAGTTTCTAAGGTTGGATCATCACTCACTTGGTTGGAGGTTCAAGAGCAGAATTTCGGTCACTCTTTGCTCCAGAAACCATGGCTTTTCAGCTCCCTTTTGCAGCTCAAAATACTCCTCAAGTGTTAAGCTAAGTGTGGTGAAATTTTGGTAGGATTTGAGTGAAGATTTGGTGAGGTTTTGTGAAGTAAAAATTGAAAGAGCAATGGTGGTTTGGGAGAGAGGGATGGCCGGCTGAAATGGTGAGTGGAGGGAGAAGAGAGTGATCAGATTTTAGCTTCCAAGAGAAGCTTCAAGTGTGTGGCCCATTTGTGCGAAAGTCAACTCTACTACTGCGCGCACTCGCGCGCGTTTCGTGCTCGATTCCTCTCGCATTTGTTTCACTGGTGCACTAAACCTCTAATGCACTTATATTCATATAAATATTATTCACTCTTAATTATCCCAAAATAAGGGTCTAAAGTTCCTAAATTTAAATCACGCGTGTGAAAACGCGTATCTCCAATTTAAGCGCGATAACGCGAAACTTCCGAGAAATTCTTATAACGATAGTACCAATAATTATCACTTCAGTATTTAAACATTAAAATACCTAATTTAGGTCCATTACACAAATCTCCAATATTCCAAACTTATTGTACTCTCAATCGATCAAGATTTCCAAAGATGTGTTTACTATTTTCACTAAACGAGCTCCCGGAAATTAATTTTTGAAACAAATCACTTTAAAAATATAATGAAACTATATTTCCATGTAATTAGGTCTCAAGAGCTTAGAAAATAATATTCGGAATAAAAGGCCTAATAAATAATTAAATAAGCTAGAAATAGGAGATTAAATAAGTAAATTTTGCGAGTCCTCACACCTCCCCTCCAATAAGTTGTCCTAATGGTTTTAGATTCATTTTCGCTATTGGGATATCTGAGGTTCGATCACCAGAAGAAGGGGTTTCACCAGCACAAAGTCCAGGCAGCCAAATGCCTCTGCAAGCGGATGCTCCACAAATGGGCATTTCTCAACAACCCCCAATGTACCTCTGGCCTAATCAGCCCCTACTTCGCTTAACTCCTGCTTCTTCACCTCCTCAGTCTTTCTCGACAATGAGGGGTGGCCAGAAGGTGAACAACAGGTTCGGATTGGGAACCAATGGCAAGTACGTGTTGACACGACCGATCTGCCAACCATTACATTATTAGATGGTAATAAATTCGTCACTAATGCCACATTGATCATTAAGGAGGACAGTAGTAACTCCAGCCAACTACCATTTGGGGACTTTCCTTTCTTTGTAGATTTAGACATACTGAACCATGAAGGATCAGCATTGGTGCAAGGAGTGGAGATTAGGAAGCAACGTTAGTCGGATGAAGATAAAGCTGTGTCGTATCCTTTTACTGACCTGACACAGAGCATTAATCATTCAACTTAACTTCACACTCACCAGACAAAAGGGAAGGAAAACATCTCCTCATCATTCACTACACCTACAAAGAAGAATAAAAGGAAGTACAGATGTTTCGGCAAGGGAGTTAAATTCCTGCAGTCAAAACTTTTCAAGAGAGCTCTGTGTAATAAAGGTATTATTATTCAATAGAGTGTAGAAACTGTAGCATTAAATGAAGGGGAAGCCACGGTGGGTACTTTGGTACAATCTAGGCCTTCTCAATTCCTATCTTCTTTAAAGGTTCCAAATATTGGGCCACCACCCATAAACCTACAGGATACAACACAATCGAACCCATCTACTTTGCTTTCTAAATGCCAAAGCCCTTACTTAAGCACGTTACCGTCCCATGCTCTGGCCTCCAGAAGTAGGCCTGTAACGGATTCTTTGGGTAGTCTTTCTCATAAACATGCCAGCATGAGTCCTCCTTCATCTCAAGACTTGATGGATGGGGTCTTGTCTAACACTCATTATAATTCAGTCTTAGACTTTGCACACCCATCTGCACCATATGCCCGACAGTAAAATAACATAGGGGGAGCTATTGAGGAGGCCTTTATGACTTTATCAGTCTCGGGTTCTAGCAAGAGGCAATTTACTCATGTGGACCAGACAACTTATTTCCTAACGGGTTCTATATTTCCACCGGCTGCCACTCTTCAAATTCTCGGTCACAAAGCTAAAATTCCAATTCTTCGAGGCACGAAGAGGAAAGCTCAAGGAGGGGCAGAATCTAATTGCTGTTGCAGACGTCATCGGATGGATCCCTTGCCTAATTTCTGGTCTTCGCTCACCATTTGTCAGCCTTCAATTAGGCAGGTCTATCTATCTGGTGACTTTGGCTCTAACCTGGACAGTCTCACTCTGAACCATTCTGATTTATCTGCTATGGGTTTGCAGGTGGTTGTCCCAGAACAACCACCTCATGCCCCATGAGGATTTTAAGTTGGAATTGTAGGGGGATAGGTTAACCCCTTACAGTCCAAAATCTATCAAAATTGACTCGGGTTTATACACCCAACCTTTTATTTCTTATGGAAACCCAATGCATGCCTAAAAGGTTTGTTAGTTGGTTAGACGCCTCTTATTTCTCTTTTTGGGATTTGCTACCTCCCATAACTGATGGTGGCGGCGGCTTGTGCTTAGCTTGGTGTAAATCAGTTAAGGTCCAAGTTATTTTAAAGCATGTTAATTATTTCTGTGTACAGGTTACTGAACCATCTGGCCTTCAATGGGTCTTGTTTCTTTTTTATGGTCATCCTAATTTGTAAAAAAGGCACAATATCTGGCATGACGTAAAGTCTAAACTTTTTCCTGTAATCAACCATTTACCATTGTGGGAGACTTTAATCAGATTTTAAAAAATCAAGATAGACTCAGCTTTTCTAAAAGATCTCCAAAGGGGTCGCACCAATTTCGCTCATTTTTGTCCGACTTGGGACTGTCAGAGTTACAACATCTGGGCGTCTGGTACACATGGACAAATTCAAGGTCAGGTTCTCATGCCACCTTTGAATGATTAGATAGGGCTTTTGTCACTTAATCATGGCTGCAATTATTTCCCAATGCAATGCTTCGAAACCTCCCAATTATGCGTTCAAACCATGGTCCATTAATTCTTGATACGAAACATGCATCTAAAAGAATGAGCAGAACTTTAAAATTTGAATCCTTTTGGGTCATAGATTCTGCATATAGAGCCATTGTTAGCAAGATATGGAGGAACCTAAATGTGCAACATGCAAGTAACAAAATGCAAAGCGTAACTCAGAATCTTCAGAACACTATTACACATCTAACCCGTTGGCATAGCGTGTCCTACGATAATTTGGACAATAAGATCAGTCATACCCAATTGCACTTGCAATGGCTTCAGGGTCAAATCAACAATACAAGGGCAATTCAGTATGACCGCCAGTTGAGGAACTATCTAGATTTCTTATTGGATTGTGTAGTGGGGCCCATACGCACATCAGCTCGGCCCACGCACATGTCAGTTTAGCCCATACGCGTGGCGGTTTGGACAGGAGGAGCTGACCGACCTTGCTGGGCAGCTCGGAGGTCCACGCGAATGCCACGTCTCGAATGGATGGGCCTGATGGGCCGCGGCGCCCGAACTTGTCGGGGCCAAGAAGCGGAGCCCTAGGAGGAGTTCTTCTCCGCTAAGGACTCCTTGTTCTATTAGAAAACTATCACTTGCAACTCTATAAATACAACGCTTTGGGGAGATACAAGGTACGCCATTCATAGCTCAAAACACCATTACTTTGACATCAAACCTCTATTGACTTGATCGTCGGAGTTGCTCCAGGGGACTAGCCCCGCTGTCTGTTACCTCACAGGTTGATCGGTCACCTCGCCAGCTCGTCAGCTCGCCTCTTACCAGCTCGCTTCACAGGCCACAGCTCAACTCGGATCTCGTTTCTGGTAGTCGCATCAATTGGCGCCGTCTGTGGGAACATTACTCTCTCTTTTGTGAAAGCATGCCGAAGACTAGATCCCAGAGGAACGTGGATGGATCTAAGGGGAACGAGCAGAGCGATCCACCGCACCCCCGTCAGGATCCAATCTTGGAAAACGAGAGGATTGAGCTCTCGCGGATCTCGCCAGAGCAGTTGGTGCAATCGGTGGAGGCGAATCTACCTACCTTCGTGGCCATTGTGAACTACCTGAAGGGACAATCTGGAGATCATCCTGGCTAGGAACACAAGGCACGAAAGACCAGCGAAATTGGGCATTCGGAATCCAGGTCAGGGAGCCCTAGTCCCCGACCGAAGAAGGCGTGAAAGGATCTCACGCGTGAGCAGATCGAGGTTCCGGAGCCCTCCCATAAGAACTCCCGAATTGGCCATCCGGAGCCCATCCCAGGGCTCCCGCGGATAGAGTTCCCCCTCAGGAAGGAGGAATACCAGATCCAGGATGAACTGGATCTGTTGCTGGATCCGGAGTTGGACAAGTACACCGCCTCTCCCTTCATACTAGATATCGAAGATTATCCGCTGCCAGCAAAGTTCAAGATACCGTCCATGAAATCCTATGATGCGACCATGGACCCAGAAGATCACTTGTTCGCATTCCAGACTCAGATGCGCTTGCAGACGGCTGCTGATGCAGTTAGGTGCAAGACCTTCCCGATGTTCCTGGAGGGGAAGGTTCGTCAGTGGTTCCAGGGATTGCCTCCCAGATCAGTTCGGTCCTTTAACCAGCTCGCACGACTGTTCGCGGCTTAGTTCGTGTCCTCACGAGCTTTTTCCAAAACCACGGCTCACTTAATGACAGTTCACCAGGGGCCTGAGGAGTCGCTGCGCGAGTATATGGTGCGCTTCAACAATGAGTCCCTTCAGGTTCGGGACCGAGACGACAAGGTTGTAATGGCTGCCTTCGTAAATGGATTGCGTAAGCAGAAGCTGTATACAGAGTTCGTGGAGAGACCTCCCAAGTCCGTCCGAGAAATGTTAGACCGAGCTCATGAGAAAGCCAATGCCGAGGAGGCCAATCGTTTGAAGGGCGTGCAGAAAAGGTTGAGGGATGACAGACGCAAGAGGGGAGTCGAGCCGGGGGAGGCGCGACCTGGTCAAGGATGGAAGAACGCTTTCGAACACCTACCTCGGAGTCGACTCCTGGAGAAGGAAAAGGCCTGGATCTCGCTCACAGTGCCCAGAGCTCGGGTTCTCGCCGTGATGGAACAACAAGGCCTCTCTCGCCCCCCTCGACCACTGGCTGGTGACAAAAGCCAGCGTGATCAGGGCTTGTATTGTGCTTACCATCGGGATGTCGGGCACGATACTGAGGACTGTCGTCACCTTAGGATGGACATCGAAAAGCTGATCTGAAGAGGACACCTCGGGCAATTCATCCGTGATGGACGGACCGATCAGAAGCAAGTGGGTACAAGCGGGAACGTGTGAGCAGCTCACGCGACCGACCTCGGGGTCCTCGGGACCAAATTCCTGAACATGGGGTACAGAACCTAGCGGGAGTAATCAACACTATTGCAGGATGACCTGTCGGGGGAGATAGCCATATGGCTCGGCGGAATGACCGACCTCTCCCTGGTGGGGAAAGCTCGAACAAGCGCTTGAAGATTTATGAGGAGATCATCTATTGACCTGAGGATGCAGTACCACTTGTCTCTAATAATCATGAGGCCATAGTGATAGAGATCATAACGAGTAATTACAGAGTGAAAAAGGTGTACATAGATAATGGGAGTGCCATCGACGTGCTATACTACAAGACCTTCAGAGAGCTGCAACTGGAGGATAAGCAGCTCATCCCAATCCACACACCCTTGATAGGCTTCGCAGGTCCGCCAGTAAGGCCTGAGGAAATGATAACCCTCATGGTCACTGTAGGGGAGTCTCCGAAATGCCGAACTGTCCCGGTGAACTTTGCAGTGGTGAAGGAGCCATCTTCTTACAACATGATACTGGGACGCCCGACCCTAAACGCACTCCGAGCTGTCTGCTCGACTTTACACCTTAGCATGAAGTTTCCCACGCCCGTAGGGGTAACAGAGGTGTTAGGGGACCCAGAAGTAGTTAGGGCCTGCTACATTGCGACCCTCAAAGGCAAGGAGAAACTGGTAGCTCAAACAGCCTATCTAAAGCCCTGGGAGCCTGTGGAGAAGGAGGAGAGGTTAGAGACAGATGAGGGCCTGATCGAGCTGCCCATCTGCCCGGGGCGACCCGACCGCGTGGTCAAGACCGACTCCTGCCTGATCAAGTTAACGCGGAAGGCATTGGAATCTCTCCTGGAGGAATACGCCGAGATTTTTGCGTGGAGCGCTGATGACATGCCCGGAATTCCACCCGAGCTGGCAGTTCATAAGTTACATGTAGACTCAAATGTCCGACCGGTGAAACAAAAGAAAAGGAATTTCGCGCCCGAACGAAACGAGGTCGTCAAGGAAGAGATAGGTAAGCTATTGGAGGCCAAAATCGTGAAGGAGATCTACTATCCTACCTGACTGGCCAACCCTGTGCTAGTCAAAAAAGAGGACAGGGCTTGGAGGATGTGCGTGGACTTCACCGACCTGAATAAAACTTGCCCGAAAGATTGTTACCCGCTCCCTCGAATCGACCAGCTGGTGGACTCAACTACGGGATGCGAGATCTTTTACTTTCTGGATGCCTTTAAGGGGTATCACCAGATAGCCCTGGATGAAGAGAACCAAGAGAAGACAGCCTTTATCACCGAATACGGCACATACTGTTATACCATCATGCCATTCGGGTTGAAGAATGCTGGCGCGACCTATCAGAAGCTGGTCAACAAGCCGTTCAAAAAACAGATCGACCGTAACATGGAGGTCTACGTGGATGACATGCTGGTGAATGTCGAACTCAAGAGCAGTTCATCAACGATCTAAGAGAAATCTTCGACGTTCTACGGAGCTCGCGAATGCGGTTGAATCCCAAGAAGTGCACCTTCGGAGTTAGCTCGGGCAAGTTCCTTGGGTACATGATATCTAAGGACGGAGTGAGAGCTAACCCTGACAAGGTGAAAGCTATCATGGATATGGCTCCCCCCCCGAAACATAAAGGAGGTCCAGCGATTGGCCGGCAGGATGGCGGCTCTGAATAGGTTCCTGTCAAAATCTGTAGTTCGGGGTTCCCCTATTTTCAAAACCCTGAGAAGAAGCCCCCAGTTCGAGTGGACCCCCGAATGCCAGAAAGCATTCGACGAGCTAAAAACCCATATTGCTCAGTTGCCAGCCTTGACCTCCCCCGCGCAGGGAGAAACCCTGTTTATATATCTGGCAGTGGGGGAAGAGGCAGTCAGTGCAGTGCTAGTTCGGGAAGAGAACAAAGTCCAGAAACCCGTGTACTATGTCAGCCCAGCTCTGCAAGGAGTAGAGTCAAGATACACTGCGGTTGAACGGTATGTTCTAGCATTAGTTCACGCGGCCCGAAAGCTCAGGTCGTATTTTCAGCCTCACCCCGTAATAGTAGTGACCGACCAGCCTCTTAAACAAATCCTCTCCAGACCCGATGCATCGAGGAGAATGGTGAAGTGGGTCGTGGAGTTATCTGAGTACGATCTCGGTTATCAGCCCCATACGGCCATCAAGGCCCAAGCATTGGCGAATTATATAGTAGAGGGTGTCTCTTTCGGACAGCATGAAGCTCAGGCCGAGCTGACCAAAGACCCAGCTGAGATCGAACAGGTCGGAGAAACTGCCAAGGTCTCACAGGCCACCAAAGCAGTCAAGGCTGGGCTAACCAGAGACACAGCTGAGGCCGAGCAAGCCGGAGAAGCTGCCGAGGTCACACAGGCCACCAAGGCAGCCAAGGTTGAGCTAACCAGAAACACAGCTGAGGCCGGGCAGGCCGGAGAAGCTGCCGAGGTCGTACAGGCCACGAAAGCAGCCAAGGCCGAACCAACCGGAGACGCGGCTGAGGTCAAGCAGACCGGAGAAGCCGCCGAGGTTACACAGGCCATAAGGACGGCTGAGGCCGAGCAGACCGGAGGAATTGTTGAGGTCGGACGAACTGGAGAGGCTGCAAGGCGGGCTATTCAGGCCTGGACATTGTTTGTGGATGGTTCATCAAGCAAGGAAGGGTGCGGAGCTGGACTCCTCCTGATAAGCCCCACGGGGGAGGAATTGGCATACGCCCTAAGGTTTGATTTCAGGACCTCCAATAACGAGTCCGAATATGAAGCCCTGATCGCGGGATGATGATAGCTCGAAAATTGGGGGCCAAGTCTATAGAGGTCTACAGCGACTCGCAACTGATAGTGAACCAAGTGTTGGGAAACTACGAAATCAAAGAAGAACCACTGAGAAGGTACGTCGCCAAGGTGCATGAGTTGAGAACTCAGTTCAAGCTGTTCGCACTCGAACAGGTCCTACGAAGTCGAAATTAGAGAGCGGATGCTCTGTCCAAACTAGCCTCCACCTCGTTGGGCACGCTGAATAAGGAGGTGTTGGTGGAGGTCGTCAAAGGTCGGGCATATGATCAGTTGGACGCGGCAGTTATTCAAGTAATGGGCTCATGGATGTATCCTATTGTGCGGTATCTAGCCAATGGGGAGCTCCCCCCAAGTAAGGTAGAGGCACGTAGGATCCTCCTCAAATCGCGGGGATATGAGCTCTCGAATGGAGTGCTTTACAGGAAATCCTACCTACGTCCATGGCTGAGGTGTGTAACTCCAGAAGAAGGGGACTACATCCTGCGCGAGCTGCATGAGGGTCTCTGCGGAAACCACGTCGGCCCAAGGGTTTTGGCCAAAAAAGGAATGCTGTCCGGGTATTACTGGCCTACCATCTTCCGGGACTCGGCCGAACTGGTGGCACGGTGCAGGTCGTGCCAACTGCATGCCTCAGTTCATCACGCCCCAACTCAGGAGATGGTCCAGCTCCAAAACCCGTGGCCATTCTATCAATGGGGGGTCGACTGTTCCCCGGAGCTCCAGGGGGTTATGAACATGTGGTGGTGGCCGTGGACTAATTTACCAAATGGGTGGAGGCCGAACCACTCAGCACCATCAGCAGCAGGTCGGTCTAGAGGTTTCTCTGGAGAAACATTGTTTGTCGGTTCGGCATACCTCGAGTCCTGATTTCGGATAACGGTCGCCAGTTCGCTGACAGTTCTCTCCAAGGTTGGTGCTCGGAGCTCGGGATCAGGCAACACTTCACCTCGGTAGGTCACCCCAAGCCAACGGACAGGTAGAAAACGTCAACAGAATTATCCTGCACGGCTTGAAGACGCGAATAGAGTCCGTTCAAACTGGGTGGATAGATGAACTGTCTACCATACTATGGGCTTACCGAACTATTCCGCGAACTGCCACCCAGGAGACTCCCTTTGCCCTGATCTACGGGGCAGAGGCCGTGATTCCTGCGGAGATCGGTGTTCCCTCGGACAGAGTTCAGAATTTCATAGTCCAGGACAACGAGGACGAACTACGGCTCAGTTTGGATCTGCTCGAACGAAGGAGAGAAAAAGCGACTATACGTATGGCTAAGTATAAGGGACAGGTCGCACGACACTATAATGCTAGGGTGAGGCACCTCTCCTTCAAACCAGGGGACCTAGTCTTGAGAAAGAATATCGTGAGTCGGATTCGATGTACAGGCAAGCTGGATCCGAACTGGGAAGGCCCCTATGTGGTGAAAGAGGCGGATCGGGCTAGATACTGCAAATTGGCACACCTTAGCGGGGAAGAGGTCCCGCGTACTTGGCATAATTTCAACTTGCGGATTTTTCGCTAAGAGTTCAGCTCGTGCAAGTCAGGTCGTTTGTGAATCGAGATTTTTATTAATATCAATGTATTCAGTTAAGGGTGAATTATTTTATATATGTTAAAAACCAACTCGTGCTTATCGAGGTCAATGCCAGTCCGCACAAGTGTATTTTGATGTTATGCCGAGAAAGTTATGAAATAAAATGCGACTAAGTGTTAGGCAAAAGATAGGTTTTCATTCCACAAAAAGGAAATGTACAGGGGAGAGCAGAGCTCATACAAAAATGAACTGTGATCAGACAGTTCGGATCCCTATCCTAGGACCTTACTCTAGTTCTCTCCCTCTTCCTCATCCTGTTCGGATTTAGGAGTGGTTGCGGGCAGCAAAGGGTCAGCAATCAGGTTGGCCAGCTTTCGCCCGCCTGAGTAGCCTTCCACCAGGCGGTCGACCTGTTCCACGGCGCGGGAGTTATAATTTGGAAATTTCCCCAAGTCAAATCCGGGCAGACCCAACTCTGCACCTCTTTCAGCGCCTGGGAGTACTCGTGTTGTAGCACGTGGGTGTTTAGGATGGCCAGATCTCCCATGAAGTCGTCCGACCTCAAGAAGGCCCGAACACCCTCCTGGCGTCCTTCAGCCCTTGCCGCTTCTACCTGGGCTGACAGTTCGACGCCTCTTTACTGCTCCTCCTTCAGCTGGGAGGTCAGCTCAGCGTTCTTCTTCAGTTTCAGCTGGAAGTTCGAGTGGACCTGCACAAGTTGCCTCTTCAGGCCCTCAGCTTCAGCCGTAGCAGCTTCGTGCTGGCTTAGCAGCTTTTCATTAGCTGCCCTCGTTTCGCTCATCAGGGAAAGTAGGCTCTCGTAGCGCCTAGCCAGCTCGGGGCCGACCACGTTCATCTAACAATTCGGTTTTAGAAAACAGGTCAGTCCGGCAAGAAGGTAACACCTTACCAAGAACAAGCAAGAGAGTGAGGAAACCGACCTGGGCCGCTCCCGTGTAATAATAGTTGAGGAGGTCGGGTGGATTCATGGTCTTGACCAGGTTGTAGTCTCGCGGAAGGATGGCCCCGTGAATGAGCTTCCGAGCTACTTCCGGGAACTGAGCTCGGTCATTTGTGGACAGCTTCCATTGTGGACAGAAGTGCATGGGGTGCTGATGCGTGAACAGTCGAGTCTGGGGGTCGAAGAGCGAGGTGCTCTGGTGTTGCCATAGGTTAGGGGGAGTCTCAGCCCGGGCCTGCTCCTCGACAGTATTAAAACCATAATGACCGGCCTGAGCAGGGTCGGGCGTCGACCCCTCCTCCCGAGTTGGGGACGAGGTCGTCTCTACCCTAACTCTCTTGGCGGTGGTCTTCTTCTTCTTCTTCTTCCCAGGATCAGCAGCTTTCGAGGACTGGGCAGGGGCTGGTTGAACTGGCGGAACAGGTGCCGAGCTGGCTGGAATGGTCGAGGGGGCTTGAGTAGCTGCGCCCGAACTGGCGGCACCCTCGATGGTCAATAGTTGCGAAAACCTCTTCACTGTACAAAAAAGAGACCCAAGAGGTTAGTAATCGCCCGAGCTGAAAGCCCAACTCCGAAAAAAAAAGAGGGGCAAGGAGATTACAGGTGGCTAGCTCGTCCGGGGAGAGAGCTTGCTTTCTGGGGACGGATCCGAGGAGTTAGCTCGGATAAGCCCGGCCGCCCAGAGTTGGGCATTACTGAACTCCTTTACGTTCAGCTTCATGTCCGAGTCAAGCAGGCGATGGAGCTCGGACGCAGGGAGCGTGGAAGGAATCGGATCGGAAACTTGAGTCTCCGCTCTCCAGGTCGGGGGAGGAAGACCTAGGTTTTTCACATAAAAGAACTGGGGTTTCCAGTCCTTGATGGAGGAAGGCGCCCCCGCGAACAGCTCGCGGGTGGGGGTTTTTGCTCCCCTCCTGCGAGCGAAGTAGAACCACCCGGGCACTTTTCCGCTGACCTTCATCTGGAAGAAGGCTCGGAACAAGTCAAGAGAAAAGGGGATCTCGAGCACCCGACAGAGAATGAAAAAACATATAATGGAACGAACAGCATTTGGGATGAGCTGAGTTATGCGGATACCCTAGAAAGTGAGGATCTCAAAAAGGAAATTGGGGATAGGAAGGCGGAGATCGGCCATCAACTGGTCCCTGTAGATCACCACGAACTCGGGGGGAGGTCGGCTGGCAACCTCTCCAGGTCGGGCGGCCCTGGGTTCGAACTGGGCAGGGATTTCATATTTTTCTGTCAGTTCGTCGACATCTTTTTGCTCCAGGGCTGGGGGAACAGTGTCGACCTCGCTGAAGTCGCCACTAGGCCCCCTCGAGGTCCCCGCTGCCGCTTGATCTGGAGCTGCCTGTTCAGCAGCTCCGACAGGAGGCTGGGTAGGTTGCTCGGATGAATTCATTGCCCTAGCAGGAGACATAATGGGGGAGGGTATGAACTCTGACCCGGAGGAACTGGACGAAGAAGAGGAAATAGGGGAGGTAGAAGAGCTGATATCTACAAGTATGGGACTGGCTACCCTATGCCTAGGGGCTGAACTGGTAACGTCAGAACGATTAGAGGAAGAAGAAGACATAAAAGAAAAAGGGATAAAGGGAACTTACTGGTGAAAGGTGGGGGTCGGATGAAAGGCTGACCTAAAGAGTGCGCGAACTAACCCTGGGCTCTTAAAGTGGGGCGAGCAGACGGACTCTCGGGAGAAAAGAGAATGAAGAAACGAACTAGGGAATGAAGAAGCGAACTGATGAAATGAAGGAGGGGAAGTGAAAATAACGCCTGGGAGGCCTATTTATAGGCGACCCTTAGGGCGGGAAGGCGAAGGGGCGCGCATTTATTTTCAAAATTTATATCAGGAACCGCCATGAACCGTCATAATGAGTCGAGGTGACGGTTGAGGTAACGGATGTGAACCGACGCGACGGTTATTGGCATCAATTCCAGAGGGGGGCCCCACGCTGAACTGACACGATGCCTTGAAATTCGGCCTAGATTCACGCGACTACTCGATAACTCTAGACTAGAAGGGGGGCTAGTGTAGTGGGGCCCATACGCACATCAGCTCGGCCCACGCACACATCAGTTCAGCCCATACGCGCGGTGGTTTGGACA
This sequence comes from Coffea eugenioides, assembly GCF_003713205.1. NCBI lineage: Eukaryota > Viridiplantae > Streptophyta > Magnoliopsida > Gentianales > Rubiaceae > Coffea > Coffea eugenioides. The sequence continues at coordinate 4,294,402 of NC_040036.1, read as the reverse complement.
GGAGGAGCTGACCGACCTTGCAGGGCAGCTCGGAGGTCCATGCGAATGCCACCTCTCAAATGGATGGGCCTGATGGGTCGCGGCGCCCGAACTTGTCGGGGCCAAGAAGTGGAGCCCTAGGAGAAGTTCTCCTCCGCTAAGGACTCCTTGTCCTATTAGGAAACTATCACTTGCAACTCTATAAATACAACGCTTTGGGGAGATATAAGGTACGCCATTCATAGCTCAAAACACCATTACTTTGACATCAAACCTCTATTGACTTGATCGTCGGAGTTGCTCCGAGGGACTAGCCCCGCTGTCTGTTGCCTCACAGGTCGATCGGTCACCTCGCCAGCTCGTCAGCTCGCCCCCCACCAGCTCGCTTCACAGGCCACAGCTCAGCTCGGATCTCGTTTCTGGCAGTCGCATCAGATTGCAAACAAGATTACTGGGCTCAAAGATCTTCTGTCAGATGGGCATCACAAGGGGATCGTAACACAAAGTTTTACCATCAATGGGCGACTAAAAAAGAGCTAAAACGCATATCTCCAATTTGTTAGATGATGCTGGTAACTGGATTTCTGACCCAACTGCCATCAATAATCACGTCTTGCAATATTTTCTGAATTTATATCGTGGCCAACTATCCAGAGGTTCTATAGACCTTTCATTAAATCAAGAAAGACTGGCGGCATTTGAGAATATCTTAGCCAGTGTAAATGGTCGTAGATAGAAGTTTCTTACAACAAGAGTTTACTGCAGATGAGGTTCAAGCAGCAGTTTTCCAAATGGGTAAATGGAAGGCATCAGGGCCAGATGGGTTCCCGGCGGGATTTTTTAAGCATTACTGGGATATAGTTGGTCCAGAGGTTACCAAAGCAGTCTTATAGTTTTGCCATTCTGGTCTGGTAGCAGATGGTTTTAATCACACAAATATTGTACTCATTCCAAAATCTTCGTGTCTCAGCAAGGTTTCAAACTTTCGACCAATAAGCCTCTGTAATGTCTTGTACAAAATAGTGGCCAAAATGCTAGTCAATCGGCTAAGGCATAAGATCACAAAGCTGGTGGATCCTTATCAAAATGCCTTTGTCCCAGGAAGACTAATCTCAGATAATGTCCTCATAGCTCACGAGGTGCTGGAGTTTATAAGAAGGATGAAGCAGGGGAAGACCTATTTAACAGCTTTAAAGCTCGATATCAGCAAAGCACATGATAGGGTTTCTTGGCAGTTTTTAATAGTAGTGCTTCATAAAATGGGCTTTCCAGACTCTTGGATTAGGATCATTTCACAATGCATATCCTCGGTCTCCTATTCAATTATTATTAATGGGGCACCCTCACCTATAATTTATCCCACTCGAGGTCTCCGTCAAGCTTGTCCGTTATCTCCTTATTTATTCATTATATGTCAACAAGCTTTGTGCTCCCTCCTAACAAATTTAGCAGAGACGAATTCATGCTCGCCGCTACGGATTTGTCGTGGTGGTCCTCTGCTATCCCACTTGATGTTTGCAGATGACACTATGGTATTTTTTAAATGTACCATAGAGGCGGCAGGAGAGTTAAAAGATGCGCTGGATATATATCGAGATGTTTCGGGGCAGAAAATTAATTTTGCTAAGTCTAGCCTTGCTGTTAGCCCAAACACGCCTCCTGAAATCATAATGGCCACTTCAAGAATTCTTCAGATTCAATTGGTAGAAGGAATGGGAAGATATCTGGGGCTCAATATGGATTTTTCTCAAAAAAAAGTATCAGTTGTTTGTTCATCTCAAATCTCAAATCTCCAAGCGTATTGGGAAATGGAGATCATCCAAACTTTCAGTTATGGGCAGAATCGTGTTAGCAAAACATGTACTAAGTGCACTGTCACAGTATACCCTTTCAATGTTCCGTGTCCCGCTCACTATAGTCAAAACAATTGATAGATATATAGCGCGATTCATCTGGACTGGGGATGTTGTTGGGCGTGGAATTCATTGGAAAGCTGGGTCTATTCTAACTCGGTCCAAATTCAGAGGGAGATTAGGAATGAGATTCACAGAAGAAATGAACAGAGCCTTAGTTGCTAAATCAACTTGGCGAATACTTTCTCAGCCGGAGACTCTCTTTAGCCGTTTCTTTGTAACCAAGTACTGTCGACAAACGGATTTTCTAAGTGTCCGTTGTGCAACTAATGCAACTTGGGGATGGCGAAGTATCTTGTGGGGAAGAGACCTACTGAAGCTGGGGCTTAAGTGGCAAGTTGTTAATGGAACAAAAATAAAGTTAGAGGACAGTTGGATTCCTGACTGCCAAAATCCCCTTTGTGGTATCTCCAACCTACCCCAGATGCTAAATATGAAAGTTGCGGACTTGATTGTCTCTACCAGGAACTGGAGGGAGTCATTGATTAAAGTGTTTTTCCCTACTCAGATAGCCCATAAAATCCTCACCATTTATATCCCACAAATTTATTACGGTTAACTTACTATTTTGAATGGGAAACTTACTTTCTTATATTTAAGTGTTATCCTATTTAGGTGGATAGATCTATCAAGTAATCAAATGGTCGCTAAAAGTACAACAACCTGTTATATCAGGTAAAAAACTGTTTCGTTACCATAACTATCATTACTAAAGCATGGTACCTAAATAACACACTTTAAACTTATAATTGAGGTACCCTCGTGCAACGCGCAAGGCTAATAATGCTAGTTATCTTATTGGTGTAAGTAATACAAATTTATATGCACCAATCAGATGCATTTTATATTATGCGGAGTACTAGGAGGTTGGCTGGGGGTCCTCATAATCTGTTATTGAGCCATTTAGTTTGGTGTGGTGGTTGAGAGGACAATTTCAAGTAGTTAAACAAGACCCTCGTAAGCAAACCTCCAAAGGCGGTCCCGTCCGACAAGCTTCAGTTTGAATTTCATAACGTTTCGAATTGTAGTTACTGTATAACCTATGCTTTCCATTTGATATATAGAGTCTAGTTACTCTCTCTCTCTCTAAATTGTTTCTTCTGCTACAAGGAGGCATAAGCAATGTTGTCTGCTTCCAGTTCGGAATTTAACCAGTTGGATTGATTCAACTCCAGTTCAAAAATTTTTTTAATTTATTTTAGTATGAAAAATGAAATGTTTTTTCAAAAATAAAAATTTAGTAAATTCCAGTTGAACCTCTTAATTTTTATTGGTCCAATTGGTTCTTGATCGAGTTTGATTAATTTAATTAAAATTTTGAATTAATTATTGAACCAGATCGGAGGCATGACCAGTTTTGCGATTCGCACGGTCGAACTGGCCGATCTACTCCTATTCTTAGAACATTTGGCCTTAGGCCATTACATTGCTAAATTTCTACGATGAGCTACGTCAAATCTTTGGCTAAAAGTGGTTTTATAAAATCAGGCACACAAGGAAAAAGAATTACACCATACCGCAATTTCAAACTAGTTTTGCCTAGTTACTTTAAGGGTGCATTTCATTCATGGAATGAATTAAAGGGAATTATTTATCCTTGGATTATTTATCTTGAGTTGAATCATTCTCGGATGAATAATCTTGTTATCTAGTGTTTGATTGGTTTTATGTTAGAAAATAATCTCATCTTGTGTTTGGTTGAAGATAGGATGAGATGAGATTATTTATTTATAGACTAAAATACCCTTTTGGCAAACCTAAAATTAGGGTATTCGGATTTTGATTAGCCCAAACTCGATTTGTATACATTATATATATGTATATATGTATGTGTGTGTGTATGTGTGTGTACACATACACACATACATATACATATAAATATATACTAATCGATTTGAACATAAGCTTGATATTAATAAACAACACACATATGTGTGTTTTGTGTTGTCCGGACTCGAACCAACATATAATTTTTTGTTTTGGGCCTACTTTGACCTTATTAAATGGATTCACGAGTGTCAATTTATATGTCTAATCTTTTATGAATTAAATTTGACCATAAAGATATGGCTATATAATTATCTAGTAGGGCCAAGATGGTATAAAATTTACTTTTACTTTAAGTAGGGGTAAATCAATCTAAAATTTAGTAGTGCTAGATTAGTGAAAATTTTAATATATTAATAATAGGGTAAGATAGTCCAAAATTTAGTTATTTCATTAAAATGGGCAAATTAGTTCAAAACATAATTTTTTTAGAAGGGGCAACTTTGTCTAAAATTTAGTTATTTCATTGATATGGGTAAATGAGTAAAAGGTTTAGTTTTGTTAATGGTATGGGCAAATTAGTCCAAAATTATGGTATATTATTAAGAGTAAATCTTTCCTACACTGACGGTGTATACACTATCATCGTTGGATTCATGACATGTGCACAAAAGTTAAATTTCAAATTCAAATTTTACATTTATAGGGACAAATTTGTCTAAAATTTAGATATTATAGTGACAGAGTAGGTATATAGTTGTTAGTATAAAGCATTATTATATTAGTCGGGGTAAATATGTTCCAATTGTCATCATTCCACCTCTTACTCATCTTGGGACGGCTTATGCTACCTTTCTCCATGGGATTAGTTTATCCCCCATATTTGGTTGGGTAGGATAAACTACTTCTATATATAAAATGCAATTAAACATGGGATGACATAGAATTAGTAATTCAATCTTGTGTCATCCGATGAAACGAGTGAACCCTAATTAACTCCTAGGTAATCAAATTTTGTGTATCAGTTAGTACGTTTCATCGAATTACAATTGCAATGTCCTCCAACTAACGCTCCAACTAACGCTTAGTTTGTGAGTTTAGGAAGGAAGAGAAAAAGACAGAAAACTTGAATCGAGGAGAGAAACAAAAGATAAAAGAATAGAAAATGAAATTTTCCAAGTCATTTGAGAGTTTTTGCTGTCATTACACTTTAAGTTTCCCTTTCTTATTGTTTTGAATCATGTTTGAAGGATGCATGTGATATTTCATAATTAATTGTACAATTATTTAAAGTTTCCTTTCAATTCATCCCACCTGTGGAAGGAAAGATTTGGGTAGTTGACAGGTATAAAATCCTAGCATTTCTTTGCTTTCTCTCCCTCAAAGTTTCCAAAACAAATGATTCGGAAATCTCTTCCCAAATCCTTGCTTTTCCACTCTTTTCTTTCAATCCAAAACCACTGCAAGAGTGGGGCTTCCTGAATTTATTTCCATTTCTCATAAACTAATGCCATCTAGTGAGAGAAAAAGTCTACTCTTATTGTAAATTGTTTTAATAACACTAAACTTTGTATGGTAAAAGATTTTTATTCTATATATGTTCCTTTCATTTTGTAATTATTAATGCTTTACTTGACTCCTTTGGCACATAAACGAAGGGCTAAAAGTTTATTGATCTGAGTACAGTAAAGATTAGATGGCCTCTCTAAACCCCAAAAAGAAAAAAGAACAAGGCCGCACTAAACCCAAAAAAAAAAGAAACTAAAGATACATTTGGATGTTTCATCAGTATTAGGAAGTAATGTTATAAGTTGAAGGGAAGAGGGAAGACTGAAGGGTTGATTGGTTTTCACCTCACCTCAGAACACCCCTGCTGGTACCGTTGAAAGAGATGAAGAGAGACAAGTCAACGGCTGTTCCTGTGTCGAAGAGATGCAAAAATGAATATGGGATTTTCAATGAATTGGGGGAGTGGGCTATTGCTATGGCCTATGAGGAAGTGGGTCGGTCGAGCCTTAAAGTTTTTTTTTTTTATTATTATTTTGGTAGTGTGTGTTTTCGGGTGACCAATCTGGGAAAACTAATCAGTACTGTCACTGATGTTTCACCTACCACCGGGGAGAATTCTTCGCCTACACTGCTCACACTAATCAGTACTGTCACTGATGAAATACGAGATTTTTCAGTTGAAATTTTCTATGCCACTGCTCGACGTCAAATCCAGTATCAATCCCACTTATCATGTGATGGTAGAAGAAATTTAAATAAATAACACATGACAAATTAAATAAACAGAATACTTGACATAAATAAATAAAGAAGTGGGTTTAATATTAAAAAAAAATCTGTCATCATTTTTATCTCAAATTCGCTCGTACATAATGGAATCAAAGTAAATATACTTCAGACTGAGACTTTTTTTCCCGCTTCTTTAATCGATGGACTGACAAAACTTATCCAATTTGGTAAGAATTGACATTATGTTAGCATGTGGAGTAGAGATGGACTATAATAACTCGTACAAAACGGTCCTCAATTTAGTATTTCTGTGACATTCCTTTAATTAAACGTACCCTTTTTTGTGTGTGTGTCTGTGTGTGTTTTTTTCAAATTTTTGATGAACTATGCGAACGTAATTAATAGCTCACGGTTCAAGTCATTAATAGGGTAAATGGGAACCAATGTTGATTCTCTTTGAAAAAAAATGTGAAGATAATTATTTTCTTGTAAGATTTCTTGAAGACAAAACCTGAGAAAACCTATAACATATCCATACAACCAATTCAGCAATCTAACTGAGTCGCATTTTCTTTTGTTTTTGCTGTATATAATAAGCTTAACACTAGTTATCCTAGTAATTTTCAACAACGTATTCAAGCCTACGTAAGTTCACGGGATCCATTACATTCTAGTAGTAGTAGTATTAGGGGTATAATTCATCCATGCACCCAAGTTAATGGTATTATTACATCAATGACGAACTAGCTAGTTCATGCATGGTTGCACATGATCGTCTAAAACAATCTTGGATGGTAGTTGAATAGATATTTCCATGTTATCCGGTACCCTACATGCAAATGAACTATTTCTTCGCCATTAAAGAGGAACTGGACTGCTTCCTTGGTTCCCCTCTTCATTATGCAGTTGACCCTGAAACCTTTGTTATGTGGGAAACGCTCTCAGCAGTCAGAAGATTCTCCTCACAAGTTGCTGGGAAATAGTAGTAGAATTTATATATAGGAGCATATAAACTTCAATCGATGAACAAGTTGATGAGGGAAGTTATGCCATGGATGAGCGCAGTATATCTTACTGCTGATTGTTTAATGCCCTCTTGGTTCAATCCGCGTACTGGATCTGCTTCCTTCCTAATAAATTATTTTTGGACCAACAACACAAGCTAGGCTATATAGAGAGCAGCGATAAAGAACATAAGATTTTGAAAAAGGAAGCAAGACTTATACACGTACTTGGAACAGCTTTGGAATTTTTGTAATGGTGATGAGGGGAATTTTTGGAATTTTTGTAATTGTGATGGGGTCACCCATCCCACATCGGAAGATCGTGGGGTCTTTATCCTAGGTTTAAAGTCCATGGGGTGTCCGTCCTATCACAAATTGGTTGGATTGGGTTGTTCTGTGGATCTCCCTTAGATTGCTTGTTTATCGGGCCGATTTATCCGTTAACTCTCATGCTTATTCTAATTGTGTGTGTGTGTTTCTTACTGTTTCAGTAAAAAAGTGATGAGGGGACAAAAGCCATTTTGGTCAAGGGTAGCAGAATTGAAATATTTTACTCTGAAAAATAACTCCAATTAAGCTGAAAGTCTTGGACTGATATATCATATATGAGCCGTTTCTTAAATGGGTTGGGGATAGCTGTTAAAGTCTTGTAACACAAAACAGGATAATCCATTAATCCTTGAAGGAAATGGGCTGCAAAATTCCATGCAGAGTACACATAGCCACATAGGACGAATACAGTGTCAAAGTCAACCAAACTACCAACTTTGAACAAGCCAACACCGTCTCTTGGGGCTCGAACTTTGAATACCGGAAATGGTGGCGCCGCGTGCGAGCCAATACCCATGCAATCGTAGGACTTTTCTGTATATAAAGGGCTTACGTACTATTTCAAATCGACCTTTTTTTTGGCCTACTTACTATTGACAAATCTCCATATTTTTTGTTTTTATTAGAGTTTTTACATGAATAATTTTTTTTTTATAAATTGTCAATGTATATACACGAGTTTGGTCTAAATACATGTCATGTATAAATGACATACATCTATACATGTTAGTGTAAAAAATTTACTAAACTGATAGTGGATAAAAACATAATCCTTTTTATGTTACATTATTTTGGCAAGTAAAAGATACAAGTATTAACAACCTTTATTTAGGGTAATGGTTACAAGGAAGAAATCGAAAGAAAACTATATGATGGATGTAAAAAACTCATAAGCAATCGAGGTAAGAATAATCATTCAGGTCGCCAAAAAAAAGCGGTCGGTGAAGAGCTCTTGGAAGTCAGCTATAAAATGGCCTAGAATTACTTGCATTACAATTTATCTTCTCCAGTTGTCTTAAGATCGGGAAAGAGATTGAAATTCTCAGAAGTAATTTCTTCGAATAGAGACTCTATACTATAGTTCAAAGGAGAAGTGCTCATAATTGGATCGGTTTTGAAAACATCGATTTTGAAAACAGAACTTTGTACTGAAACTTCGAAATTTTCCAAGTAATTAATCGGTATTAGTACTCTAAGGCATACTAAAGTGTTAGTTCACTAGCAAAATTGATGAATGTTATGGCACAGAATTGTGATTGACATGATATCACAGATTAATGAGAGGATTCCATTGTTTTTAGCCGCTCTATTAATCACCTTCCTTTCCTTTTTCTTTATCGTTTTTTGGCCTTTTTTTTTACTAAAACTTAAAGGCAATAAGTTTCCGTATTAGCTCGAGGTCACCAAAATATAAACAAGAAAGTGTATAGGAGGTTATAACACTACAGAAAGGAAAGGGACAGAAATTTTATTTCCTCTTACTTGGAATTCAAGCTGACGGTGGAGTACAAAACTTTACCCTATCATTGACAGAGTATATCATTAGTGGATAAACTCGCAAAACATGATGACAATTTCTATCAGGGATTGGTCTGCATCCATATCATCAGATCTCTACGCTGACTTTTGCTGTCATTATCATAGAAAGTCAAAAAATGTATTGAGAAAATGGCCAGACATGCAGGAGAAAAGTGATACTATATATGGTAGTTCTATCTAAACTGGGAGACGAATGCCACTTGAAAATATAAACAAATAAGTCTTCTCACGACCCTTAGGCTAAGGCCAAATTACAGGTTGATTTTTATAATCTCCTGAAATTTCCCTCTTGCTTCGAATGGGATTGTTCCCACTTCCTATAAAAGGAGGTCACCCGACAAGGTTTTCTGTGTGCTTCTCCACCAAACTTCTCTTTCAGCTTTAAGTCTTCTAGCTAGTTCTTGCTTGTGATATTACTCTATTTTCTTACTTAAATTTTACTAGCCAGATTTTTTTTTTGTCAAAAAAAAAAAAAAAATGAAGCCTGAGTTTAGCCTTCTGCTTTTGCTCTCAATTATTGTGTTTGGAGCCATTACGGTTACAAATGCAGGAGGTGGTGCCCCTGGTGGTCGGGGATTGAGACCTAACTTTTACAGGTTTACTCGCTGTCCCCAAGCTGAGATGCTTGTGAAAGCCCTCACAATAAGCAAAGTGCGAAGTGACCCTACCTTGGCTCCTAAATTGCTTAGGGTGCACTACCATGACTGCTTTGTTAAGGTAAGGCCATTATTTTCAGGCCTGCATGCAATGCATGCATATCATGACTCATCATTTTGTTCTCGGTTGAAATATTGAACGTCTTTTTTCATGCATGTAGAAACAGTAAGGATAGCCATGCATTCATTTTTGAGGTGGGCTGCTTTGGCTTTGCTTATATATCTTGCTAAATTAAGTTGAACCCACTAAAATTTCAGGGATGCGATGCCTCTATACTCCTGGACACAGTTGGAACTAATCAATCAGAGAAGGATGCAAGACCGAATCAAACACTAGGAGGCTTTGAAGCAATTGATGATATCAAGGCACAAGTGGAAAAAGCTTGCCCGGGTATTGTATCATGCGCAGATATTCTTGCATTGGCTGCTCGTGACGCTGTTTCCTTTCCTGTAAGTCTTACCACTATAGTGAAATATATATATATATATATATATATATATATAAAGGAGAACTAGAACTAGATATAATTGCAGTTTATGTATGTTATTAGTGCACATGCAAGTATACAATCATACACCGTAGCTGGCCTGTGGGAAAGATTCAGAACCAGCCAGCTCCGCATGAAAAACCAAGCAAAAAGAACTTTAGAGATGACTTGCAATCTAGTTAATATTACTCATGTTATATCTTGCAGTTTGGACGGAATTTGTGGGAAGTGCCTACCGGAAGAAGAGACAGCAGGGTGTCTCTTATATCTGATGTCAATGGAAACCTGCCTTCTCCATTCTCAGACTTTCCTACCCTTCAACAGTTGTTTGCCAAGAAAAATCTCAACGTTAATGATCTCGTGGCACTATCAGGTAAAATCATCTGCACTACAAAATTAATTAAGATTAATCATAACAGACTACCTACATAATGCACTAGTGTTCTTGTTCTGACAAACAGAAAACCAAATAATCCCCGAGATAACATGAATGCAATGGAAAAATGTGGTTATCCTATGAATTCAAAATTTCATGCAAAAATATTGTTACTTATTCATATATTAATTTTTTGTTGAAATAGGTGCACACACCATTGGAGTAGCCCACTGTGGAGCATTCTCGAGAAGGCTTTTCAATTTCACTGGCAAAGGTGATATGGATCCAAGTCTTGATGCAACCTACGCTCGAACTTTGAAGCAACAATGCCCCAACCCGGCCAACCCCGCAACAACTGTGGGAATGGATCCTCAGAGCTCTCGTTCATTTGATACTCATTATTTCACCATTCTCAACCAAAAGAAGGGCCTATTCCAATCTGATGCAGCACTTCTAACAAATGCCGATTCAGCTGCAATCGTGAATCGGCTGCAATTTCCGAGAAATTTCTTCTTTGAGTTCGGAAGATCAATGGTGAACATGGGAAACATTGAAGTGCTGACTGGAACCGCCGGAGAAATTAGGAAAAATTGCCGCGTTATTAATCCTTTAGCATGAAGGAAATTTTTTATTTGTTGAAGAAGCGTGCTGAGATGTCAAATGACTAAGTAGTCTGATCATCTCTCTTTAATTTCTTTTTTTTTTTTGGGTTTCTCTTTCTTGACATTGTATTGTTACTAATAATTGTGTTTCAATTGTTTAAACTGCACTGATGATGAATAAATTGATTTTGTTAAACTTTGACCTTCACTACAACAAAAATGGCCTTTAACGGCATTTAAAAGTGTCAGTATAGATAATCTAACCTGACACTTTATCTATCCTCACACCTAGAGCGAGTGTTGTCCCTTCCAATGTGGGGATAGACTCATACCATTCAACATGTCAGGAAAACTATGCTGTTATAACATCCCATCTGCCAACAAAAATCCCTTTTCTTGATAATTGAAAGTATTAGGATAGGTATAGTACAACATTAGAATATCGAATTCTATGCTGACACTTTTAACTGTCAGGAGTTTTTTTTTTCTTTTTTTTTTTGATATAGAAGCAGCCTGCAGGTAGTGCTCCCTGCTATACATTCCGTCAATCAGAAACCCAAAGGACTTGTAAATTTATCCTAAAGAACAGAATCCATATAGTAATCTAAAAGCAAAAGTCAATACTCAAATATAATTTGTTGAACTAAAAGTCAGTAACAAGTACTAACATAACAAATCCCTAACAAATACAAACTTGAAAGATTCTCATGTGCACAAACTTAAAAGATTCTCTTGTGCACAAACTAAAATATTCTCATCCCTAGCAAGTAGAAAGAACTTGCAGTAGCTTCCAAACTTTCCAATGAAATGAGAGCCTTCAGTCATAACCTGATATCTTTTGTGAGCCATCATTATTCTGCAAAGAAAGACCAGAAATAAAAAAATAAATTAAAGATATCAACACCTAGCAATTACGTTCTAATGTAAAGTAACGATACCAAACAGGATTCATTTCATTCGAAATAAACTTGATTGCTGAATAGCCAAATTTTGGTACCAAGCAGGTTTGCAAAACTTAACTGGCAAAAGCAAATGTGATAACGCAAGTTATATTTTCTTGTATATCAAAAGGTTTTGGAATAACACACTGATCCAGTTGCCATCATTGCACTGAAATTTCTACTTGCTATCACCAAACATACTACTAAAGCAGCAAACATACTAAATAAAGAAGAAGAATGACCAAAAAGATAGATGTCATGATTGAAATTACCCCCCTTTAGAAGACTAGAATTTATGAATCTAGATGTAATTTTATCCTTTGGCTTAGCAATGAATTCGAACGTTTGACATAACAATCTGGGGAGAAAATGTGAAAAAGCAATAGCTCTTCTTTGACGTTTAGATCATAAGTCTTGTCTTTACCATAAAACTCAGAAGCAGCCACATCCATCCCAATCACAACCTGCAGCAATTTCAAACTCTTCAAACTGATTTCAATACAGACTTGTTGAAATAAACCATACCACAGACAAGCACCCATCAAATAAGTTCAATTAGGATGTTCAAGAAAGCAATGGCTGGACCAATGCCAAAAGTACCATTAATTTTTTAGGCAAATATCTCACTTCCATTCTCACTCACCACTTCCCTTTATTCCCCAATGTATTTAGCCAAAGAGGGGAAAATACCAAAAAACAAAAAAAAATCTTCAATTGAGTGTACAGATGAGTTTAATTGACAAGCTTATGTAGCTTAAAAAATTGGATAATATGAAAACTAGCAATAAATGAAGTCCACTAACCTCTAACCGAAAGGCACGTTCCTCATTGTTTCCCTTCTCTGTGCAACATCTTAATTGCAGCCACAGTGCCATCACTCAAAATCCCTCTATACACTACCCCATACCCTCCATTTCCTATCACATTTGCTGCACTAAATTTGTTTGTTGCAATCTCAAGCTCTGTGTAAGTAAAAACTTGTACACCCCTAAGCTTGGATGCAGCCTGCTTCCATACAAACATCCGCCTTTGACATCTGCTCCATTTTCACCAGCAAAACATATACCCATAGCATTCAAGAACAGTGTAACCAGTATAAACATCCATTCCAATACTTACTTTACCAGTGTAACCAGCTTTAGCAATAGCTGTTTTAAGCAATTCAAGACCTTCCTTGTTCTCCTGAAATGTCAAAGTCACAAAGTTGTAAAAATATGACAACCGAATTGAACAATGAACAGGAAGCATATTAGCAAAATGCCATGAACTAACCTGGATATTAGAGCAATGTCACCCTCATCACCAACATTTGTTGCATCTTGGCCATACTTCTTCTTAATTACAGACTGAAGAAAGAGATCAGCAATAAACAAGCATATGTCAAAGCAACAGAAACACATCAAATGCGCTCACAGATATGAAAGAGGATAAAGCATCTTAATTACAATAATTCTATTAGTTTATATATTATTGAGTAAATTAATATCAGTACCAAAGGAAAGAAGGTTGACATTTTATCGAACAGGTTATGGACAACAAATCCAGTATAAAGGGTAGTGGTCACTTATGTGGGAGAAGCCGGGGTACAGGGCAGGGGGCAAGAGGAGCTTTTTTGGCATAAGACGAGAGCTGATACCTTTGCTTTCCAGCAACGCCTCGACACTAGCAATCATTTCTGGTACCTTGCTCTGTGCAAAAGGTTATTCTTATGAGAAGCAAATCATGTATAGGGAATTACTCGAGCAATATTATATGCCAAATTCACTTCCCATTTTCATATATGGGACAACGAACTTTCTTATTCTTGACTCGTGATGTGATTAACATAGAAGAAGGCTTACCTTTAGGCTCTCTGCAAGGAATGAGTGGTTAGCCAGTTTGTGTACTTTTGCCCATTTTTTCCCCTCATTTGTTATAAGCGGCTCACCTATTAATTTGATAATTTCTTTGCAATGCCTTCCATATCCATTTTCTGGTAAGCGCCTTCTCTGTTGGTTAGTAATTCTTTGATTAGCTCTGCATCTATTATAATTAATTGGGCTTGTGAACCATGCCAACTAATATATAGTTCTTACCTGTCAGCCGAAACAGAAAATCATGAAAACAAGATTGAGAATGAAGCAACTTTTAGAAGAAAAATCAGTATCGAACTTGAACTAGCATACCACAGAATCTTATTGCAGCTTACAGGAGTTAATTATTTTCACATCAGTTGGTTTACAGAGCAGGAGCAGGAAATCAGAAAATTGTACAATTTAGGGCAAAAAGTAACCATGCAATTACATACCTTTAATAGGGAAGCAAAGGTAGTTTGATTGCGGAGAGATTCAGCAGAAAAAACTTTGTGGGGAAAGGAAAATTTTGGCAGAGAGCTTTGAGAGATAGTTTGCCGAGAGAGATGAGAAGAGCCAAAATTTTGCTGGCCGGCAAAATGAAATTTTGAGATTTCACTAAGTGTTTTGGCAAAAGAATCTTCCGCCAAAATCAAACGACATCGTTTTATGTTTTAATTTTTTTGGTGTATCTCACATTTTCTCAAGTGTCATGATAGGGAATCTAAAGACACATTATTATTTTTATATCAGATAAAATAAAAAAAAATTAAAGTATATATTATTGATTTGATAACAAATGTCATGATAGAAGTGTTATAATGACACAAACCAACAAGTATCCTTATACACGTGTCAAGAAAAGCCATTTTTGTTGTAGTGCTTGTTTGATTTACTGCACAGATTTGCGCGCATGTCCACCAAGAATATATCGCATGTCTCATACAACAAATTTTTTATGGTTCGATTTTGACTTTACCTTCTTTTGAGAGCTCATAGGGCACTATAAGTTAAATTTTCGTTCTTTTAGCTTGTTATTTTTCATATTCTATCCTGTTAGTAGTGTTAAAATTTAAAAGAGACAAGACAAAAATTAAAATAGAATGTTCGTGAAGAATATACTGTGATATAATAAATGTTGAAATAAAAAATGACGTAGAAAATGAGGTAGAAGATCCTATGCACATTTACTTCAAATCAATTTCCTCATCTGTAACTATATAACTAATGAGACTTGACTAATTTGTTAATTGATTAGCGTTATTCCTAAAGAAAGTGGACTGAAGGACCTTAAATTATTCTTTCCACCAATATTCTCCAGCCTGTATGTACTAAAGAAATTGGCTAACTTTTATAGGTTAAGGGAAAGCAAATATTTGACTATGAACATTCTCAAGTCTTCCACAGCTGGACTTTGAGATTTATCATCGTTTTTGTACTGATCATCATGACATTTGCTACAATTATGCTACCTAGCTGTATAGTGTCACTTAATTCAAAATGTGTCTTTAATTTATAGCATCATCTGCTTTGAAACCATTTTGGTGTAGAATTAGTCCCGTGAGAAAAGAATGTGGAGTAATAGGCAATTAACTGGTTATTGGACGTGGGACGGGAGAAAGAGAAGTCAATCAACACAGAACTTGCACAATTTAGAAATTTGAATAGAATTTAGATTCTTGTGAAATATAATATTCAATGTCTAAAGTCAAAAAAAAAAAAAAAAAAAAGAGTACAAACGATTAGGAGTAACCAATTTATTGCTTTGACCGTACAAAATGTGGAGTTTTATACTACCTGTCTAACATATTTGTTCATTTTTTGGTTTTTTGACCGGTTTCATTTTTGTTCTTTAGCTTTTTCATACTTGATTTTAATACCTGTCTAACAAGAATTGCATTCTTGTGTTGCCAATAAATTTGTGTTAGTACTTAATTTGGGCCCAATCTTAGCGGGAGACTCCTAATTGGCTGTAAAAACAACTAAGCGTTATTAAGGAAAGAACAAAGACGAAGATGACAAAAGGAAAGACCAAAGACGAAGATGACAAAGTGAGACAGTCTATTAATCATGAGTTGATACATAATTAGCTACATGATCTCAACTGTTGTGGTTCAAAACTAAATTTGATTGCTTTTGATTGGTTAACTAAACAGGTTGTGGTGGTAGAATATAAAGTTTCAATGCATTGCAATGCATGCGAAAGAAGTGTTGCAAAAGCCATTTCCTAAATCAAAGGTTAATTTCTTCCTTTCTCGGGCTTATGTTTTCACTGTTCATTTGCAAGATTTTTGCATGCATTGATCTCGAAGGTTCTATGTTTCTTGAATGTGTACTGTCAATATATACACGTCTAATTGTATTAACGAAAATAGATCTTTGGGCAGGAGGCAGAGCAACCATCCTCAAAATCTGGAATTTCTTTACAAAAGATTTGAATATTCATCTTTTCGTTTAATTTCCTTGATCAGATAATTCTTTGAAATGCATCCCGACTAAAAATAAGTTTTGCCCCACAAAAAGTAATTAAGATTAGACTAGAGGAAACCATCCCCCCCGGGGCCCGGGAATAACTTCCTACGCATAAATTTCATCCTACGAATTCTTAAACCCTGAATTTGCTTCTGTAATGTAAATTTGTACCTGTTTCATGGCAATGATTTTAGAGCGCTCATAAATTTCTTTCTGTTTCGTCTTGGATATGTTGCAAAAACCACAAAATGTAGGGGTTGAGACGTTTATGACGGACATGCCTAGGCAAAGAGTGGTAGTGAAGGGTAGAATCAATCCTGAAAAAGTTGTGCAGAAAATTAAGAAGAAAACTGGAAAGAGAGTGAAAATTTTGATCAACGAAGAAGGTGATGACACACATTCAGACAAAGAAGATGGGGCTTCAGCATTACAAGAAACTTCAGAGCAATTACAGATACAACAACCTTTGGTGCTTGACTCCTGTTGGGATAGTGAGATTTATACCATGTTCAGTGATGAAAACCCAAATGCTTGTTCCACTATGTAATCTATTTGCATGTGTGCATGGCAGCTTCTGTAAAACTTGTAATCATACATGTGCTATTTATGTTTTTGGCTTTTCAAATTTTCTTGTTGAATGGAGAGAGTTGGAGTTGGAATCAAAAAAAAGTTTGCAGTACACAAATTTTTGGGACTATTAGATGCTTCTTTTGACTCGAAAAAATAAGATTTTTGAAACTAACGTTTGATTTTTTTTTTTTTTTTTTGTAAAAAAGTTCTTCAAATACAAATTGTTTCAGCTACAAAATATTTTGGTACGGAATTATTTGAAATATTTCATAAGATTTGATTTGAGAATTGAGAAACTAGTAACTAACAAAAGTAAAAAACACAAGCAACTTGCAGGGTCCAACTAGAACAGTGAGTTTGACAATTGTTATTCTAATGTAGTACTATTTCTTTAAACTCCAAATGAACTGCTCCTGCCTATTATACTACTCTGTCGTCAAACATGCCAACCCGTAGATCATACAGAAATCCTAAATGAGCCCACATTGATCATTGGTCATGATCCCAAAATTACAATAATCATGGCATCCATCATATATACTCATTTTCCCCACAATTCCCTCTTGAGCATAAATTTCGGTTTGTTTGTACAGCAACCTCATCGTGTTCCTTGTTACTCGTTATAAACAGTGTAACGTCTTCTTAGTCAAGAAAATCGTCCTTGTGAGAAACTTTGAGTATGAACCTAGAAAGTATTGGTCCATCCAATATATATTTCAAGATAGTAACCATTTTGCGGTCGGTCGGTTGCTTGACTTTTTCAGTTTCTGTTTTTTCTTTAATTTTTTCTAGCAGAGGAGGGGTAAGACTTAAGACCGGATGAGATTACGAGATTTGAATCCAAAACCTCTAATTTCTAAAGTCTCAACCGTAGATTTGACTTCTTCATTTTGTTTAAAGGTATAATTTTTCTTTTATTCATGTCAGTTTAGGCAGGTTCATGGTTGATTGATCCAATTATCATCATCCCACCTCTTACTCATCTTGGGATGACTTATGCCACTTTTCTCCATGGGATTAGTTTATCCCCCATATTTGGTTGGGTAGGATAAACTACTTCTATATATAAAATGCAATCAAACATAGGATGACATAAAATTAGTAATCCAATCTTGTGTCATCCGATGAAACGAGTGAATCCTAATTCACTCCTAGGTAATCAAATTTTGTGTATCTGTTAGTATGTTTCAGGGAATTATAATTGCAATGTCCTCCAACTAGCGCTCCAGCTAACGCTTAGTTTGTGAGTTTAGGAAGGAAGAGAAAAAGACAGAAAACTTGAATCGAGGAGAGAAACAAAAGATAAAAGAATAGAAAATGAAATTTTCCAAGTTGTTTGAGAGTTTTTGCTGTCATTACACTTTAAGTTTCCCTTTCTTATTGTTTTGAATAATGTTTGAAGGATGCATGTGATATTTCATAACTAATTGTATAATTATTTAAAGTTTCCTTTCAATTCATCCCACCTGTGGAAGGAAAGATTTGGGTAGTTGACAGGTATAAAATCCTAGCATTTCTTTGCTTTCTCTCCCTCAAAGTTTCCCAAACAAATGATTCGGAAATCTCTTCCCAAATCCTTGCTTTTCCACTCTTTTCTTTCAATCCAAACCCACTGCAAGAGTGGGGCTTCCTGAATTTATTTCCATTTCTCATAAACTAATGCCATCTAGTGAGAGAAAAAGTCTACTCTTATTGTAAATTGTTTTAATAACACTAAACTTTGTATGGTAAAAGATTTTTATTCTATATATGTTCCCTTCATTTTGTAATTATTAATGCTTTACTTGACTCCTTCGGCACATAAACGAAGGGCTAAAGTTTACTGATCTGAGTAAAACCAATCTAAGGAGGATATCCAAAAATATAAAGTCTGAATTGCAGGTAGCTGACATCAAACGTGGTCTTGATAAGCAAATAAATAAGAACTAAAGTATGTTGGGGGATTTCTTTATTAACTAAAATTTGAAAGAATGTTGTTTAAGGAAAGTGTTTTGGACCATTGATTAAAAGCCAACATATTTGTTACACATCAGCATATGTGTTGTGGGAGATTGGAGGATCCTTTTCCATTCACCAAAAAAAAAAAAGATAATAAATAATGGTATAGTGGAAGAGGTCAAAGGGCCTTGATCTAGTGATCAAGGTTAAGATTTTAGAAATTAGAAATTCTGAATTCAAATCCTCCAATTCCCTTCTCTACAAGAAAAAAAAACTGAAGAACCAAAAAAAAAAAAAAGTATAGTGGAGGAGAGTTTTTGTGGTACCGAACAAAAGAATGCATTGGTGTATGATATTTAGAGTTATGGGGTTTTAATAAGTTGGAGTAAGGATTTTGGTCCAAAGTTATTGGAACAGTCTAAATACGAGATATTACATTGCAGGTAGATATTAGAGCGAATTTCATGTAGTCTCGTCATTCTTATTGCTGAACCTACAAAAGAGTACGGATTTGATTGGCATTTGCGAGGAGCAAAAGACATAAAATAATTTTGATGCTTTGCAGATCTAAGAATAATTTGTCGATACTTGTATTCTAAGGTATGGAGTACTTGTAACTTAGATTGAATATTTTAAAATAACAGTTTAAGTCAAAAAGTTATTGGGTTAGTTCATACACGAAGGAGAGACATTTGAAAAAGGAAATATTTTCAGTTCATTTCCGGGTTACCTATTAAATACATCAAGCATTCTTCCTCAAGGCTGAACATTTTCAGCAAGTTGTCAATACAAGACTTAATTTATTACGAGAATTCCTTTGATCATATTTGAAGCTATAAATAGCGTCAACTACTGCAAATACTAGAATGGTACACTTTGCATTAATTTCTACAAAATAAATATTGATTGTTACACTAACAACCTGCATATACAGAATCTATCTTATGACAAATAAGAAGTCCATTCCTATCTCACATTTATCCCACTGTATTTCTGTGTTCCCTTCCAAGTTCCAACTATAAGATGTACCTCCAAATTATGCTATTCTTTTTATTTCTTCATTATTTATCATGGCTACACAAATGTGTATGGAAGAACGTGAAGAAGTTTAATTATTTGCGCATGCATGGCTTATGGGCATGTAGATGCACAAAAATATTAGTAGTACTATTTCACCATTTTGGGCAAATGTGTGAGGGGACATTAGTGTAAGCTGGGATTGGTGGAGCATTCAATAGGATTTCAATTAAGAAATATGCAAGAAGTGGAAAAAATTTCTTCACATATATAATTGTTGGAAACAATTTATGCAGTGAAAACTAAAGGTTGGAAAAGATTTGAAATTTTGGTAGGTCTCACCAAAGAACCAAAGGATAGTATTAGTTATAGATTTTACTCCCTCCATTTCATTAATGATTTCATGTTTCTACTTTTTCATTGTCCCAAATTAAGATGAGCAATCCCAAGAACCAAACAAAAAAAAAGGAAAATAAATAGATTTGTTCCTTCAACTTTTAAAAGTGTCTAACTGCTTGGATCAGTAATTAAAGATTACTGGTTCAACAATTGGTCTAACTGTTATCAAACTATTTTTGACTCATGACATTATAAATATCTCAAAAATAATTAATATGTTACTTTATTATCATATAGACCATGAAAATGAATCTTGTGAATCCATACTTTGTTCATTAGTGTTTTAGAATTAGAATATTTCGATTCATCCTTGATGAAATAACTTAAAATTTGAGCCATAATACAATATAGATTGAATAAATCAATTTTGACAATTGCAACTAATCCAAAAGCAAAGACGACAATTACATTGTACCACACATGAGGCCAAATGGAAACGATAAAAAAAAATAATAATAACTATAATAAAACATGATATTTAATAACATAAACATAGAATACTTGTAAGTTAATAAAAAAAGTATTGGAAAATCATGCTGATTAAGCTTACTATGTCAATAATTAATTTAAAAGTGATTTAGTGATAAGAAACATGAAACTTAGCAAAAAAATTTTGAATTTTGTAAATAATTTAGAACTAAACTGTAATTTTAAAAAGTTAAAAGACACAAAACTAATATTGCACAAATGTGGGATAGTTTTGAAACTTTAAACAAAGTACGAGGATTTACTATCAAAAGATTATGACAAATATTGACTGTCTTGCACCGTTTGTCTTCCTTTGGGAGAGATGTCTAATCTCTCCTGATTCCTCTTGAAATTTTTTAAGAGTAACAAGGCTCGCAAAAGTTTAGTATGAGCTATTTGAGATCGATGATTCATTGGCTTAACCATGCAAATCAATTGGTTTTTATAATTTAGAGTGTTTTTTTTTATTCTTCTGGGTTTGAAGTTTAACTCAACTCCAAATCAACGTGTCAACAATTCAACTGTCAGGTACAAGTTCAGTTTTAAAACATTATGTCAAAACTCATCCATGTATATACTATGGCTAACTAGAAGCTTACAAAGACCAGCAGTGCTGGGAATTGGAGTTGCTGTTAGTAGGATGCCAAATGAGGCAAAGGAGTTGTGGGCATTAAAAGACAGAAGCTCGGGAGATAAGAATATTGATGATACTGCAGCAGTCAAACTGATTTTATGCAAAGCATTGGAAAGACAATGGTGCAACATCAGAATACAAGTTTACAACAAGGACCTGTTGAAGCGTCTTAAGATTGGTAAATCTCCAGACTGCAGAATGACAACAATCCTTGAAGATATCTTAAGTCTAAAGTCATTGTTTCGAATGTGCTCTTTTTGCTTAGATAGTTACTAGGAGGTGATCACCGCGCGACCCGCGGTGTGAAGTTACAAGATTAGTATGCCAAGAGCTAAGGTTACAAGGTCAACATGCCCACAGCCCTCAATGGTTGTATTTTTCCAATTTAAAATTAATTTTTTACATAATTGTGTGTGTGGTTGATGATTGAAGTATTTCATTGACATTTTCAATTATGATTAATTCAGGAATATACCAAGAGAGATAAGAGATAACAAAAGAAATAATACTAACAGAGTTGGGGAGTATAACAACACAATTGAGGTCGGCTTTCTCAAATGTAAGAAAAGGAAGCAAGCTACCATTTAAAATATATTCATCTAAAAGTGCCCTCTGGCAACTATAGACAGAAACGCCTCTAGTCTTTGCTTGGTTAGTGTATAAAGCAATCAGTCAATTCTATTGAAACCATATATTAGTGCCGAAAGATTGAAGAGAATTGTCACAACATTTGACGTCTATACTACAACAAGCGATTCTTGAAGTAAATAACGACAATTTGCTAAAAATATTTAGAGAGAAGGGAAAACAAAGTATCCAGCATTCACGACACTACATTAGCTTCCAAGTTTCCACTATCCAAACATCAATCAAATCCTGCCCAGAAAGAATTATATTCGAATTTAATAACCTCTACCGAAATGACGACCTTGTTAAACTACAGGTATCACACCAGCAGTTTTTGCCACGTTTTGTTGCAAAATTTTAAGAAAATACTGAAATACCAAATATAAAACAAAGTCGTCAAGAGCACATTCCATACTTCTAAGTTTGAGCAACCATTATGTTTGAATAAATACCTATTGCCAGTCAACTTTTTCTCAACTATTAAAGTTGGATAAATAAATAAAGAATAGAAAGTCAATAAACAGCCTATGCATTTGAGCCACCATCATGTATCTCTTGCTAGCCAATTTTATCTCTTGCCAACCAAATTTTCCTCAAACATGAACGGTGGATAAATAAAAAAAAGAATGGAAAGTCAAAAAAGACTTCATACATTTTAGCATATAAATCATGTAGACATCTTTCATGTATGCCACTTTTTCACCAACACAATATGAATGAATAATAGAACGTAAATTTTAACCAAAAGGAAATTTTCTCCTATTTCTTGAAAAATTTAATGACAAAACAAAAGGCCCCAAAGGTTATGCAGAACCTACAGAAAAATCTTTACATATTAGTTTGGTATTTGTCAAAGTTTATTCTTTCCATCCTGAAAAGTTATTTCTTCTCTAGCTAATTCTTAGATTTGAGTTTTCTTTTTTTTAGTTAAAGGTGTTGGGAAATTCTAGTTGCCTAATTGACAAAAGGCAGAGGAGCTAGGGGGTAATCACCACCCTTGTGATCATCCCCCAGAATACACAATTTGACAAGAAACTCAATCTGACCGCATTGAAACTGGACAATTGGGATGCAGGACTTGAAGAATCTTTTTCTACATAAAACATCTTATATGATGTTCTTTTAGCCATTTCAGTTACCTCATACCAACTACTCAAACATGAAAGCATTAGAAGGGACAGGAGAGCAAGTATTAAAAGCCACAATCAGTCAATGCACATCATTTTCTTACAAATTAGTATATTTAAAGAGCTATTGGAAAATGACACTATCTAAGCACAAGAAAAACTGATTATGATTTCATCAATAATCACAACTTTCAATGGAGCTGTCAAAGAAGAATTGCAACCTCTTATTGATGAATTTATTGAAATAGGTAAACTACTAAAGAAAACGACTTTAAATCTAGAGGAGATATGATACCTTCATAAAAGTTCATCCTCCACTTTTGTGAAGACCAATAAATAGGGTAAAGTGAGCAAAAAATTACAATAAAACTGGCAAGGGGAAAAAGCGAGAGAACACCAAAACATCAAAACGTACCTTCAAGACTGAATGAAGAAAAGTAGCTTCCTTTTTCCTTTGCTCCTTCATCTAACAAAAATTTAGAATAAATAAATGTCAACAAAATCAAATTTATTGGGAAAAAGAAAATAAAAATGACATTAGATTAACTTTTTCTAGGGAAAAACAAATAGAGAGCCTAAACAATCTCATCTTCAAAAAAGAATTTACAAATCTTAATATCTCAACCTATTACAAACATTTGAAACTTATTAGAGCATAGATAATTAATATGTTAGAACATCAAATCTAGCATAGGGGATGTGAGACCACAATAGGAAACAAAACAATAGTAATAAAGCCTGAGGATTAGCAAGAAGAGAAGAAATTGTGTTCCCCAAACAATAACCAGCATTAAGCACTAAACATCTGAATGCATTTTCAATTTTTCAAATCCAGCTCATACTAATGCAATACTTATTCAAGCAAAATAGATTAGTTTGTAATGCCAGCAGATAACAAAGGACCTAAAAGTCAAAATATCAAATTGTTAAACCTTGAAAACTTACAAAGTTACTTTTTGTTGTCCGCTTATGTGGTGACTGCATCTTTATGTACCTTGAATATCAAGAACATGACTGGCAAGTGTGAGAGAATGAGTCCCAAGAATATGCCAATCAGGTCATATTCTGCCACCACCTTCACTTCCAATATTACATGCTCACCCAGAAATTTTGCAGGATTAAAGAATTTAAATCATCTTCTCAATCAGAAATTACACAAATTAACAGCAAAGTTTAAACAACAAAAAAGGTCATATTCTGCTAAAATATAAATATAATGTGGCATATAAAGGAGAGGTAACAATTTTAAGCATTCATTAGTCAACCTTTCTTAACTTCCTAGACATTAGACATTGACTAAATAGTTGATTGCACAATATAAACAACTACAATATGTATCCATATGTAAAACAATGTAATAACTATTATTTGTGTTGGCAAAATGACACCATAAATACAAAAACAATCTAAAACAAAATTAAGTCCAAAAGAAAAGTCATGCAAAAAAGTCAAAACAATTACAGCAATTTTTTTGTCCCACTGTTAATTCAACCAAGACTTGGTACAAGATGAAAACAATATTTGGCATCAAGGACACTACAAGATGAAAATATAAATTATTAAGATTAAATGTAAATGATTATGAACATCCACTTGATAAAAAATGAGGAACTAAGATACAAAGGACATCTCGATGTTTCAGGGAAAATGAAGTTCTGCTTAATAGAGCTTAGAGGCATAAAGATATAAGCCGAATCATTGGAAACGCTAGCATTACCAAAAGTTGTCCTTCCTTTTGGCCTATCCTAATAACTTATCCCCAATCCAGATAGGCAGTTTGTGGAGTGTCATTACTAGCACCAATCCTTTTGATCATCTACTAATGCATTCTAAGTTTTTAGGAATTGCACTAATAAAGATATTACATTAGTAACAAACGTAGTCATCCAACGCACAGAAAACCATAATGCCTAATACCTTCCAATTATGTGAAATTTACCATTTTGAAATGGTTCTCAGAAAAACTCAATATTTTCACCTGCAAACCCAGAAAAAAGGATATTATTCACATAAATAAAAAAAAAAGGAAAAGTGCAGAAAATTTCAAATAGTGGAAGCTAAAGGCTGAGAAATATATGCATTGAATTTGAGAAGGAGAAACACCTAGATTTAACACTGCAACCATCAAAAAAGTCAATGAATTTCATCATTCATGTGGAAAGGAATTCAGCTATTACTCCAAATATCTTAATTAGATCGACAGCTTTTGCTGCACCAGAAT